>NW_020538040.1:106823748-107169713 GCF_003426905.1 Ctenocephalides felis
GGTCTCGGTCTCCTTGGTCTCGGTCTCGGTTTCAGTCTCGGTCTCGGTCTCGGTCTCGGTCTCGGTCTCGATCTCGGTCTCGGTCTCGGTCTCGGTCTCCTCGGTCTCGGTCTCGGTCTCCTCGGTCTCGGTCTCGGTCTCGTCTCCTCGGTCTCGGTCTCGGTCTCCTCGGTCTCCTCGGTCTCGGTCTCGGTCTCTTCTCGGTCTTGGTCTCCTCGGTCTCGGTCTCGGTCTCCTCGGTCTCGGTCTCCTCGGTCTCGGTCTCGGTCTCCTCGGTTTTGGTCTCGGTCTCGGTCTCGGTCTCGGTCTCCTCGGTCTCGGTCTCGGTCTCGGTCTCGGTCTTCTCGGTCTCGGTCTCGGTCTCGGTCTCCTCGGTCTTGGTCTCGGTCTCGGTCTCCTCGGTCTTGGTCTCGGTCTCCTCGGTCTCCTCGGTCTCCTCGGTCTTGGTCTTGGTCTTGGTCTTGTCTCGGTCTCGGTCTCCTCGGACTCGGTCTTGGTCTTGTCTCCTCGGTCTTGGTCTCGGTCTCGGTCTCGGTCTTGGTCTCGGTCTCCTCGGTCTCGGTCTTGGTCTCGGTCTCCTCGGTCTCGGTCGTGGTCTCGGTCTCCTCGGTCTCGGTCTTGGTCTCGGTCTCCTCGGTCTCCTCGGTCTCGGTCTTGGTCTCGGTCTCCTCGGTCTCGGTCTTGGTCTCGGTCTCCTCGGTCTCGGTCTTGGTCTCGGTCTCCTCGGCCTCGGTCTTGGTCTCGGTCTCCTCGGTCTTGGTCTTGGTCTTGGTCTCGGTCTCGGTCTCGGTCTCCTCGGTCTCGGTCTTGATCTTGGTCTCCTCGGTCTCGGTCTTGATCTCGGTCTCCTCGATCTCCTCGATCTTGGTCTCGGTCTCGGTATTGGTCTCGGTCTCCTCGGTCTTGGTCTCGGTTTCGGTCTCCTCGGTCTTGGTCTTGGTCTTGGTCTCGGTCTCGGTCTTGGTCTCGGTCTCCTCGGTCTTGGTCTTGGTCTCGGTCTTGGTCTCGGTCTTGGTCTCGGTCTTGGTCTCGGTCTTGGTTTCGGTCTTGGTCTCGGTCTTGGTCTCGGTCTTGGTCTCGGTCTTGGTCTCGGTCTCCTCGGTCTTGGTCCCGGTTTTGGTCTCCACGGTCTTGGTCTTGGTCTCGGTCTCCTCGGTCTCGGTCTTGGTCTCGGTCTCCTCGGTCTCGGTCTTGGTCTCGGTCTCCTAGGTCTCGGTCTTGGTCTCGGTCTCTTCGGTCTTGGTCTCGATTTCGGTCTCCTCGGTCTCGGTCTTGATCTCGGTCTCCTCGATCTCCTCGATCTTGGTCTCGGTCTCGGTCTCCTCGGTCTCGGTCTTGGTCTCGGTCTTGGTCTCGGTCTCCTCGGTCTTGGTCTCGGTTTCGGTCTCCTCGGTCTTGGTCTCGGTCTCGGTCTCGGTCTCGGTCTCGGTCTCGGTCTCGGTCTCGGTCTCGGTCTCGGTCTCGGTCTTGGTCTTGGTCTTGGTCTTGTATCCTTTCTCAAACATTTCGATATGTGTATTCTAACATTATGTTTTTTTTTTATTTCAGGTTCAATTCTCCACTACTGAACCCACTGCTCTCATCAGGCCAACCGACTTTATCGACTCTAGTCAATCAAACGTAAGTAAGCTCATATCAAGTATCTATCAGGCTGTATGTATCCTTTCACAAACATTTTAAAAGACGTTTTCTAACCTTTTGTTTTTTTATTGCAGGTTCAATTCTCCACTAATGAACCAACTGCTATCATCAACCCAACAGACTTTATCGACTCTAGTCAATCAAACGGTAAGTCTCCGCGGTCTCGGTCTTGGTCTTGGTCTTGGTCTCGGCCTCGGTCTCCTCGCTCTCGGTCTTGGTCTCGGTCTCGGTCTCGGTTTCCTCGGTCTTGGTCTCGGTCTCGGTCTCGGTCTCGGTTTCCTCGGTCTTGGTCTCGGTCTCGGTCTCCTCGGTCTTGGTCTTGGTCTCGGTCTTGGTCTCGGTCTTGGTCTCGGTCTTGGTCTCGGTCTTGGTCTCGGTCTCGGTCTTGGTCTTGGTCTTGGTCTCGGTCTCCTTGGTCTCGGTCTCGTCTCGGTCTCGGTCTCCTCGGTCTCGGTCTTGGTCTCGGTCTCGGTCTCTCTCGGTCTCGGTCTTGGTCTCGGTCTTGGTCTTGGTCTCGGTCTCGGTCTCCTCGGTCTCGGTCTCCTCGGTCTCGGTCTCCTCGGTCTCGGTCTCCTCGGTCTCGGTCTCCTCGGTCTCGGTCTCCTCGGTCTCGGTCTTGGTCTCCTCGGTCTCGGGGTCCTCGGTCTCGGTCTTAATCTCGGTCTCGGTCTCGGTCTGCTCGGTCTCGGAGTCCTCGGTCTTGGTCTTGGTCTCGGTCTCGGTCTCGGTCTCCTCGGTCTCGTCTCGGTCTCCTCGGTCTCCTCGGTCTTGGTCTCGGTCTCGGTCTCCTCGGTCTTCTTGGTCTTGGTCTCAGTCTCGGTCTCGGTCTCCTCGGTCTTGTTCTTGGTCTCGGTCTTGGTCGGTCTTGGTCTCGGTCTTGGTCTCGGTCTTGGTCTCGGTCTCCTCGGTCTTGGTCTTGGTCTTGGTCTCTTCGGTTCTCGGTCTTGATCTTGGTCTCGGTCTTGGTCTCGATCTCCTCGGTCTCGGTCTTGGTCTAGGTCTCCTCGGTCTTGGTGTCGGTCTCGGTCTCCTCGGTCTTGGTCTTGGTCTCGGTTTCGGTCTCGGTCTCGGTCTCCTCGGTCTCGGTCTCCTCGGTCTCGGTCATGGTCTCGGTCTCCTCGGTCTTGGTCTCGGTTTCCGTCTCCTCGTTCTTGGTCTCGGTCTCGGTCTCGGTCTACTCGGTCTTGTCTTGGTCTTGGTCTTGGTCTTGGTCTTGGTCTCGGTCTTGGTCTTGGTCTCCTCGGTCTCGGTCTTGGTCTCGGTCTTGGTCTTGGTCTCGGTCTTGGTCTTGGTCTTGGTCTCGGTCTTGGTCTTGGTCTTGGTCTTGGTCTCGGTCTTGGTCTTGGTCTCGGTCTTGGTCTCGGTCTCCTCGGTCTTGGTCTTGGTCTCGGTCTTCCTCGGTCTCGGTATTGGTCTCGGTCTCGGTCTCGGTCTCGGTCTCGGTCTCGGTCTCGGTCTCTTCTGTCTTGGTCTTGGTCTCGGTCTTGGTCTCGGTCTTGGTCTCGGTCTCCTCGGTTCTTGGTCTCGGTCTCCTCGGTCTCGGTCTCAGTCTCCTCGGTCTCGGTCTCCTCGGTCTCGGTCTTGGTCTCGGTCTCGGTCTCGGTCTCCTCGGTCTCGGTCTTGGTCTCGCTCTCGGTCTCGGTCTCCTCGGTCTCGGTCTCGGTCTTCTCGGTCTCGGTCTCGGTCTCCTCAGTCTCGGTCTTGATCTCGGTCTCGGTCTTGATCTCGGTCTCGGTCTTGGTCTCGGTCTCGGTCTCGGTCTCGGTCTCGGTCTTGCTCTCGGTCTCGGTCTCGGTCTCCTCGGTCTTGGTCTCGGTCTCGGTCTACTCGGTCTTTGTCTTGGTCTTGGTCTTGGTCTTGGTCTTGGTCTCGGTCTCGGTCTTGGTGTCCTCGGTCTCGGTCTTGGTCTCGGTCTTGGTCTTGGTCTCGGTCTTGGTCTTGGTCTTGGTCTCGGTCTTGGTCTTGGTCTCGGTCTTGGTCTCGGTCTTGGTCTTGGTCTCGGTCTCAGTCTCCTCGGTCTCGGTCTCCTCGGTCTCGGTCTTGGTCTCGGTCTCGGTCTCGGTCTCCTCGGTCTCGGTCTTGGTCTCGCTCTCGGTCTCGGTCTCCTCGGTCTCGGTCTCGGTCTTCTCGGTCTCGGTCCCGGTCTCCTCGGTCTCGGTCTGATCTCGGTCTCGGTCTTGATCTCGGTCTCGGTCTTGGTCTCGGTCTCGGTCTCGGTCTCGGTCTCGGTCTTGCTCTCGTCTCGGTCTCGGTCTCGGTCTCGGTCTCCTCGGTCTCGGTCTTGGTCTCGGTCTCGGTCTCGGTCTCGGTCTTGGTCTCGGTCTCGGTCTTGGTCTCGGTCTCCTCGGTCTTGGTCTCGGTCTTGGTCTCGGTCTCGGTCTCCTCGGTCTCGGTCTCGGTCTCGGTCTTGGTCTCGGTCTCCTCGGTCTTGGTCTCGGTCTCGGTCTCGGTCTCGGTCTCGGTTTGCTCTCGGTCTCGGTCTCGGTCTCGGTCTCGGTCTCGGTCTCCTCGGTCTCGGTCTCCTCGGTCTCGGTCTTGGTCTCGGTCTTGGTCTCGGTCTCCTCGGTCTTAGTCTCGATCTCGGTCTCGGTCTCCTCGGTCTTGGTCTTGGTCTCGGTCTTGGTCTCGGTCTCGGTCTCGGTCTCGGTCTCCTCGGTCTCGGTCTCGGTCTCCTCGGTCTCGGTCTTGGTCTCGGTCTCCTCGGTCTTGGTCTCGGTCTCGGTCTCCTCGGTCTCGGTCTCCTCGGTCTCGGTCTTGGTCTCGGTCTTGGTCTCGGTCTTGGTCTCGGTCTTGGTCTCGGTCTCCTCGGTCTTAGTCTCGGTCTCGGTCTCCTCGGTCTTAGTCTCGGTCTCGGTCTCCTCGGTCTTGGTCTTGGTCTCGGTCTTGGTCTTGGTCTCCTCGGTCTTGGTCTTGGTCTCGGTCTCCTCGGTCTCCTCGGTCTTGGTCTTGGTCTCGGTCTTGGTCTCGGTCTCCTCGGTCTTGGTCTTGGTCTCGGTCTCCTCGGTCTCGGTCTTGGTCTATGTCTCCTCGGTCTTGGTCTAGGTCTCCTCGGTCTTGGTCTAGGTCTCCTCGGTCTTGGTCTCGGTCTTGGTCTAGGTCTCCTCGGTCTTGGTCTCGGTCTCGGTCTCCTCGGTCTTGTCTTGGTCTCGGTCTCGGTCTCCTCGGTCTTGGTCTTGGTCTTGGTCTCGGTCTCCTCGGTCTCGGTCTTTGTCTTGGTCTCGGTCTTGGTCTCGGTCTCGGTCTCGGTCTCGGTCTTGGTCTCGGTCTTGGTCTCGGTCTTGGTCTCGGTCTTGGTCTCGGTCTTGGTCTCGGTCTTGGTCTCGGTCTCCTCGGTCTTGGTCTCGGTCTCCTCGGTCTTGGTCTCGGTCTCCTCGGTCTTGGTCTTGTGCTCCTCGGTCTTGGTCTTGGTCTCGGTTTTGGTCTCGGTTTCGGTCTCCTCGGTCTTGGTCTCGGTCTCGGTCTTGGTCTCGGTCTTGGTCTCGGTCTTGGTCTCGGTCTCCTCGGTCTTGGTCTTGGTCTCGGTCTCCTCGGTCTCGGTCTTGGTCTTGGTCTCGGTCTTGGTCTCGATCTCCTCGGTCTCGGTCTTGGTCTCGGTCTTGGTCTAGGTCTCCTCGGTCTTGGTCTCGGTCTCGGTCTCCTCGGTCTTGGTCTTGGTCTCGGTCTCCTCGGTCTCGGTCTTGGTCTTGGTCTCGGTCTTGGTCTCGGTCTTCTCGGTCTCCTCGGTCTTGGTCTCGGTCTCGGTCTCCTCGGTCTTGGTCTTGGTCTCGGTCTCGGTCTCCTCGGTCTCGGTCTCCTCGGTCTCGGTCTCCTTGGTCTCGTCTCCTGGTCTCGGTCTTGGTCTCGGTCTCGGTCTCGGTCTCGGTCTCGGTCTCGGTCTCGGTCTTGGTCTTGGTCTTGGTCTCGGTCTCCTCGGTCTTGGTCTCGGTTTCGGTCTCCTCGGTCTTGGTCTCGGTCTCGGTCTCGTCTCCTCGGTCTTGGTCTTGGTCTCGGTCTCGGTCTCGGTCTCGGTCTCGGTCTCCTCGGTCTCGGTCTTGGTCTCGGTCTCGGTCTTGTCTCGGTCTCGGTCTCGGTCTCCTTGGTCTCGGTCTCCTTGGTCTCGGTCTCCTTGGTCTCGGTCTTGGTCTCGGTCTCGGTCTCCTCGGTCTCGGTCTCCTTGGTCTCGGTCTCCTTGGTCTCGGTCTTGGTCTCGGTCTCGGTCTCGGTCTCGGTCTCGGTCTTGGTCTCGGTCTTGGTCTCGGTCTCCTCGGTCTTGGTCTCGGTTTCGGTCTCCTCGGTCTTGGTCTCGGTCTCGGTCTCGGTCTCGGTCTCCTCGGTCTTGGTCTTGGTCTCGGTCTCGGTCTCGGTCTCGGTCTCGGTCTCCTCGGTCTCGGTCTTGGTCTCGGTCTCGGTCTTGTCTCGGTCTCGGTCTCGGTCTCGGTCTCGGTCTCGGTCTCGGTCTCCTCGGTCTTGGTCTCGGTCTCGGTCTCGGTCTCCTCGGTCTCGGTCTTGGGAACATAAACGCATTTGTTTCTTAATCAACCTAAACCTAGTTACTTACTTATTACCAACAATGTTTACTTAACAATGTAAAAACAGAAAATACACAACAAAAGAAAAGCATTGCAAGAGTAAGACTAAGAGCGAGAATAAGAACAATAAAACTAAAATTGAACACAAGTAATTAAAATACTCTACATATTATTTTAAAATTCGGGAATTGCTGACTGTTTTGAATTCGGCGGTCCCAACTCTATTAAACGCAAACATAAACCTAATTTTACTTTTATCTTAGTCTAACTATTCCTTTTACTATTAAACGGTGTACAGCAAGTGCGCTTCTCAATATAAAACCAAGAAGTGAGGCGTCGGAATGCTTGTTTCCCTGGTGTTCCTAAGCTCCAAACGATGCTAGATGCCCATAGCACCTTGCCTATCCAATAAAAGACCTGAAGCAGCATCGCGCCCGCTTATAATTTCAGAAGGAAATTACCATCAGCAATAAAAACCAAACAATACACAACGTCGCGCGACGCTTACTGATGGCGGAAGTTGTTGAGCGGGTATCGGGAGCGGATATCTGCTCAAAAACCTCACATTAGCGGCAGTATAATGTGGTAAAAAAAAGTACCGGCTCTAGCGTGAAATTCACAAAATTTTGAACATACATATAACATAACATAAACAACCAAAGCTTCCAAATGGATAGCGTAATAGCAATCAGCTTGTATGTGATGTATCACGCTTCAACGGTCTCACTCAGAGCACCAGAACCCTCGCTGGGGGTGCTCCCACAGCCCAAATCCATATCCCCATGCTGTGAGAACAAAACACCAGCCCGGGCGATCTTTCCCCAAAACCGTAAAACCCCAAATTTTCCCAAAACTCGCGAAACCCAATTCTGTCCTCATTTTACTTTTTCTAAACGCCCCGAGTATAACCCACATACATTATATCAAACACAAAACAACAATCAAATAAAATTTACAGTTCATTCAAATCTTGCATCAAAACCTTAAAACATTTTCATTTAAAACTAGGGAAAAATCAAAATACATATTATCCCTTATACTTTGCTGGCCAGCTAACATTCATAAAAATATGCATACTCACACAATTTTTCAATTCCCGACTGAACTAAACAACCCCTATCACAATCAAATCAAAATATTCATCTTTTAATGGTAATAATCATCTATTAACCCCAATTTTCTCTTTTCGCGTCGTATTCCTTTATACGCGAATTATTTCTCCGAATTCCTCACAACGACATATTATTCTCAACATATTTTTCCCCAACATCTTTTTATCCCAATATCTTTTTCTCAACGGTTATAAAGTATCGTCCAGTGCTCCCTGAGTGATGAAAAAGAAACACCAACGTCTCTGAGTGATGAAAAGTACAAACCAACGTCTCTGCACTTGCTGTCAAATCTAACCTATATACTATCCCTATACCTAGCATTCCCCTAATTATTCATCCTGCATATTTATCTCTATCATTTATCCTATGTAATTATCTACCTATATGTTCTATTCCTGTCCTATTGTAGGTAATCTGGGCGTTCGACGTAGTGCTTCATTCTTTCGACGTGTATAGTCTCAAATTTCGGTCGCCCCCGCACCGCTTTTTTAATCTGAAAATTGACCTCCGATAGTTTTCGCATTATTTTGTACGGGCCGTGCCAGCAGTGTTGGAGTTTATTTGCTTGCCCCTTTCTTCCCGTATATACTAATACCAATTGTCCCTCCTCATAGGTGGGCACCCTACGGTTTTGGTCAAAAATTTGTTTCTGTCGTTTTTGTTCCGCTTCTATTTTTACCTTCACGTCCGACCTGACTCTATTAATTTTCTCGACGAAATCTTCGCTCTGTATATCGTTTGAATCGATCATTAGTGACTCGGTCTTGGTCTCGGTCTCCTCGGTCTTGGTCTTGGTCTTGGTCTCTTCGGTCTCGGGTTGATCTTGGTCTCGGTCTTGGTCTCGATCTCCTCGGTCTCGGTCTTGGTCTAGGTCTCCTCGGTCTTGGTCTCGGTCTCGGTCTCCTCGGTCTTGGTCTTGGTCTCGGTCTCGGTCTCGGTTTTGGTCTCCTCGGTCTCGGTCTCCTCGGTCTCGGTCTTGGTCTCGGTCTCCTCGGTCTTGGTCTCGGTTTCCGTCTCCTCGTTCTTGGTCTCGGTCTCGGTCTCGGTCTACTCGGTCTTTGTCTTGGTCTTGGTCTTGGTCTTGGTCTTGGTCTCGGTCTCGGTCTTGGTCTCCTCGGTCTCGGTCTTGGTCTCGGTCTTGGTCTTGGTCTCGGTCTTGGTCTTGGTCTTGGTCTCGGTCTTGGTCTTGGTCTCGGTCTTGGTCTCGGTCTTGGTCTTGGTCTCGGTCTTGGTCTCGGTCTTGGTCTCGGTCTCCTCGGTCTTGGTCTTGGTCTCGGTCTCCTCGGTCTCGGTCTTGGTCTCGGTCTCGGTCTCGGTCTCGGTCTCGGTCTCGGTCTCGGTCTCGGTCTCTTCTGTCTTGGTCTTGGTCTCGGTGTTGGTCTCGGTCTTGGTCTCGGTCTCCTCGGTCTTGGTCTCGGTCTCCTCGGTCTCGGTCTCAGTCTCCTCGGTCTCGGTCTCCTCGGTCTCGGTCTTGGTCTCGGTCTCGGTCTCGGTCTCCTCGGTCTCGGTCTTGGTCTCGGTCTCGGTCTCGGTCTCCTCGGTCTCGGTCTCGGTCTTCTCGGTCTCGGTCTCGGTCTCCTCGGTCTCGGTCTTGATCTCGGTCTCGGTCTTGATCTCGGTCTCGGTCTTGGTCTCGGTCTCGGTCTCGGTCTCGGTCTCGGTCTTGCTCTCGGTCTCGGTCTCGGTCTCGGTCTCGGTCTCCTCGGTCTCGGTCTTGGTCTCGGTCTCGGTCTCGGTCTCGGTCTTGGTCTCGGTCTCGGTCTTGGTCTCGGTCTCCTCGGTCTTGGTCTCGGTCTCGGTCTCGGTCTCGGTCTCCTCGGTCTCGGTCTCGGTCTCGGTCTTGGTCTCGGTCTCCTCGGTCTTGGTCTCGGTCTCGGTCTCGGTCTCGGTCTCGGTCTTGGTCTCGGTCTCGGTCTCGGTCTCGGTCTCGGTCTCGGTCTCCTCGGTCTCGGTCTCCTCGGTCTCGGTCTTGGTCTCGGTCTTGGTCTCGGTCTCCTCGGTCTTAGTCTCGATCTCGGTCTCGGTCTCCTCGGTCTTGGTCTTGGTCTCGGTCTTGGTCTCGGTCTCGGTCTCGGTCTCGGTCTCCTCGGTCTCGGTCTCGGTCTCCTCGGTCTCGGTCTTGGTCTCGGTCTCCTCGGTCTTGGTCTCGGTCTCGGTCTCCTCGGTCTCGGTCTCGGTCTCGGTCTTGGTCTCGGTCTTGGTCTTGGTCTCCTCGGTCTTAGTCTCAGTCTCGGTCTCCTCGGTCTTAGTCTCGGTCTCGGTCTCCTCGGTCTTGGTCTTGGTCTCGGTCTTGGTCTTGGTCTCCTCGGTCTTGGTCTTGGTCTCGGTCTCCTCGGTCTCCTCGGTCTTGGTCTTGGTCTCGGTCTTGGTCTCGGTCTCCTCGGTCTTGGTCTTGGTCTCGGTCTCCTCGGTCTCGGTCTTGGTCTATGTCTCCTCGGTCTTGGTCTAGGTCTCCTCGGTCTTGGTCTAGGTCTCCTCGGTCTTGGTCTCGGTCTCGGTCTCCTCGGTCTTGGTCTTGGTCTCGGTCTCGGTCTCCTCGGTCTTGGTCTTGGTCTTGGTCTCGGTCTCCTCGGTCTCGGTCTCCTCGGTCTCCTCGGTCTCGGTCTTTGTCTTGGTCTCGGTCTTGGTCTCGGTCTCGGTCTCGGTCTCGGTCTTGGTCTCGGTCTTGGTCTCGGTCTTGGTCTCGGTCTTGGTCTCGGTCTTGGTCTCGGTCTTGGTCTCGGTCTCCTCGGTCTTGGTCTCGGTCTCCTCGGTCTTGGTCTCGGTCTCCTCGGTCTTGGTCTCGGTCTCCTCGGTCTTGGTCTTGGTCTCGGTCTTGGTCTCGGTTTCGGTCTCCTCGGTCTTGGTCTCGGTCCCGGTCTTGGTCTCGGTCTTGGTCTCGGTCTCCTCGGTCTTGGTCTTGGTCTTGGTCTCCTCGGTCTCGGTCTTGGTCTCGGTCTTGGTCTCGATCTCCTCGGTCTCGGTCTTGGTCACGGTCTTGGTCTAGGTCTCCTCGGTCTTGGTCTCGGTCTCGGTCTCCTCGGTCTTGGTCTTAGTCTCGGTCTCCTTGGTCTCGGTCTCGGTCTCGGTCTCGGTCTCGGTCTCGGTCTCGGTCTTGGTCTCGGTCTTGGTCTCGGTCTCCTCGGTCTTGGTCTCGGTTTCGGTCTCCTCGGTCTTGGTCTCGGTCTCGGTCTCGGTCTCGGTCTCCTCGGTCTTGGTCTTGATCTCGGTCTCGGTCTCGGTCTCGGTCTCGGTCTCCTCGGTCTCGGTCTTGGTCTCGGTCTCGGTCTTGTCTCGGTCTCGGTCTCGGTCTCGGTCTCGGTCTCGGTCTCCTCGGTCTTGGTCTCGGTCTCGGTCTCGGTCTCCTCGGTCTCGGTCTTGGGAACATAAACGCATTTGTTTCTTAATCAACCTAAACCTAGTTACTTACTTATTACCAACAATGTTTACTTAACAATGTAAAAACAGAAAATACACAACAAAAGAAAAGCATTGCAAGAGTAAGACTAAGAGCGAGAATAAGAACAATAAAACTAAAATTGAACACAAGTAATTAAAATACTCTACATATTATTTTAAAATTCGGGAATTGCTGACTGTTTTGAATTCGGCGGTCCCAACTCTATTAAACGCAAACATAAACCTAATTTTACTTTTATCTTAGTCTAACTATTCCTTTTACTATTAAACGGTGTACAGCAAGTGCGCTTCTCAATATAAAACCAAGAAGTGAGGCGTCGGTATGCTTGTTTCCCTGGTGTTCCTAAGCTCCAAACGGTGCTAGATGCCCATAGCACCTTGCCTATCCAATAAAAGACCTGAAGCAGCATCGCGCCCGCTTATAATTTCAGAAGGAAATTACCATCAGCAATAAAAACCAAACAATACACAACGTCGCGCGACGCTTACTGATGGCGGAAGTTGTTGAGCGGGTATCGGGAGCGGATATCTGCTCAAAAACCTCACATTAGCGGCAGTATAATGTGGTAAAAAAAAGTACCGGCTCTAGCGTGAAATTCACAAAATTTTGAACATACATATAACATAACATAAACAACCAAAGCTTCCAAATGGATAGCGTAATAGCAATCAGCTTGTATGTGATGTATCACGCTTCAACGGTCTCACTCAGAGCACCAGAACCCTCGCTGGGGGTGCTCCCACAGCCCAAATCCATATCCCCATGCTGTGAGAACAAAACACCAGCCCGGGCGATCTTTCCCCAAAACCGTAAAACCCCAAATTTTCCCAAAACTCGCGAAACCCAATTCTGTCCTCATTTTACTTTTTCTAAACGCCCCGAGTATAACCCACATACATTATATCAAACACAAAACAACAATCAAATAAAATTTACAGTTCATTCAAATCTTGCATCAAAACCTTAAAACATTTTCATTTAAAACTAGGGAAAAATCAAAATACATATTATCTCTTATACTTTGCTGGCCAGCTAACATTCATAAAAATATGCATACTCACACAATTTTTCAATTCCCGACTGAACTAAACAACCCCTATCACAATCAAATCAAAATATTCATCTATTAATGTTAATAATCATCTATTAACCCCAATTTTCTCTTTTCGCGTCGTATTCCTTTATACGCGAATTATTTCTCCGAATCCCTCACAACGACATATTATTCTCAACATATTTTTCCCCAACATCTTTTTATCCCAATATCTTTTTCTCAACGGTTATAAAGTATCGCCCAGTGCTCCCTGAGTGATGAAAAAGAAACACCAACGTCTCTGAGTGATGAAAAGTACAAACCAACGTCTCTGCACTTGCTGTCAAATCTAACCTATATACTATCCCTATACCTAGCATTCCCCTAATTATTCATCCTGCATATTTATCTCTATCATTTATCCTATGTAATTATCTACCTATATGTTCTATTCCTGTCCTATTGTAGGTAATCTGGGCGTTCGACGTAGTGCTTCATTCTTTCGACGTGTATAGTCTCAAATTTCGGTCGCCCCCGCACCGCTTTTTTAATCTGAAAATTGACCTCCGATAGTTTTCGCATTATTTTGTACGGGCCGTGCCAGCAGTGTTGGAGTTTATTTGCTTGCCCCTTTCTTCCCGTATATACTAATACCAATTGTCCCTCCTCATAGGTGGGCACCCTACGGTTTTGGTCAAAAATTTGTTTCTGTCGTTTTTGTTCCGCTTCTATTTTTACCTTCACGTCCGACCTGACTCTATTAATTTTCTCGACGAAATCTTCGCTCTGTATATCGTTTGTATCGATCATTAGTGACGCGTCGATCGGTAACTTAGCGTCGCGCCCATATACCAAATAAAACGGGATGTGTTTGGTAGTCTCTTGTACCGAAGTGTTATACGCAAACGTTACTAAAGGTACGTACGAGCACCAGTCCTTTTGATTGGTGGCTACGTACATTGATAACATTTGGGCTAGTAGTCCGTTAAAATGTTCAACCAGGTCGTTAGAACGCGGATTATATGCTGTTGTAGTTTTATTGTTTATTCCTAGTCTATTCATCAAAGACACTATCAATTCTGAACAAAATGATGCCCCCCTATCTGTAAGAAAAGCATCCGGGCATCCGTGCCTACAGATGATTTGGTTAATAATGAACTCCGCCGCCACGTCTACTGATTGATTTGATATCGCTTTTGCTTCCACCCATTTCGTGAGGTAATCAATAGCGACTATTATGTACCTATTTCTTTTAAAACTTAACAGAAAAGGCCCTAAAAATCCATCTCTATTAAATTGAACGGGTTTCCCACTGGTATTGGATTTAGTAATCCGGCGGGAGCTTGCTTTGGAGATTTCTTTGTTTGACAATGAATACATGATCTTATGTAATTGATAGTGTCTTTCTTCATATTATCCCAAAAATATTTCTTATGTAATCTACCGTATGTTTTTGCTATTCCTAGATAAGCGCCTGATAGCGGATCATCGTGATACGCGTGTAGAAGTTCTTTCTGTTAAGCTTTCGGGATAACCGGCAGTTTATTCGGAGTATTGGCACCCAAATCTTTACGATATAATGTGTTATCTACAATAACAAAACTTCGAGATTTTCTTTTGAATTCTACCGAAACCGCTTCCGGGTTTTCTAACGCCTGGAATATACGGTTAAGCACCGGATCTTTTAATTGCAAAGCACCCAACGTTTCTGAAAACTGTAGCTGGAATAAGCGGGGATTTGCTTGGTCGCTTATTGGATACCTAGATAGCATGTCGGCGTCGGTATGTAATCTACCATTTTTATTTTTTATGTCGTAGTCAAATTCTTGCAATTTTATTGCCCAACGCGCCAGTTTACCCGCGGGGTCTTTATTTTTCTGTAAAGCGCGTGATGGTCCGTAATTATTGTAAAGTGCTTCCGCCAAATGAAAGGTCTAAAGTGCTTAATGGCCCAAACTATCGCGAGGCATTCTTTTTGGGACGTGTTATATTTTCTTTCTCTTTCTAGTAACTTTCGTGAAGCGTATGCTATGGGATTCTCGCCTCTCTCTGTGCATTGAACGAGTACAGCTCCTAAGCCTATGTCGCATGCGTCCACATGTAAATGAATTTTAGCCGAATCATTAAAGTGTTCTAAAACCGGTTATAAGGTTAAAATCTGTTTCAGTTTATTAAAGGCTGTATCTACGCTTTCGTTCCATTCGAACTTCGTATCCTTTCGAGTTAGGTTTATCAAAGGTTCAGCAATCTTCGCGAAATCTCTTATAAACTTCCGATAAAAATTAGCTAATCCTATGAATGTGCTTTACGCGTTTCGGTATTGGAAAATCTACTACTGCCTGGATTTTATCGGGGTCAGGCGAGATGCCCGTTTGTGCTACCACGTGACCTAAGATTTTGATTACCGAAAGCCCTATCGTACATTTCTCCGGTTTTAGTTTAAGTCCCGCGTCGCGAATTCTGTTTAACACCGCCTTTAATCGCTCGTTATGCGCTGACAGATTAGGCGCCTTAATAATAATGTCATCTAAATATACTAAGCAACTACTCCACTTTAAATCTGCCAACACCCGATCCATGTACCTCTGAAACGTTGCCAGACTATTACTCAGCCCGAATGGCATAACGTTAAAATCCCAGAGTCAGTCGCCCGTTATAAAAGCCGTTTTCTCGCGATCGCCTTCCCGCACCGGTATCTGCCAATATCCGCTTTTCAAATCTAATGTTGAGAAGTACTCCAACCCGTTTAATGATGTCAAAATGTTGTCGATTAGCGGTAAGCGATATTTATCTTGCTTTGTCACCTTGTTCAATTCTCGATAATCTACGCAAGAACGCCACTCCCCTGTCTTTTTCTTAACTAACACTACCGGACTGGCCCACGGGCTTTTAGACTCGCGAATTACCTTCGCTTTCAACATTGCGTCTACCTGTCTCTGTATCTCCGCCCTTTCCCTAAAGCTATTTCTATACGGCGGTTGGTTGATCGGCTGAGAAGTAGTTTCAATTGTGTGACAGGTATGTTGCGTTCGGGTCATTTGTTTATCGTCCCAACTGAATACATCGGAATTATTCTGTACGATTTTTACTAACGTCTCGCACTTCTTCGAGTTTAAGTTCGGGTTAATTTTAATTTGTCCTATATTCGAACGTTCGTCCGGTTTAGTCTCGTTTACTCGACCGTCTTTATTGAAAACGTCGTCCTGGCCGCTAACTACCCCTAACACGTCATATTTATAGATTGAGATTGATTTTTCGGACGTATTTATGGCAGGCACCTCGATAACACTCCCGTGCGAAACAAAACCTAGGCTCGGTATAAAGATGTCTTTGTGAACGTTCGTAACGTTTGGTTCAAAAACGTACTCGAAGTGCGGATTCGACGCTTTACATGATATTTTGCAAGGTATTCGCGTTGATGTCTTTCCTGGTATAATGATATTTTCCGAACTAGTGACTTTGTATTCGCGATCCATATCGATTTGGAAAATATTATTCTCTTCGTCCAGTCCCGCAATTGTCCGTTTGTCTATGAAAGGTTTTACGATTGTATGTGATCGTACTGAGAACGTGATCCGTCTGTTTTTAAAGCTTATTTCCGCGTTGGTCAATCGTTTAAAATCATTTCCTAAAATAATGGCTGAATTTGGGGTATCGATTACAAAAAGTTTGAAATTTAAATACGCGTTCTCATTGAAATTTATTAATATTATTGTGGTGCCTAAAATTCGAACAGGATTGTTGAATCCGAAACTCACGGCCCGCTTCTAATGGTTTGATAAATTTCTTGTTAATGAATTGTGATCCCGCGACAGATGTCATAGCCCCCGAGTCGATCAGGACTTCTGTTTGTATTTTATTGACCTCTAGTATAATGTACGTTGCTTCTAAAACAGCCAGTTCAGCCTTATTCGGGGACTATCGCGGTATTTGTACTTCCGCTAATAGCGGCGTATTTGCGGCTGACGTGCCCGAAAATTCTGAGAATCGGTTCTGGCACCCTGCGTGTTATTAAATAATTCAGGACAGAATCTTTGATAGTGCCCCATTCGATTACAGTTATGGCAGACAATTCGACCCGTCATCGTCCTACCGTTTCGAAATTGTCCCCCATTCGGTCTATCGCGATTTGTTCTGAAATGCGTAGGGTCTCCGAATCTGTGCGAGCTTTGGTTGACTTGTAACGATTTAATCGTATCCGATAAAGATTCTATGGTATGGCGTAAAGCGCCTAATTCTTGCTCGACCTTATCTAAATCATACACACACCTATATGCATCGGCCCGCAATAGCGACGATGTGAATAGCTGTAACGACTCGTGTGAAAACTGCGCGGCTTGTATAATTAACGATCGCGGACGTAACCCTCTAGTTATATACCTTATAATGCTCATTTCGCTCATGTTATGATCTACTCTATCGCACAAATCAGTCATTTCCAGGATATAGCTTTGCAAATCCTCCCCGTCCTGCCTAACCCGTGATTCTAATAACAGTTGCGCCCTTTCCTGACTCCCATGCCCCGGAAATGCTAGTTTGAGATCTAATTTGCATGACTCCCAATCGCGCAATGCATTCTTTCTTAATTGCTTTACATACCACGTGCGCGGCGCGCCCTCAAGGAGTTGTAATAAAAAGTCGACTCTATCCCTATCTGACCATCTATTTATTTTCGCCGCGTGTTCATATTCTATTAAAAATTCTGAAACTGCACCCTTACCCCCAAACTTTCCACAATGAAAGACCGGGTATCTAGCAACCCCGACGTGACTCGACGCGTTACTCGCGCCCACGGAAATTTCGACCCCCGTGTCGCTCGTTCCTATATCGGCTCGCGGTTGGTTTCCGTCGCTTTTCGAATCTTCGTCGCTATTACGTGCAGCTTGACGAGTTACAACACGATTGTTCATGTTGCTGGTAGACGGCATACTTCTATATAAACTAACTCTATTTGCTTTCTTACACTTTATAACTTCAAAATGAAATAAACCGAGAGCAACCCCCAAAATCACAAAAATATCTCAAAAGACGAAAAACGATAAAAAAAGGCATCCAATTGTACAGGACCAAAATGGTACGATGGATTGCTTTGCTTAAACTTTTGCGGTATTGATATCAGTAATATCAAAGGTTCTATAATATTATCACTTACCCTAGTCTTAATTTATAATCCTCTTATTTTAATAATTTTTATTCCTTATTTACTAACTTCTAACTTATTTAATATACGATACGTTAAACTTAAATGTACCCAATCACGTGTTCATGGGCACCACTAAACTTAGCACTATTAGCACTTGAATATTCTAGTTTATAACCGGGTCTTAAACTTAACGGTGTTTGGCTATTATTTGCTTACTTTTAATTTAAGTCAACTGTGCGCGCACACTAAATTGTATTTACCGCGTACTCTTGAACACCACTGTTTTTTTTTTTCTAAAAAAAAAAACACAAAAAAAATCACATAAACACTCTGATTTATTATTTCAATATTTATTGACCGACGTCGGAATGTTTTTAATTTCCGCTTTATTTGATGAAAAAAAAAATGTAATAAAACCCCACACGCATCTGCTAGCACCAAACTCCACACGCGATTCACCCAAATTTCTATAATACTGTATTTAATTTTATTATTGGCATTTAATGATTTTTTTTTTTGCTATTATTATATGTTATTATCCTATTTTGTTTAATCTTATATTAATCTACTTATTTTCGGATCACCACCGTACATATGTAATTATTTCTCTATTTGCTCGCGCGTGAACTTCGACTAATATGTTTATATCCTACATTAAACTTTCTTTTCCAGTTCATCCCCCTCTGTCCGTTTCTTTTCTATTTCTTTCCCTGTCGCGTCTTACGCCTAATCGTTCCTATTTGTGTATTGATCGCTTCGGTATTTGCTATGCGTCTATCCCTTGTACACGCCCCTTTTGCCGAATAATAGTTCCGTCTCACATAAACCGTACGCGCTCGCAAATTTATCTAACTAAATATTACTACGTATCTATTAATTATCTCATATTTTGCGATTATGATCTTACTAAATTATTATTATCCTTAATCCTTTATTCCTATCTACCTTATCTATATTTGACTAAACATGTGACTGCCGTCTTGTTGCGCTAATGGAATAATTGCAAAATAACATAACCGGTTGAATGAAAGGGACGAGAAACCTATGATTTTTAAACTGAAAATAAAATTCATTCGACGTTTCCTTTAACCATCTTTTCCACCGCGAAAACTAAATATCAATCATTAAGCACTACACACAAACAGTCCAACAATAATTAAAAAAAAATAATAATAATAATAAAAACAGCATCAAAATATTTTTTTAACAGTCACAACCATAAAAAAAACTATCAAATATAAAAATCCCATTTCACTATTGGCAGTATGAGCCGTATCGACCTTGATGTCAGTGGGCCCGACTGATTACAATTAGATCGGGGTGCTAAGTCGGCTCTAATTGAAAATCACCAAAAACACCCTGATCAATTCAAATGCATATCGAAAATCGGTGTCACCAAGAGCTTTCGCACTGAATTATATACAAGCTATCCAGGCGGTGGTGATCGACCTGAGAGAAATTTGCCACAATTCAAATCCTTGTAAGCCGTTGTTTTCGACGCCTTCCCAAATAAATATTCGGCACCTCATATTCACGGAGGCGAATAACTCCGCCATTCTCAAAACTGCTCTAAATTTTGAGATTCAACTAAATAATAAAAAAAAATACTGTAACGCAATAGCGCAAACAAAACTAAACTGAAAAAGAAATTCGCTCGTAATTTACAAACAGCCACATGTATTCGAAAATGATTGTAAACCCCTGGCCGAGACAAAAAAAAACGGATTCCTACAAATTTTAAAATCTATCATCTTACAACTATTCTAAAGTATAACTTTCTAAAACACAAAAAAACTTTTAAATTATTGCATCACGAGTGCATACCGCCCGCGATGCGGCTAATGTCGCCATTCTCGGATTGTGACCCTACGAACGGACGGGACCGTCTCGAATTCAGTTCCGCGTTTCCTATTTTTTTGACTAAAGCGTTCTCGCCACACGTCTTTTCAAAAAATACTCAAAAACCTAGAGTCAAATCAATCAAATTTCTCTCTCGCAGTTTCTGTCCGTTAAAATTTCTAAAACCCAGGAAATGAAAATAAATACGAGGGTTTACGTACTCTTGCAATACGATATTTTACAAAAACTTCGAAGAATTTACCAAAATCTCAAAATAACAAAAAAAAAAACTCACAAGGCGATAACTCCGTAAAAACATATTTTTAACTAAATCTATAATTTCTAAAAAAAAAAAATATCTTGAACAATTAGTAAAAATTGTTTGTGAAACAAATTAATTTCTGTCAAACTTTACACCAAAATGAAATCAAATAAAATCTACAAAGTAAATGAATTTTTTTTCAACATTATAAGAATAATCAATATTTTTTCTAACAAAGGAATCTCACAAGCGTTTACGAAAATATAACTAAAACTAAAATGTATAATTCAACATAAATATGTAATCAGGTTTCACTAATTCTAACTTAAAATCTTCGTAATTATACTTAAAAAACCTATCTAATTTGTACGAACAAAAGCCTTTACTGAAAATCGAAATAAAACAAACCCGCGCGACTGAACAAAAAAACGTTAACGAACAAAAATACAAATACAGCAAATAGATTCAGCATTTCAAAATTATTATAAAACAATCTTTAAATTTTACCAACTAAATACATTTTCAAAATCCACAAATCAAAATTCTAACAATTACTTGAACTACTTGATTATTCATTTTTGCGCCAACCAATTTCGCAACTTACGTTTACAATAGCCCCAAAATACATAGAAAAACCCTTTGATCACATAACAACCTTTCAATTTATATATACCGCTAAACATTATTTCAAATTGCACTATATTTTCATAATTTTAAATGTTCCAACAATCTTTTGTACACTCAACTATGACAACCAAGAGTTCAACAAATCATTTCATGAATACCAATTTAATACTAACGCGTAATCAAGAAATGCCAAATCTCCGCGAAAAAACAAATCGAACCCCGAAATCAATCAATAACAAAATAAAAAAAAATAAAACGAGGAAACTGTAAACTTACACGCAAGGAAGAATAACCGCGAAAGAACCAATAATAAAATTGTTTTACCGAGATCGTAATAATGCCATCGATGGTGGATCAAATGATTGCCAAAACAAATTAATCCTTTTGAATCATTTGATCGTTAAACCAACGAAAAGCATACCCGGCACTTCCACCATTTGTTACGAATTCCTTTTAATTCTTTCATTTATAATCCTTATATTATTGTTAGTTAGTTAAACTCACTGTTACCTTTTATCGCGTACGGCTGAAAGACTATTTAAATTTACAACTACTTGTAATGAGAGGCGTTTGTTCGTAACTTAACTAAACAATATTCTATATTTATATATTTACATACTTATTCTCTACTTAATTAATCTGAACTCTACAACTTAAATCTAAACTTATCTCTGTACCCACGGCGCAACCAGTGTCCAACACCTCTCCATACATAGGGCCCGATTCACTTCTCACACAAATCACATCTTATAATTACACAAAGTCTATATTCGGTTTGGGGCAGCTTCCGATACGCTGCCCCCCATGACATTATTTTAACTTACATTATCACCAACATTAATTTGATAAAACATTGCGCGCACTGCACCGCGCTCATCCCTTCGACTTATATTAAAGAACGGAATCTTTCGACCCGACACCCCTGAGGGCCTACATTCGACTCATTCCACTTGCGGACTCTCTTATACTCTTCATCAGGGATGGTTGTCACATAGAGGGGTGGCTCTATGTAATTTACATGTGTGTGGGTACTCACTCACACATTCGTAACAATATATAAATTTAGTGTCACAGCCGTTGTCCGCGATGAACGCCTAAAATACTGAACAGTTTTAAAATCTCAATTAATAGCCGAAATTTTATATTATTTGATAAAAAAATATTTTGACGTTTTACCATAGTTTGAGTTCTAACGAGAGTCTAGAACTCTAGACCAAAGACTATAGAGCAACGAATGCAACGAACGATTCGATGCAGAAGTTAACGCATTACGATGCGTTTCTATGAGCTACAGTGACGGTTGGTAACATTTGAAAATTAATACATTAATGTTATGTATTTTTATGTTGCCAATTGTGATTTGGTGTTGATAAATAAGCATAGGCGAAATATATTTGTGAGGTTAGGTTATTATATGTCAAATGCTTATTGAAAGCGGAGTTTTAGCAGAGAATATTATGATATTATGAACACCGTTATATTATTACACGATACAAATCAGGCATTATAACAAAATTTATCATTTTCCTAACAGCAACTAAATCTGATAATTCATCATCTATTAATGATGAACGTAGGCAACAAACCTGCTGTACATTGGCACGAGCATTCTTTGTTCGTCTTGCTTTTAATTATTAACTATTTTGCTCATTGTGATGATTGTGCGATACCATTCAAGAGGTTACAATTTCTGATACGATTGGCATTTGCGATGAATATTGGATTTAATTTAGATGCTCACGTGTGAGATCGCCGGAAAATTTATTGTTGGCCAAAGAGGATTTGGTCAAAAATATCTTGTATCAATTAGTTTCAAACTAGATTTATAAAAGCATTTATTATTGAATAATAAGAATTGAATGGGAATATATGATCCAGCTATATGGAATGTTAGATGTTGAAACGTGTAAATAATTGAAATTTGAATAATGTATGTAATGTAATAAATTATTTACAATGTATATATTGTTTGTATACTGTGATATTTAATTTCAGGATAATATTATGCAGTTAATTGTATGTTTGCATAATGGTGTTTATGAAATATATCTATGTTGAAAGTAATATGGGTGGTGTTTTAATTAGTTTAATAGCAAATTTGCTTAGAAAATTATATTATAATTATTCGTAATTATGACAATAATTATCTAACGGTGTGTTTTGAATAATTAAATATATATATATATATATATATATATGCTTTCTTATATATATATATATATATATATATATATATATATATATAATAATTAATCTATTTGGTGTTTATATTAGTTAATAAAATTTTCAAATTGTTGTAGTTGCTGAATGATGACACGCATCTTGTGTCGAAACGTATAAATGAAAGTTTTTAATACTTTTTACCTTTTTTATTTTGACGAGTGGGCCTCTAGCTACTTTGAAATATATATATATATATATATATACGAGTATATATATATTAAATTTTTTTAAATAATTTTGATGTTGAAATATGTGAGATTCAGTTCATATATATATATATATATATATATATATATATATATATATATATATATATATATATATATATTAAATTTTTTATATAATTTTGATGTTGAAATATGTCACATTTAGTCTGCAGCCATGCATCGGAACACAGAATAGCGGGATGTACTTTACAATTTCATAAAAAACTCATTCGAAAATTTATATATTGTTCAATTTAAACTGGCAAGGATTGGTTTTTTGGTTCATTGTGAACATTTATAATTAGGAAATAATTAGGATTAATTCAATTACATAGTCCACTGAAAATGACACAAAACAATGTGTCGAAACGTATGGAAAAAATAAAAATGTTTTAAAGTCATACAAATTTTTTAATTGATGTATTGTCCTGAAAACTGAATCTCATATATATATATATATGCTTTCTCATATATATATATATATATATATATATATATATATATATGTGTCTTTTTTTGTCTTTCGATTTATTGATTGCGTTTCAAGTTTTTCAGATTCTTTTTGGATATATACATATGATTTAAATATCGCTGGTTAGGTATTGAAAAATAATGATACTAATAAAAAACCTTCACAGTCAACTTAAATCATCAAATGATTACTTTACAAATTTTATAAATTTATTCTAAATTTTAATTTATTGTTCTTTTTATTTTTTAATTTTAAATAAATTTTAATCAATAGTATTGATTAATAAAAACCACTGTAAAGCAGCAAAATAATTTTGATGGCAAAACAACGTTTGCCGGGTCAGCTAGTATATATACAGGGCCGCTCCTACCTTGAATGCAATGCATACGAAAAATGCGAGCGCACGCCTTAGGGAGCGTCAAAACGAGATTCGGAAATGAAATTTATAATATAATATTTATATTTTTTTCAAAATATGAAGTTTAGAATACTTAATAGATTATAAGAAACAATTGTATATATATATATATATATATACATATATATATATATACTAGCTGACCCGGCAAACGTTGTTTTGCTAAGTAAGGTATATTCTAAGCAATTTCTAGAAAATCAAAAATATTAATACTTTAAGTTTATAAGGATGTGTTGTTTGAATGCTGTATACAATGAGGTATTATAAAAACAATAAACCCCATTAGTTTGTCTGTATTTTGTCAATACAATCAAATTGGAAGTTTTATACACTTTCCATATAAAACATGGTACAATTCAATCCAAGTCTTTTTTGTCTTTCGACTTATTGATTACGTTTCAAGTTTTTCAGATTCTTTTTGGATTCTGGATTTTGTACATAATTGTAAAAAATACTACTGAGCTTATACAAAATTTTCAAATTTCTGCGAGGGGAGATGGAAAATGAAATAAGTATTCCTTCTTTGACCTGCTTTTTGAAAAGTTTCAAGTAACATTAATAAAAAGTATATATGTAGAGCAGGGCCAGGCACAAAGGTTCAATTTGACTCTGAGCAAATATTAATTATATTATAAAAATCAAACTAATTATATCACAACAAATAACACATTTCAAACAAACAATTATCTGACTACGTTCCATAAAACTGCCAGCTACTTCATCATTGTAGAAATGTGCTTTTTTGCTGTCTTTCAAAAATTTGTTATTTAGACCTTTCTACCTTATAGACGTAGTAACTTAGAACGGTCAGATGGCAAACAGGTTTAAGGTCTTATTATAATTTTAAAGGTATTTTACAAAATAATTACATTTTTAACTAATGCTAAAAAACTACCGACGGAAGAAAATACTTTTATCATGGATTTTCAAAGATTGCCGTTTATCTCCCGATAGCAGGGTCACGAGCATCTAGGTTATAGCTGGTTATACATCTTTTTCGATAAATTCTGGGAAATTATAACTGGAAAAATGTTATTCGACAAAATATCCCACCGTTGACGTGTTTGACGTATTAGCCACCGTCCATTGTTTTATTTAAATTACGCTTCGACAAATATTTTCAAATTAAAAATGTAAAGTTTCTACGCGATTTTGAAATAATATTTCACCTTTCCGACAACCTACTTATTGGCACGAATTTCAAGACTGGCTACAATATATATTTATATATATACATAATATTAGTTCTATTACAAAAATATAATTCATGTAGATAAGATGAAAATAAGTTCCAATTAAATTATATTTTTTATCAATGTTCACTATGCAATATCAATAACCAGGTTCTCCAGCTGGTGGCTGGGTTACACCATCAGTTGGTGGCCATTAATGGAGAGGTTCCAACTAATGCTTTGAGTGACGGGAAAGACGGAATGAAGAACTCTTTGTGGGGCGTGCAAGACACAAAGGTGCGCTTTTGCCTGGTAAAATTGTAGCATCTTATGGCGTTTGCTACGTTGCATGGTGAGGCGGTAAACACGTTGTTCAAGAATATCAGGTAATCATTCAAATGCGATTTTATTTTTTTTCATATTATCATAAGTGGATACAATATTATCTTCAGAAATTGAAATGAGCTACGTTTTTGCGCTACTTTTAAAAAATGAGCGTTTTCAGGTTTTATGCAGATGGAACCTGGGTAACCACTCAAGGTGCCAACCCTTATTTCTTCGACGTGCTGAGCACGAAGGTACCGTGACGGTCGGCAATGTTCAAGTTTCACACGGCCTTTGTTATATCCCATATGCAGGTCAAGAAATGGGATTCGATACGTACGAGGTCCATGTATCCAATCAGTAAAATTAAATATTGAAAGATATTAATCATATTATACATGAGCAAAAAACCTGCTTTTACATTTTTTGCCTAAATCTTTGCATTTCCATTTCCAGTGTTTTCCATTCCAATTGTTTAGAATCTGCTATTAAGTGTTCAACGTGTTTCAATATAATATAGATTAATTATCTGAAAGTGCGAATAAAAATGTACACATTTTGCTAGTTTTTGTATAAATCTTTATTTCATTAAATGTTTCGACACTTGATGTATGTTATCATACAGTAATCTAAAAAACATATTTCATAAATACAAAATTTGATAATAAATATAAATATATAAAAAGGAGAAAATTATATACATACCAAATCAGGAAAAACAATAGAAAAAATTAATTGTAAAATGTATTGAACACTAAAATTGTGTAAAATAATATTATACCAATATATCTGGTTGGGCTGGCTAGCATCAGTAATTAACATTAAAGCGGACTGTAAATAAATTATTGTTATCTGACGATAACCGTTCCAAATTTGATTATTACTGAATAAAAACACTGTGATTGGTATACAACCTATATAATATTTTCAAACTATTACAAATACAGCGGTGATTGAATATACTTATTAACTGCTCCGCTGCATTATTTTGACTGATTTAAAATATTACAACTAGTCATTATGTTGCTGTCCTGGTGAATCAACCAGTTGGGAACGTACCTAGGTGCGTTCAGTGCCTGCCTTATGATCTTGTTCTGCACTCGCTGGACAATCTGTAGATTGTTTTTTTTGGCGGTGCCCCATAGTTGAATCTCATAAGACCACACTGGTTTAAAAATACATTTATAAATAATTAGTTTGTTATTCGTCGACAGTTCGGAACGTTTATTCAGCAGCCAGTAATATTTTTGAATAGTTCATCAATCTGCTGTTTTTTCTTGTTAATGTGAACACCAGTTCAATTTTGTGTCTAGGTGTATTCCGAGATATTTTACGCTATCTTTTACTGGGATTTCCAGTTCATTTAACTTAATTGTAGGGCATATACCAGTACGCAGCGTGAAAGTGATATGCGTAGATTTTGAGCCGTTTGTCATAATTCTCCATAAAGAAAGCCATTTTGTAGCAATATCTAGATGTTCTTGTAATTGTTGCGAAGCTATTGCGGGATCTTTATTGAAGGCAATGGTAGATGTATCGTCAGCAAATGTCGACACGCTTGTTCTAGAGTATAAAGGAAAATCCGCTGTGAATATAAGAAATAGAGTTGGAGAAAGGACGCTTCCCTGGGGCACCCCAAAGAGGATCTTTTTTTGGTCGACTCCTCGTTGTTAATGCTGACGAAAAATTCTCTATTTTCAAGGAACTATTTTATTATTGAAAATATCGGTTTTGATAAACAGAGTTTTAGTTTGTACAACAAACCAGTGTGCCATACCTTGTCAAATGCTCGCGCAACGTCTAAAAATACAGCCGAACAATATTTTTTTGCATGGAGCGATTTGTTAATTATATTTACTAGGCGATGAACCTGTTCTATGGTTGAGTGTTGTTCTCTAAAGCCGAATTGGGGATTTGGAATTAGGTTTTGATTCAACAATTCTGACTTGATGCGTTGGAGTAATAATTTTTCAAATATCTTTGAAATACAAGGAAGTAGGCTTATTGGTCTATAGGAAGACAATAAATGAGGATCTTTTTCAGGTTTAGGTATAAGTAACTGATGGTGTAACCCAGCCACCAGCTGGAGAACCTGGTTATTGATATTGCATAGTGAACATTGATAAAAAATATAATTTAATTGGAACTTATTTTCATCTTATCTACATGAATTATATTTTTGTAATAGAACTAATATTATGTATATATATAAATATATATTGTAGCCATTAGTCTTGAAATTCGTGCCAATAAGTAGGTTGTCGGAAAGGTGAAATATTATTTCAAAATCGCGTAGAAACTTTACATTTTTAATTTGAAAATATTTGTCGAAGCGTAATTTAAATAAAACAATGGACGGTGGCTAATACGTCAAACACGTCAACGGTGGGACATTTTGTCGAATAACATTTTGCCAGTTATAATTTCCCAGAATTTATCGAAAAAGATGTATAACCAGCTATAACCTAGATGCTCGTGACCCTGCTATCGGGAGATAAACGGCAATCTTTGAAAATCCATAATACAAGTATTTTCTTCCGTCGGTAGTTTTTTAGCATTAGTTAAAAATGTAATTATTTTGTAAAATACCTTTAAAATTATAATAAGACCTTAAACCTGTTTGCCATCTGACCGTTCTAAGTTACTACGTCTATAAGGTAGAAAGGTCTAAATAACAAATTTTTGAAAGACAGCAAAAAAGCACATTTCTACAATGATGAAGTAGCTGGCAGTTTTATGGAACGTAGTCAGATAATTGTTTGTTTGAAATGTGTTATTTGTTGTGATATAATTAGTTTGATTTTTATAATATAATTAATATTTGCTCAGAGTCAAATTGAACCTTTGTGCCTGGCCCTGCTCTACATATATACTTTTTATTAATGTTACTTGAAACTTTTCAAAAAGCAGGTCAAAGAAGGAATACTTATTTCATTTTCCATCTCCCCTCGCAGAAATTTGAAAATTTTGTATAAGCTCAGTAGTATTTTTTACAATTATGTACAAAATCCAGAATCCAAAAAGAATCTGAAAAACTTGAAACGTAATCAATAAGTCGAAAGACAAAAAAGACTTGGATTGAATTATACCATGTTTTATATGGAAAGTGTATAAAATTTCCAATTTGATTGTATTGACAAAATACAGACAAACTAATGGGGTTTATTGTTTTTATAATACCTCATTGTATACAGCATTCAAACAACACATCCTTATAAACTTAAAGTATTAATATTTTTGATTTTCTAGAAATTGCTTAGAATATACCTTACTTAGCAAAACAACGTTTGCCGGGTCAGCTAGTATATATATATATATATACAATTGTTTCTTATAATCTATTAAGTATTCTAAACTTCATATTTTGAAAAAAAATATAAATATTATATTATAAATTTCATTTCCGAATCTCGTTTTGACGCTCCTTAAGGCGTGCGCTCGCATTTTTCGCATGCATTGCATTCAAGGTAGGAGCGGCCCTGTATATATACTAGCTGACCCGGCAAACGTTGTTTTGCCATCAAAATTATTTTGCTGCTTTACAGTGGTTTTTATTAATCAATACTATTGATTAAAATGTATTTAAAATTAAAAAATAAAAAGAACAATAAATTAAAATTTAGAATAAATTTATAAAATTTGTAAAGTAATCATTTGATGATTTAAGTTGACTGTGAAGGTTTTTTATTAGTATCATTATTTTTCAATACCTAACCAGCGATATTTAAATCATATGTATATATCCAAAAAGAATCTGAAAAACTTGAAACGCAATCAATAAATCGAAAGACAAAAAAGACATATATATATATATATACGAGTATATATATATGATATATATATATATGAGATTCAGTTTTCAGGACAATATATCAATTAAAAAATTTGTATGACTTTAAAACATTTTTATTTTTTCCATACGTTTCGACACATTGTTTTGTGTCATTTTCAGTGGACTATGTAATTGAATTAATCCTAATTATAAATGTTCACAATGAACCAAAAAACCAATTCTTGCCAGTTTAAATTGAACAATATATAAATTTTCGAATGAGTTTTTTATGAAATTGTAAAGTACATCCCGCTATTCTGTGTTCCGATGCACGGCTGCAGACTAAATGTGACATATTATATATATATATATATATATATATATATATATATATATATATATGAACTGAATCTCACATATTTCAACATCAAAATTATATAAAAAAATTTAATATATATATATATATATATATATATATATATATATATATATTTCAAAGTAGCTAGCAGCCCACTCGTCAAAATAAAAAAGGTAAAAAGTATTAAAAACTTTTATTTATACGTTTCGACACAAGATGCGTGTCATCATTCAGCAACTACAACAATTTCAAAATTTTATTAACTAATATAAACACCAAATAGATTAATTATTATATATATATATATATATATATATATATATATATATATATATAAGAAAGCATATATATATATATATATATATATATATACATTTAATTATTCAAAACACACCGTTAGATAATTATTGTCATAATTACGAATAATTATAATATAATATTCAAAATGCAAATTTGCTATTAAACTAATTAAAACACCACCCATATTACTTTCAACATAGATATATTTCATAAACACCATTATGCAAACATACAATTAACTGCATAATATTATCCTGAAATTAAATATCACAGTATACAAACAATATATACATTGTAAATAATTTATTACATTACATACATTATTCAAATTTCAATTATTTACACGTTTCAACATCTAACATTCCATATAGCTGGATCATATATTCCCATTCAATTCTTATTATTCAATAATAAATGCTTTTATAAATCTAGTTTGAAACTAATTGATACAAGATATTTTTGACCAAATCCTCTTTGGCCAACAATAAATTTTCCGGCGATCTCACACGTGAGCATCTAAATTAAATCCAATATTCATCGCAAATGCCAATCGTATCAGAAATTGTAACCTCTTGAATGGTATCGCACAATCATCACAATGAGCAAAATAGTTAATAATTAAAAGCAAGACGAACAAAGAATGCTCGTGCCAATGTACAGCAGGTTTGTTGCCTACGTTCATCATTAATAGATGATGAATTATCAGATTTAGTTGCTGTTAGGAAAATGATAAATTTTGTTATAATGCCTGATTTGTATCGTGTAATAATATAACGGTGTTCAATATATTAATAAACATACCATGGATCATAATATTCTCTGCTAAAACTCCGCTTTCAATAAGCATTTGACATATAATAACCTAACCTCACAAATATATTTCGCCTACGCTTATTTATCAACACCAAATCACAATTGGCAACATAAAAATACATAACATTAATGTATTAATTTTCAAATGTTACCAACCGTCACTGTAGCTCATAGAAACGCATCGTAATGCGTTAACTTCTGCATCGAATCGTTCGTTGCATTCGTTGCTCTATAGTCTTTGGTCTAGAGTTCTAGACTCTCGTTAGAACTCAAACTATGGTAAAACGTCAAAATATTTTTTTATCAAATAATATAAAATTTCGGCTATTAATTGAGATTTTAAAACTGTTCAGTATTTTAGGCGTTCATCGCGGACAACGGCTGTGACACTAAATTTATATATTGTTACGAATGTGTGAGTGAGTACCCACACACATGTAAATTACATAGAGCCACCCCTCTATGTGACAACCATCCCTGATGAAGAGTATGGGAGAGTCCGCAAGTGGAATGAGTCGAATGTAGGCCCTCAGGGGTGTCGGGTCGAAAGATTTCGTTCTTTAATATAAGTCGAAGGGATGAGCGCGGTGCAGTGCGCGCAATGTTTTATCAAATTAATGTTGGTGATAATGTAAGTTGAAATAATGTCATGGGGGGCAGCGTATCGGAAGCTGCCCCAAACCGAATATAGACTTTGTGTAATTATAAGATGTGATTTGTGTGAGAAGTGAATCGGGTCCGATGTATGGAGAGGTGTTGGACACTGGTTGCGCCGTGGGTACAGAGATAAGTTTAGATTTAAGTTGTAGAGTTCAGATTAATTAAGTAGAGAATAAGTATGTAAATATATAAATATAGAATATTGTTTAGTTAAGTTACGAACAAACGCCTCTCATTACAAGTAGTTGTAAATTTAAATAGTCTTTCAGCCGTACGCGATAAAAGGTAACAGTGAGTTTAACTAACTAACAATAATATAAGGATTATAAATGAAAGAATTAAAAGGAATTCGTAACAAATAGTGGAAGTGCCGGGTATGCTTTTCGTTGGTTTAACGATCAAATGATTCAAAAGAATTAATTTGTTTTGGCAATCATTTGATCCACCATCGATGGCATTATTACGATCTCGGTAAAACAATTTTATTATTGGTTCTTTCGCGGTTATTCTTTCTTGCGTGTAAGTTTACAGTTTCCTCGTTTTATTTTTTTTTATTTTGTTATTGATTGATTTCGGGGTTCGATTTGTTTTTTCGCGAAGATTTGGCATTTCTTGATTACGCGTTAGTATTAAATTGGTATTCATGAAATGATTTGTTGAACTCTTGGTTGTCATAGTTGAGTGTACAAAAGATTGTTGGAACATTTAAAATTATGAAAATATAGTGCAATTTGAAATAATGTTTAGCGGTATATATAAATTGAAAGGTTGTTATGTAATCAAAGGGTTTTTCTATGTATTTTGGGGCTATTGTAAACGTAAGTTGCGAAATTGGTTGGCGCAAAAATGAATAATCAAGTAGTTCAAGTAATTGTTAGAATTTTGATTTGTGGATTTTGAAAATGTATTTAGTTGGTAAAATTTAAAGATTGTTTTATAATAATTTTGAAATGCTGAATCTATTTGCTGTATTTGTATTTTTGTTCGTTAACGTTTTTTTGTTCAGTCGCGCGGGTTTGTTTTATTTCGATTTTCAGTAAAGGCTTTTGTTCGTACAAATTAGATAGGTTTTTTAAGTATAATTACGAAGATTTTAAGTTAGAATTAGTGAAACCTGATTACATATTTATGTTGAATTATACATTTTAGTTTTAGTTATATTTTCGTAAACGCTTGTGAGATTCCTTTGTTAGAAAAAATATTGATTATTCTTATAATGTTGAAAAAAAATTCATTTACTTTGTAGATTTTATTTGATTTCATTTTGGTGTAAAGTTTGACAGAAATAAATTTGTTTCACAAACAATTTTTACTAATTGTTCAAGATATTTTTTTTTTTAGAAATTATAGATTTAGTTAAAAATATGTTTTTACGGAGTTATCGCCTTGTGAGTTTTTTTTTTTTGTTATTTTGAGATTTTGGTAAATTCTTCGAAGTTTTTGTAAAATATCGTATTGCAAGAGTACGTAAACCCTCGTATTTATTTTCATTTCCTGGGTTTTAGAAATTTTAACGGACAGAAACTGCGAGAGAGAAATTTGATTGATTTGACTCTAGGTTTTTGAGTATTTTTTGAAAAGACGTGTGGCGAGAACGCTTTAGTCAAAAAAATAGGAAACGCGGAACTGAATTCGAGACGGTCCCGTCCGTTCGTAGGGTCACAATCCGAGAATGGCGACATTAGCCGCATCGCGGGCGGTATGCACTCGTGATGCAATAATTTAAAAGTTTTTTTGTGTTTTAGAAAGTTATACTTTAGAATAGTTGTAAGATGATAGATTTTAAAATTTGTAGGAATCCGTTTTTTTTTGTCTCGGCCAGGGGTTTACAATCATTTTCGAATACATGTGGCTGTTTGTAAATTACGAGCGAATTTCTTTTTCAGTTTAGTTTTGTTTGCGCTATTGCGTTACAGTATTTTTTTTTATTATTTAGTTGAATCTCAAAATTTAGAGCAGTTTTGAGAATGGCGGAGTTATTCGCCTCCGTGAATATGAGGTGCCGAATATTTATTTGGGAAGGCGTCGAAAACAACGGCTTACAAGGATTTGAATTGTGGCAAATTTCTCTCAGGTCGATCACCACCGCCTGGATAGCTTGTATATAATTCAGTGCGAAAGCTCTTGGTGACACCGATTTTCGATATGCATTTGAATTGATCAGGGTGTTTTTGGTGATTTTCAATTAGAGCCGACTTAGCACCCCGATCTAATTGTAATCAGTCGGGCCCACTGACATCAAGGTCGATACGGCTCATACTGCCAATAGTGAAATGGGATTTTTATATTTGATAGTTTTTTTTATGGTTGTGACTGTTAAAAAAAAATTTTGATGCTGTTTTTATTATTATTATTATTTTTTTTTAATTATTGTTGGACTGTTTGTGTGTAGTGCTTAATGATTGATATTTAGTTTTCGCGGTGGAAAAGATGGTTAAAGGAAACGTCGAATAAATTTTATTTTCAGTTTAAAAATCATAGGTTTCTCGTCCCTTTCATTCAACCGGTTATGTTATTTTGCAATTATTCCATTAGCGCAACAAGACGGCAGTCACATGTTTAGTCAAATATAGATAAGGTAGATAGGAATAAAGGATTAAGGATAATAATAATTTAGTAAGATCATAATCGCAAAATATGAGATAATTAATAGATACGTAGTAATATTTAGTTAGATAAATTTGCGAGCGCGTACGGTCTATGTGAGACGGAACTATTATTAGGCAAAAGGGGCGTGTACAAGGGATAGACGCATAGCAAATACCGAAGCGACCAATACACAAATAGGAACGATTAGGCGTAAGACGCGACAGGGAAAGAAATAGAAAAGAAACGGACAGAGGGGGATGAACTGGAAAAGAAAGTTTAATGTAGGATATAAACATATTAGTCGAAGTTCACGCGCGAGCAAATAGAGAAATAATTACATATGTACGGTAGTGATCCGAAAATAAGTAGATTAATATAAGATTAAACAAAATAGGATAATAACATATAATAATAGCAAAAAAAAATCATTAAATGCCAATAATAAAATTAAATACAGTTTTATAGAAATTTGGGTGAATCGCGTGTGGAGTTTGGTGCTAGCAGATGCGTGTGGGGTTTTATTACATTTTTTTTTTCATCAAATAAAGCGGAAATTAAAAACATTCCGACGTCGGTCAATAAATATTGAAATAATAAATCAGAGTGTTTATGTGATTTTTTTTGTGTTTTTTTTTTAGAAAAAAAACAGTGGTGTTCAAGAGCACGCGGTAAATACAATTTAGTGTGCGCGCACAGTTGACTTAAATTAAAAGTAAGCAAATAATAGCCAGGCACCGTTAAGTTTAAGACCCGGTTATAAACTAGAATATTCAAGTGCTAATAGTGCTAAGTTTAGTGGTGCCCATGAACACGTGATTAGGTACATTTAAGTTTAACGTATCGTATATTAAATAAGTTAGAAGTTAGTAAATAAGGAATAAAAATTATTAAAATAAGAGGATTATAAATTAAGACTAGGGTAAGTGATAATATTATAGAACCTTTGATATTACTGATATAAATACCGCAAAAGTTTAAGCAAAGCAATCCATCGTACCATTTTGGTCCTGTACAATTGGATGCTTTTTTTTATCGTTTTTCGTCTTTTGAGATATTTTTGTGATTTTGGGGGTTGCTCTCGGTTTATTTCATTTTGAAGTTATAAAGTGTAAGAAAGCAAATAGAGTTAGTTTATATAGAAGTATGCCGTCTACCAGCAACATGAACAATCGTGTTGTAACTCGTCAAGCTGCACGTAATAGCGACGAAGATTCGAACAGCGACGGAAACCAACCGCGAGCCGATATAGGAACGAGCGACACGGGGGTCGAAATTTCCGTGGGCGCGAGTAACGCGTCGAGTCACGTCGGGGTTGCTAGATACCCGGTCTTTCATTGTGAAAAGTTTGGGGGTAAGGGTGCAGTTTCAGAATTTTTAATAGAATATGAACACGCGGCGAAAATAAATAGATGGTCAGATAGGGATAGAGTCGACTTTTTATTACAACTCCTTGAGGGCGCGCCGCGCACGTGGTATGTAAAGCAATTAAGAAAGAATGCATTGCGCGATTGGGAGTCATGCAAATTAGATCTCAAACTAGCATTTCCGGGGCATGGGAGTCAGGAAAGGGCGCAACTGTTATTAGAATCACGGGTTAGGCAGGACGGGGAGGATTTGCAAAGCTATATCCTGGAAATGACTGATTTGTGCGATAGAGTAGATCATAACATGAGCGAAATGAGCATTATAAGGTATATAACTAGAGGGTTACGTCCGCGATCGTTAATTATACAAGCCGCGCAGTTTTCACACGAGTCGTTACAGCTATTCACATCGTCGCTATTGCGGGCCGATGCATATAGGTGTGTGTATGATTTAGATAAGGGCGAGCAAGAATTAGGCGCTTTACGCCATACCATAGAATCTTTATCGGATACGATTAAATCGTTACAAGTCAACCAAAGCTCGCACAGATTCGGAGACCCTACGCATTTCAGAACAAATCGCGATAGACCGAATGGGGGACAATTTCGAAACGGTAGGACGATGACGGGTCGAATTGTCTGCCATAATTGTAATCGAATGGGGCACTATCAAAGATTCTGTCCTGAATTATTTAATAACACGCAGGGTGCCAGAACCGATTCTCAGAATTTTCGGGCACGTCAGCCGCAAATACGCCGCTATTAGCGGAAGTACAAATACCGCGATGGTCCCCGAATAAGGCTGAACTGGCTGTTTTAGAAGCAACGTACATTATACTAGAGGTCAATAAAATACAAACAGAAGTCCTGATCGACTCGGGGGCTATGGCATCTGTCGCGGGATCACAATTCATTAACAAGAAATTTATCAAACCATTAGAAGCGAGTAGGGCCGTGAGTTTCGGAATCAACAATCCTGTTCGAATTTTAGGCACCACAATAATATTAATAAATTTCAATGAGAACGCGTATTTAAATTTCAAACTTTTTGTAATCGATACCCCAAATTCAGCCATTATTTTAGGAAATGATTTTAAACGATTGACCAACGCGGAAATAAGCTTTAAAAACAGACGGATCACGTTCTCAGTACGATCACATACAATCGTAAAACCTTTCATAGACAAACGGACAATTGCGGGACTGGACGAAGAGAATAATATTTTCCAAATCGATATGGATCGCGAATACAAAGTCACTAGTTCGGAAAATATCATTATACCAGGAAAGACATCAACGCGAATACCTTGCAAAATATCATGTAAAGCGTCGAATCCGCACTTCGAGTACGTTTTTGAACCATACGTTACGAACGTTCACAAAGACATCTTTATACCGAGCCTAGGTTTTGTTTCGCACGGGAGTGTTATCGAGGTGCCTGTCATAAATACGTCCGAAAAATCAATCTCAATCTATAAATATGACGTGTTAGGGGTAGTTAGCGGCCAGGACGACGTTTTCAATAAAGACGGTCGAGTAAACGAGACTAAACCGGACGAACGTTCGAATATAGGACAAATTAAAATTAACCCGAACTTAAACTCGAAGGAGTGCGAGACGTTAGTAAAAATCGTACAGAATAATTCCGATGTATTCAGTTGGGACGATAAACAAATGACCCGAACGCAACATACCTGTCACACAATTGAAACTACTTCTCAGCCGATCAACCAACCGCCGTATAGAAATAGCTTTAGGGAAAGGGCGGAGATACAGAGACAGGTAGACGCAATGTTGAAAGCGAAGGTAATTCGCGAGTCTAAAAGCCCGTGGGCCAGTCCGGTAGTGTTAGTTAAGAAAAAGACAGGGGAGTGGCGTTTTTGCGTAGATTATCGAGAATTGAACAAGGTGACAAAGCAAGATAAATATCGCTTACCGCTAATCGACGACATTTTGACATCATTAAACGGGTTGGAGTACTTCTCAACATAAGATTTGAAAAGCGGATATTGGCAGATACCGGTGCGGGAAGGAGATTGCGAGAAAACGGCTTTTATAACGGGCGACTGACTCTGGGATTTTAACGTTATGCCATTCGGGCTGAGTAATAGTCCGGCAACGTTTCAGAGGTACATGGATCGGGTGTTGGCAGATTTAAAGTGGAGTAGTTGCTTAGTATATTTAGATGACATTATTATTAAGGCGCCTAATCTGTCAGTGCATAACGAGCGATTAAAGGCGGTGTTAAACAGAATTCGCGACGCGGGACTTAAACTAAAACCGGAGAAATGTACGATAGGGCTTTCGGTAATCAAAATCTTAGATCACGTGGTAGCACAAACGGGCATCTCGCCTGACCCCGATAAAATCCAGGCAGTAGTAGATTTTCCAACACCGAAACGCGTAAAGGACATTCATAGGATTAGCTAATTTTTATCGAAAGTTTATAAGAGATTTCGCGAAGATTGCTGAACCTTTGATAAACCTAACTCGAAAGGATACGAAGTTCGAATGGAACGAAAGCGTAGATACAGCCTTTAATAAACTGAAACAGATTTTAACCTTATAACCGGTTTTAGAACACTTTAATGATTCGGCTAAAATTCATTTACATGTGGACGCATGCGACATAGGCTTAGGAGCTGTACTCGTTCAATGCACAGAGAGAGGCGAGAATCCCATAGCATACGCTTCACGAAAGTTACTAGAAAGGGAAAGAAAATATAACACGTCCCAAAAAGAATGCCTCGCGATAGTTTGGGCCATTAAGCACTTTAGACCTTTCATTTGGCAGAAGCACTTTACAATAATTACGGACCATCACGCGCTTTACAGAAAAATAAAGACCCCGCGGGTAAACTGGCGCGTTGGGCAATAAAATTGCAAGAATTTGACTACGACATAAAACATAAAAATGGTAGATTACATACCGACGCCGACGTCCTATCTAGGTATCCAATAAGCGACCAAGCAAATCCCCGCTTATTCCAGCTACAGTTTTCAGAAACGTTGGGTGCTTTGCAATTAAAAGATCCGGTGCTTAACCGTATATTCCAGGCGTTAGAAAACCCGGAAGCGGTTTCGGTAGAATTCAAAAGAAAATCTCGAAGTTTTGTTATTTTTTTTTTATTATTTTATTGGCTTTATAAACTGGTACATTAGCCATATACTAAATTACATAATATCTACACTATCTCTTACATATATATCATTGTTTTATGTATATTGCATTTATAATTTTATATTATTTGATTTGATGTAAATATAAAGAGCTCCATATAATCTTGTATCTGTCAGCACTGTTATAAAATTAATTGGAAGTGAGATTTTTTGTTTGATTATTTCCTCCCATAGTTTTTGTCTGCCCTTTTCCCAACGTTTACACTCCATGATGATGTGCTCTGCATCCGCCCTAGTCGCTTCGCCCAAACAGTAGCAACTAGGATCGATATCGATCCCAATTCTGCTTAGGCCGAACGGAGCGTAAGAATGATTCAGTCTTAATCTACACAATGTTGCGTAAAACGGCCGAGATTCCTTAAATCGAAGTTTTGTTATTGTAGATAACACATTATATCGTAAAGATTTGGGTGCCAATACTCCGAATAAACTGCCGGTTATCCCGAAAGCTTAACAGAAAGAACTTCTACACGCGTATCACGATAATCCGCTATCAGGCGCTCATCTAGGAATAGCAAAAACATACGGTAGATTACATAAGAAATATTTTTGGGATAATATAAAGAAAGACACTATCAATTACATAAGATCATGTATTCATTGTCAAACAAAGAAATCTCCAAAGCAAGCTCCCGCCGGATTACTAAATCCAATACCAGTGGGAAACCCGTTCAATTTAATAGAGATGGATTTTTAGGGCCTTTTCTGTTAAGTTTTAAAAGAAATAGGTACATAATAGTCGCTATTGATTACCTCACGAAATGGGTGGAAGCAAAAGCGATATCAAATCAATCAGTAGACGTGGCGGCGGAGTTCATTATTAACCAAATCATCTGTAGGCACGGATGCCCGGATGCTTTTCTTACAGATAGGGGGGCATCATTTTGTTCAGAATTGATAGTGTCTTTGATGAATAGACTAGGAATAAACAATAAAACTACAACAGCATATAATCCGCGTTCTAACGGCCTGGTTGAACATTTTAACGGACTACTAGCCCAAATGTTATCAATGTACGTAGCCACCAATCAAAAGGACTGGTGCTCGTACGTACCTTTAGTAACGTTTGCGTATAACACTTCGGTACAAGAGACTACCAAACACATCCCGTTTTATTTGGTATATGGGCGCGACGCTAAGTTACCGATCGACGCGTCACTAATGATCGATTCAAACGATATACAGAGCGAAGATTTCGTCGAGAAAATTAATAGAGTCAGGTCGGACGTGAAGGTAAAAATAGAAGCGGAACAAAAACGACAGAAACAAATTTTTGACCAAAACCGTAGGGTGCCCACCTATGAGGAGGGACAATTGGTATTAGTATATACGCCCGTGGGAAGAAAGGGGCAAGCAAATAAACTCCAACACTGCTGGCACGGCCCGTACAAAATAATGCGAAAACTATCGGAGGTCAATTTTCAGATTAAAAAAGCGGTGCGGGGGCGACCGAAATTTGAGACTATACACGTCGAAAGAATGAAGCACTACGTCGAACGCCCAGATTACCTACAATAGGACAGGAATAGAACATATAGGTAGATAATTACATAGGATAAATGATAGAGATAAATATGCAGGATGAATAATTAGGGGAATGCTAGGTATAGGGATAGTATATAGGTTAGATTTGACAGCAAGTGCAGAGACGTTGGTTTGTACTTTGGTGTTTCTTTTTCATCACTCAGGGAGCACTGGGCGATACTTTATAACCGTTGAGAAAAAGATATTGGGATAAAAAGATGTTGGGGAAAAATATGTTGAGAATAATATGTCGTTGTGAGGGATTCAGGGAAATAATTCGCGTATAAAGGAATACGACGCGAAAAGAGATGAATATTTTGATTTGATTGTGGTAGGGGTTGTTTAGTTCAGTCGGGAATTGAAAAATTGTGTGAGTATGCATATTTTTATGAATGTTAGCTGGCCAGCAAAGTATAAGAGATAATATGTATTTTGATTTTTCCCTAGTTTTAAATGAAAATGTTTTAAGGTTTTGATGCAAGATTTGAATGAACTGTAAATTTTATTTGATTGTTGTTTTGTGTTTGATATAATGTATGTGGGTTATACTCGGGGCGTTTAGAAAAAGTAAAATGAGGACAGAATTGGGTTTCGCGAGTTTTGGGAAAATTTGGGGTTTTACGGTTTTGGGGAAAGATCGCCCGGGCTAGTGTTTTGTTCTCACAGCATGGGGGTATGGATTTGGGCTGTGGGAGCACCCCCAGCGAGGGTTCTGGTGCTCTGAGTGAGACCGTTGAAGCGTGATACATCACATACAAGCTGATTGCTATTACGCTATCCATTTGGAAGCTTTGGTTGTTTATGTTATGTTATATGTATGTTCAAAATTTTGTGAATTTCACGCTAGAGCCGGTACTTTTTTTTACCACATTATACTGCCGCTAATGTGAGGTTTTTGAGCAGATATCCGCTCCCGATACCCGCTCAACAACTTCCGCCATCAGTAAGCGTCGCGCGACGTTGTGTATTGTTTGGTTTTTATTGCTGATGGTAATTTCCTTCTGAAATTATAAGCGGGCGCGATGCTGCTTCAGGTCTTTTATTGGATAGGCAAGGTGCTATGGGCATCTAGCACCGTTTGGAGCCTAGGAACACCAGGGAAACACGCATTCCGACGCCTCACTTCTTGGTTTTATATTGAGAAGCGCACTTGCTGTACACCGTTTAATAGTAAAAGGAATAGTTAGACTAAGATAAAAGTAAAATTAGGTTTATGTTTGCGTTTAATAGAGTTGGGACCGCCGAATTCAAAACAGTCAGCAATTCCCGAATTTTAAAATAATATGTAGAGTATTTTAATTACTTGTGTTCAATTTTAGTTTTATTGTTCTTATTCTCGCTCTTAGTCTTACTCTTGCAATGCTTTTGTTTTGTTGTGTATTTTCTGTTTTTACATTGTTAAGTAAATTGTTGGTAATAAGTAAGTAACTAGGTTTAGGTTGATTAAGAAACAAATGCGTTTATGTTTTACACAAGTCAAATATTTATGTTAAATGTATATTTGTTGTAGTTATAATGTCGTTGTCTTTACGTGTTGTTAATGTTGCCATTGTTAGAATCGATTAAAAAGCCGTTAATATGAGAATATTATGAGATAGTGTTATGTTTTTTTTTGTTTGATATAAATGATAGTGTTAAGTATAGATAGGTTAATGTTAATTTTCTGAGTGTTTTGATGTTTTATGTACTTACCTTTATTATTTTTCAAAATTTTTATAGTTGATAAGATCGAATGTTTGTTGAATTTGATAGGTTAATTAACTATGTTTGATCTTGTTTTTGTATTAAAATATATGTTATTAGTTAAGTGATAAGTCAAGAAAATTAATGACTGTTAAAAAATTGAAGTGGAGTAATGTATTGCCGAGGCTACTCTTGAATGCAATAACTTTCTAATAGTCTAATATAGTTTATTAAATATTATTAAAATCATATTCAAAGTCAGTAAATTTATTTGGGTATGATTTTAAATCGGTCAAGTCTAATTTTTTTATTTTGAGTTTAAATTTTATATTCATTTTAAGTTTATATTTTTTTTAATTGCCGTTAAAATTATTCCTTTATTGTTTCATTTAATTGATTTACCGAAACAGTATTGATAATGATCATTATACTGCTATTACTATAATAATACCAGCTTTTATTTTATTTGTATTTTAGAAGTTTTTCAATTTCTTATAATTTTATGACTTTTATAAAACTAAATAAATGTTTAAAATCATATCAAAGTATTATTTTATAATTAATCGTATTTTTTATAACCTATTCAAACTATATAACCTATTCAACTATCAAGGCAATACGATGAAAAATGTATGACATATATATATATATATATATATATATATATATATATATATATATTTTATGACTTTTATAAAACTAAATAAATGTTTAAAATCATATCAAAGTATTATTTTATAATTAATCGTATTTTTTATAACCTATTCAACCTATATAACCTATTCAACTATCAAGGCAATACGATGAAAAATGTATGCTTCGAGCGCTATCACGGAATAACGTACAACGACTCCCGGCATTATGTTCACGAGCCGAAATTTTTCACGGAATTAGGGACAAACGCGTGGTTCAGAAAAATGCCGATTATTACTATAAGTGACGTTCTACGATAAAAAATCTTGTTTTATAATAATCTTAAAGGTCTAATTAATAAAATATAACATATTTAGTTCGTCCACTTTCCTATTTTCTCTAAAATCGTCCTTAAAGTCAAACGTTCCTCAACATCCCGTAATATGGTACGTTTACCTTATAGTAGATTAATGTCATTAGTTTTCATTAGTTTCAATTTCGTTTCAAATTCTAGCATTTTTCTTTTTAAAATTCCATGATTACAGGTTTATTTTCATATATTTCATTCATAATATCTCAAAATAGAAAGTTCGATTAGTTTAACAATAATGCTACAGATATTTATATAATGTTAGTCGTTAATTAATAATACTTTTTTTTCTTATTTCATATAGTTTTCATGTATAATAGTTTTCTCACTCAACTTAAAATATTTTTATTGGTTACAAGTAATTTTAATAACATGTTTTTTAAACTGTCTAGAATGTAACTTTTTCTTTGTAGACTTAACTATAGAATATAATTCATATCTTTTTTTTAACTTAAGCTATAAAATTTAACTTTTTTTTACTTAAACTATAGAATATAACTCTTTTTTTCTATGCTTTAACTATTTATTTATCTATTTCTAATAATCAAAATTTTAATTTTATTCTTGGTAAATTCAACACGCGAGAGTAACTTATAATTAATATAATCCTACCACATTATTATATCCTTAATTCCTTATTCCTATCTACCTTATCTATATTTGAATAAAAACGTGACTGCCGTCTTGTTGCGCTAATGGAATAATTGCAAAATAACATAACCGGTTGAATGAATGGGACGGGAAACCTATGATTTTTAAACTGACAATAAAATTTATTTGACGTTTTCTTTAACTATCTTTTCTACCGCGAAAACTAACTATCAATCATTACGTACGATGAACAAACATTCTAACAATAATTAAAAAAAATAATAATAATAAAAACAGCATCAATATATTTTTCTTAAAAGTGCAACCATAAAAACTATCAAATATAAAAATTAAATTTCTAATCCCATTTCACTATTGGCAGTATGAGCCGTATCAACCTTGATGTCAGTGGGCTCGACTGATTACAATTAGATCGGGGTGACTAAGTCCGCTCTAATTGAAAATCACCAAAGACACCCCGATCAATTCAAATTCATATCGAAAATCGGTGTCACCAAGAGCTTTCGCACTGAATTATATACAAGCTATCCAGGCGGTGGTGATCTATATAGCAAAAATTTGCCACAATTCAAATCCCTGTAAGCAGTTGTTCCCGACGCATTCCCAAATAAAATTTGGTACCTCATATGCACGGAGGCGAATAATTCCGCAATTCTCAAAACTGCTCTAAATTTTGAGATAAAATAAATTTTCAATATAATAAAAATTAATGATAAATATTCAATTCAATTTAAAACTTTAGTTTTTCAAATTTAGTTAATAAGTTTAAGTTTATTTTAATTTATTATAAAAAAAATATAATAAAAATACTCTAACGCAATAGCGCAAACAAAACTAAAACGAAAAAGAAATTCGCTCGTAATTTACTAAAAGCCACATGTATTCGAAAATGATTGTAAACCCCTGACTCAACCAAAAAAAAAAACAAATATATATTTAACAAGACATCTTCCCTAATTTTAAAATATTTATTACGTTACACTTAAAGCTATCTACGCAACTCAAAAAACTGACACTTAAAAAAAAGCTTTTAGCCTTGCGTTGACATATAGAGACCAGCAGTTTGCAACACGAGAGCATTCGACTGTCTGATGTCTGGACATTCTCAATTTCACACATACTCGCCACACGTCGAGATTTTGTCGACGTTGTGGCGTCTTAAAAACGTAGGGATAAAATGTTTACAAAAAAAGCATTAAATATTATCCCGCTGCGTTACTTAACTGTCTGTGATTTGAAATCGAATTTGAAGAGAAAATACCTATTAAAAAAACCTAAAAAACCTATTAAAAACTTATTTAATTATACACGAACAAAAGCCTTTCTCGAAAACCGAAATCAACAAAAAACACGCGCGACTGAACAAAACACGTTAACGAACAAAAATACAAATACAACAAATAGATTTAGCAATTCAAAATTATTATGAAACAACCTTTAAATTTCACAAATTAAATACATTTTCAAATCAACAAATCAACATTCTAACAATTACTTGAACTAATTGATTATTCATTTTCGCGCCAACCAATTTCGCAATTTACATTTACAATAGCCCCAAAATACATAAAAAACCCTTTGATCACAACAACATCTCAATTTATATATACCGCTAAACATTATTTCAAATTGCTCTATATTTTCATAATTTTAAGTGTTCCAACAATCTTCTGTACACTCAACTATGATAACCAAGAGTTCCACGAATCATTTCATAAATACCAATTTAATATTCGCGTAATCAAGAAATACCAAATCTCCGCGAAAAATCAAAACCCGAAATTAATGGATAACAAAATGAAAAGAAAATAAAACGACGAAACTGTAATATTATATAAATAATTTAACCGCGAATGAACTAACAATAAAAAAATACCGCAATTACCGAAATCGTAATAATGCCGTCGATGGTGGATCAAATGATTGCAAAAACAAATTAATACTTTTTAATCATTTGATCGTTAAACCAACGATATTTTATCTCTAACCCACGGCGCAACCAGTGTCCTATACCTGTCCATACATCGGGCCCGATTCACTTCACTCACAAATAGTTAACATTTACTTCACTCCTATAAACTATACAAATTATACAAACTCTACTTTCAATTTGCGGACAGCTCCCAAAACGCTGCCCTCCATAACGTTCTCTAGACTCACATTATAAACATTTTAATTAACTTTCGTGCGCTGGAGCGCACGTTCACTCTCTCTCTCTGATGCCATGCAGACAACTCGCAACCTCGACCACGACTACCACTAGACTGCCAACCACGCGGGCCTTCGGTCACACTGAGAGATGGTTCTTTTACGCATATAGCGGTAGGGGCAGTTATGTGTTATTTAACATCTATGTGTAGGTACTCACCCACACATTTGTAACAATATATCTTACTTAGTTTACATAAAATCGAATGGCCTGTAGCGACCCTCCAATTGACCACCTTAGGAACCACTGATACCATGGCCAATAGCAGACATCCACGTGGTTAAGGTTTGGGTATAAAACCCAGACCTATCATCGAATAATTCTCACTCACTCTCCGCTTATCGCTTGTATTACATGTAGTGTAAATAATAAGAATAAATATATATTATTATTATCAACATTTGTTTACCTACATAATTGGTGACCCGACGACGACGAGGAATCCTATGTAATATCGACCTCGACAGAAGACCTGATAACAGCCCCGACAGAGCACTCGACCGCAGTGAATCGGAGGAACAATAGGATCTTGGTCATCATCAAAACAATAGCAAGCAAGTACGACAAAATTTTAAATTCATTGTGTTGTGTATATTTAATAGTGTGCCAATATTTAAAAGTTTACTAGTGGAGTATTTACTTTTTTGTGAAAATATTTTGTGTTGTGTTAATAAGAATAAATATTAATTTATTTCAAATTAAATATATTATTGTGTACACTACAATAAGAAACGGCGACAAAAATATTAAGGATCAAGGCAGCGTGCCAATATCACCGAACTTAGAAAAAATTGGAGTGAAAATTCCGCCTTTCTGGGCAGAGAAACCCGAATTATGGTTCGCGTAGCTAGAAAGCCAATTTTTGCTAGGAAATGTTTCAGCCGACGCAACGAAGTTTTATATTGCAATTTCACAACTTAATACGCAACACGCAGTCGAACTCTAAGACATAATCTTGAATCCTACAGACACGAGGAAGTACGAGAAGGTGAAAGAAGAATTAATAAAGCGTTCATCAAAATCCCGTGAACAAAAACTTAAACAACTACTCGAACAAGAAGAATTGGGTGATCGTAAACCTACGCAATTTTTGCGACATCTGAGAAGCCTGCAACCCGTAGTTCATATTTCCTTTTACGAACAATTTGGAGTGATCGACTACCTAGCCAGATACAAGCAATCATTGCCTCTAGGAAAGATATGTCTTTAGAAGCAGTGGCGAAGTTAGCTGATTATATTATCAATGTAATACCACCAGCATCAAGAATTGAAAGTACTGCAATATCTGCTACAAATGGTAATATTACAGAACTTGCAAAATCAGTGAAGGACTTACGAAAGCAAGTAAGTAAATTACTTGCCCAAAACAAAGCCAAGCGACAAGGAGTAGTAGTCAATATTTTAACAGACAATCGAAAAATATGACATGTGTTGGTATCACCATCGCTGGCAGAACAAAGCATTAAAATGAACTAAACCTTGCTCATTTCAGCATTCAAAAAACATCAAGGGCAGTCGCTAATGGCGGCAAGTGATTGCCTCAAGACGTCGCAGCGCCTGTTTGTTACCGATAAAAATTCAAAGCTGCAAATTTTAGTCGACACAGGATCAGATTTGTGTGTTTGGCCACGAAAATTATTACGAGGGCACTACCAAGCAACAAATTTTAAACTTTATACAGCAAATACAACCAATATTAAAACCTACGGTGACATACATATACAACTAGCTTTGGATTTGAGAAGGAAATTCCGATGACGCTTTGTAATAGCAGATGTGACAAATTATCCTATCATTGGCTAAGATTTTCTTCATTTTTACAATCTATTAGTGGACATTCGCCTTAAAAGTCTAGTGGACAACATTACTACAATCACTGACGAATTTGAATATGGCAATTTAATTAAACAATTTCCAAATATTATAAAACCTAGTGGCACACTAAGAGAAATTAAACACAATACTCCTCATCATATATTAACCACAACAGGACCACCAGTTGCTTGCCGACCTCGCAGACTTGGTCCTGTTCAATATGCAAGAGCAAAAACCGAGTTCAATGCTTTGTTAGACGCTGGTATTGCAAGACGTTCCAAGAGTCCCTGGAGCTCATCATTGCACATGATGCCCAAGAAAAATGGTTCCTGGCCCCAGAGCTTTGAATGCACGAACTATTCCCGAACGCTATCCAGTAAAAAACATCAAAGATATTTCATATAATTCATTTGTTTGTTCCATCTTCTCTGTCATCGATCTAATTCAAGCTTATACTCAAATACCAATGGCACCAGAAGATATTCCGAAAACAGCCATCACAACACCCTTTGTACTTTTTGAGTACAATTTCATGATATACGGCTTAAGAAACGCCGCACAAACTTTTCAAAGGTTCATGGATCAAGTTCTTAAAGGTTTAAAATTTTGCGTATGTCATACAGATGATATTTTGGTTTTCTCATGTTCATCAGAGGAACATAAACATCATTTGAAAACTATATTTCAACGTCTAGATAACAATGGCATCGTAATCAACGTGGAAAAATCTAGATTTGGAACATTAACTATCAACTTTCTAGGCCACAAAATATAGACAACAGGTTCAACTCCACTACCGGAAAAAGTAGCTGCAGTAAAAGAATTTCCTACACCTAATACAGCACAACAAAATACGACGATTTTTAGGTATGTGTAATTTTTACAGAGATTACATACCTAATGCAGCATTAATCCAAGCCCCACTTGATGACTTCTTATCACTACACGCTCTCAAGGGAAACAAACCTGTAAGTTTACCGGATATATGTATTAAAGCAATTTGTAATATGAAAGAAGCTTTAGCAAATGCCGCACTCTTCGCATATCCTGATCCGAATGCAACTTTAGCAATATTTTCAGATGCTTCGGACAGGAAAATATGTGCTGTTGTGCAATAAAAATTATCAAAGTCATGGCAACCACTGGCATTCTTTTCAAAAAGTTGACTGAAAACAAATCAGCGTGGTCTCCTTATGATCGTAAACTTTATGCTGTCTACCAATCCATAAAACACTTTCGCTTTTTACTAGAGGGATGACACTGAATCATATTCACGAATCATAAACCATTAATTTATGCTTTCAGACAACGTAATGACAATTGTTCTCCGAGACAATTCAAATGGCTTGATTTCATCAGTCAGTTCACAACAGATATACGTCATATAACTGGCAAAGAAAATATAACAGCCGATACTTTATCAAGAACAGAAGCTATTTTTTCACCTGTAGACTATACACAATTATCAAAGTCACAGGAAAATGATCAAGAATTATTGGATTTATTGGAGAGCAGAGATACAGTACTCAAACTACAGAAGGTCAATATTCCGGGAACAAAAACCAACGTGTACTGTGATGTCTCTACCGAAGTTCCACGACCATTTTTAACAACACCTTTCAGAAGACAGATTTTTGATAACATCCATGGTTTATCGCACCCAGGCGCGGCAACTTCAATAAAAATGGTTACAGATCGATTTATATGGCCAGCTGTCCGCATAGATTGTCGTGAATGGTCACGAACCTGTATAGAGTGTCAGAAATCAAAAGTTACACGTCATATGAAAACGTCTACTGGTAAATTTCCACTACCAAAAACAAGATTTTCGGAAGTCCACATTGACATAATCGGTCCACTACCACCATCATCGGCTATAGATATTGCTTAACCGCAATCGACAGGTACTCTCGTTGGCCAGAGGCTATACTTATGCGAGACATAAGTCTCTCATAAGTATAGCCTCATACTTATGCTAAAACAGTCGCAACTTTCATTCATTCATTTATGGATGGATTGCACGATTTGGAGTTCCATGTCAAGTTACAACCGACCGTGGAAGACAGTTTGAATCTTTTTTGTTCAAAAATCTTTCAAAAATGATAGGTTTCAAACAAACAAGGACGACAGCATACCATCCATGCACAAATGGTTTAGTAGAGAGATTCCACAGAAATTTGAAAGCAGCGATAATGTGTCACTACGGCAGTAATTGGACAGACGCTTCACCATTAGTTCTATTAGGAATCCGATCCGCGTGGAAGAAAGATATACAAACATGAAGTGCAGAGTTTGTATATGGCAAACCTTTGCGTTTGCCTGGCGAATTTTTGACATCGATTACAGAAAATACAGTCGACAGCTCGAATATTAAATCTCCGAAAAATTATAACTAAACTTTGACCAAAACCAACAGCTCACCACAGAAAGGACACACCATATATTTTCAATTACTTAGGCACCGCAGAATTTGTGATGTTAACAGCCGTACACCGGTCCGTATAAAGTCCTTGGTAAAAAAAATAAAACAAGCACTTTAGATTTCAGCGGCCGAAGAGAGACGGTTTCCACAGATCGAGTGAAGCCCGCTTACTTCCTGAAGGATCCTGAACAGCCTGATTCTTTGCAATACAAGACGAGGTATGGACGAAAGGTAAAATTCAGGATACCGACCTGCGGTCTCAGTAGGGGGCTGGTGTAGCGACCCTCCAATTGACCATCTTAGGAACCACTGATACCATGGCCAATAGCAGACATCCACGTGGTTAAGGTTTGGGTATAAAACCCAGACCTATCATCGAATAATTCTCACTCACTCTCCGATTATCGCTTGTATTACATGTAGTGTAAATAATAAGAATAAATATATATTATTATTATCAACATTTGTTTATCTACAGGCCATATCCGTTCCAGTCTTCTATTGTCATGCGGTAGTACAAAAAGATATTATTATACAAAAGATATTATTTTCAATACATAACGTAACATTTTTAGTTTTGAAATTTATCTGTGCATCAAAATGTGTCAAAAAATCTTTGCCTATTATTCCTATGTCTTTTGTCGGTAAGTTTCTAACTACTTGAAATGGGAATGTTATTTTATTATCATTTATAATGAATTCAAAATAAACTGCGCCTAAAGTTTTGATTTTATCATTTGTGACTCCCGAAATTTCTTTTTGCAAATGTTGATATATCAATGAATCTAAATTTAGTTGATCAAGTTGTATTAATAAAATGTCACTTCCCGTGTCTATTAAAAATTTTGAAAAATCATTTTTTGTATTTGTTGTCATTAGTTGAATTATTTCATGATTATCAGTTTCGTTGATTAAAAATGAACTCATAATTTTTGAATTTAGCTTTTGTACTGTAACGGGATCGTTTTTTGTTGATGTTGAAGTATTGGAATTTGGGATTGTGAATAAGTAATTTATTCATTATTGTCAAAGTGTGTGTTTATCCTGCTTTGTGTATGTGCGTTCATTAAGTTTGTAGTATGATCTTTATGTATGCTAGAATAATTACATGTTTCTTGTGGTTGCGTCATGTTAGTATTACGAGAATTTGAAAAATTAGTTTTAGATACTCTACAATTCGGATCATTACACTCAGTTATCAAGTGGCCATATTGTTTACAAAATTACAAAATTTTTCATTCCTGTGATTATAATTTTGTCTAGTAAAATTTTGTTCATTGTTTCAGTAATAACACGTTAAAGTTTTAAGTCCCGGTTTTTTACATATAAAAAATGTTGGTGTAAAATTTTGTGAAAATGTGTTTTGGTTGTAATTTGAGTATGTCGGCCTATTTCCAGAAAAATTAATTTTTGAGAAAGTTTAATTAGTCGTTTCTTCTTCAACCGCGAAATTTATAGCATCTGTAATATCATTAAATCTTCAACATTTAATTAGGTTTTTAAGTGGTTCTTTTAATCCGTTTTCAAAAACTTTTATTTCAATTTGTGTGTACTTCTTGTCCTATCATAATTATGATACAAAAGTAAATCTGTCTTAAAATTTCTTCTATTTTATCACCGAATTTTTATACCGACTCGTTATGTCTCTATCTCAAACAATTCAATTCTGTGATTAAGCTAGGTATTGCTCTTTTAGTTGCATATTGTTGCATTAAGTAATATTTTAAATCGTTCCAAGAATCAAATTTTACAAATTGTATTTAAGCTAATAACTTTGGTGATAATTTTAATCTAACCATGTTAAGTAATTTTTTCGCTTCGCTTTCCGTCAAATCTTCTGCTAAAGTATTACATGCTAAAATAAAAGCTAGCAAAGTTTTCAAATCTCCGTTAAAATTAGGTATTAATGTAAGCGCGATTTGAACATTTAATTTATTATCGTTATTTATTTTAGTTTGATCCATCACTGTTAGTTTCGTCGATAGGCGTCGTTTCGTTATAATCATTTATTTTTATATTTATTTTTAATACACACGAAAAATTGGTATAAGAAAAGCGAAAAAAATACAATATTCAAAATAAATGAAAATCTTAAATGTAATGTTTTACTAACTTGTATTATCGTAATCCTGTTGAAATTTAGGTTTATTTTTCTCCTTTTCGTCTTTTTCTGCTCGTTTCCGTATGTGCGTTATCCTGGTCCGGCTGCAATTCAGGTTTATTTTTTCTGCTCGTTTCCGTGTGTGTGTGGCTGAGTTGCGTGGTTGGATTGAAAATTCACTAATCGTACTGTGATGCGGTAAGGCAATCTTCGGATGCAGATTTCTTTCTCTGGACTTCTGCGTAATTTGACGTGGAAATATCTTGACACCACCCCCTGTTGACTACCAGGTTTTGAGATGCGCAGTTAAAATTTTGGATACAATCGCTCCACTTCAAAATAGAAAATCCCCGTTTTTGACCTTTGGGTTTTGAGAAACCGTGATTAAAATTTTAGTATTGAGATACCAAAATAGTGTCGTACCAGGTAATGAATGTCACCAAATATTATTAACGCATTATTAAGAGTACGCTCCTACTTAAAAAAAAACTTTTTTTACAATTTTTTTAAAAAAAGTTTGAAAACCGCTGCCACCAAAATGGTAGTGGCAAAATTAATTGTTTTTTTTTCAAAATAAAAATTCGGATCCCACCGCTGCTACCAAAATGTGTTGGGCACCGATTAGCTCTTCTCTTCATCAACCAATTACGTTAAATCTTATAGTAATATCATAATAAGTTCAAATTAAACACAACATTCTTCATGTAAACATTTATTTTCGCGCTCATTAATACTCTGAGATATTGTCATTTACACGAAAATTACACAACTGAACAACTTAAAATTGCATTTCGGCTTTATATAGCCTTTTCATTTAATTTGAGGGGCTTCCCTTGATTTTGAATATGATCAGTAGTTTCTTTATAATGATGAGTGCAAGTCAAGTTCTTTTCCGTTCAAACTTGATGGGAATTACTGCGTTGTATGCCGGTTGTCGATAAACGATTATTACAATATAGCATAAACGATTATTACAATGTATCGACTATTCTGGTGATTGCAATATAATTGAGAATATGATTCATTGCGTAGTAGTTCCTAATATAATATTTATTGATATTAACTAATTAAGCGTTGGGTCACAACAAGTTATATATATATATATATTAGGGTGGTCCTTAAAATAGTCATTTTCGAATTTCCTTGCTCCCAGGGGCGCAAATGGTTCCAAATAGATAAAAAACAATTCTCTGAAAATTTTAGCTCTTAATATTAACGTTTAGATAGAGCGCAATTCAATCAAAGTTTTGTATGGAAAGAGCATGGAAAATTTTTCAAAAATTTTAAAAATGTTTTTTAAATGTAATTTAGCGAACAAATGAATGAATAAAACTCATTCATTTGTCACTAAGTTACACCTAAAACATTTTTTTTTAATTTTCAAAAATTTTTCCATGCTCTTTCCATACAAACTTTGATTGAATTGCGCTCTATCTAAACGTTAATATTAAGAACTAAAACTTTCAGAGAATTGTTTTTTATCAATTTGGAACCATTTGAGCCCCTGGGAGCAAGGAAATTCGAAAATGACCATTTTAAGGACCACCCTAATATATATATATATATATATATATATATATATATATTATATATATATATTTATATACATACATATATATATATATATATATATATATATATATATATTGAAATGAATAAAACAGCCAATATAAATTTTTATACGTTTCGAGACTAGATGTGTCTCATCATTCAGCTAAAAGAAATTTACATTATAAAGAAAAAGTTTTAAAAAATAAATTTATACATTGGAAAACTAATTGAAAAAAAAAACAAATTATATACACCATATCAGGAAAAAACACACTTTACTATCACATTTTACAACACAACAATCACATGATACTACTGTAGGAAAACAAAAATATTTTAAGAAAACACCGAAAAAGGTAAATGTAAAAATGTATAAAACACATAATTATATGTTTCTAACAAGATAGCACAAACACAGTTAGCCGTCGAGCGACACGTAGTGCTCTGTGCAACCAACACGCAAAGCATGGAGAAGGGATATCAGGGGCGTAGTAGGGAGTCAGATTTACAGAAATTAATTATATTTTGATAACTTTTTGAAAGTAAGTAAGAAGAACTGCGTTTGATCACACAATTTGAATTTAAAAAGATAAAACCTGATTCGGAAAATCATTTAAGATCCATATTTTTTCTCTATATAAAATTATAGGATGGTCAGTATTTAAAGAGTGTTTGAAATTAATAATGTACTCAGAAAACATTGTTTTAAATTGTCTAGGGTTTTTTGAATTATAAATATGTTGATTCATTCTCTTGCTGATGTATTAGGAACTTTCACCGATATAACAACTGTCACAATCTTAACAATTAATTTTATAAACGGAATCGGTTATTCTGTCAGACGGAGATTTTGATTTTAAAGTAGAAAAGAGGGAACTGAGTGTGTTATCAAAAGTAAAAACTAAAAGAAAACCTTCAACAAAAAAAGTTTTTTTTTAAAAATAAGAAAAGCTACCCAAATAAGGTAAACAAATAATGCCTTTATATTTACTAAATAAAGAAGAAGAAGAATTTGAATCAGCAGTAAAATATTTTTAAACAACGGATGTGACATTATTGTTATCGATATTGGTATAGTTTAAAAATTCTAACCTATTTTTAATTATATTATTTATTAAATGTAAAGGATAAGAGTTATTTGTGAGAATGGAGCGGACTAAATCCAAGTTTTTATTCTAAAAAGTTTTATTGCTTAAAAAAATAGCTCTATCAATAAAAGAAATGATGATGGAAATTTTTACAGAACGAGAATGAAACGATAAGTAATTAATATATCTACCAGAAGAAGTTGGTTTCTGAAACCAATGAGTTAAAATATAATTGGTTTGGTGTCTAATAAGCTTAATGTCTAAAAAACTAATGGAATTGTCATCTTCAAACTCACAAGTAAACTTTAAATGATTGTTAAAAGTGTTAAAGGGGTCAAGAGTGGAGGAGATGGAATTGTTTTCTAAACACAAGAGAACGTCATCAACATATCTAAAGTAAAAGAAAGGTTGAACAGGAAGTTTGGGTAGAACAAAATTTTCAAGTAACTGTAAAGTTAAATCTGCCAAAGATTTATATATATATATATATATATATATATATATATATATATATATATATAATAGATAAGTCCTGGATTTTTTCAATATATTGATTGTTTCTTTTCCGAACAGTAAATCCAATAATAAAAAACAATTTGTTTTTTGAAGATGTTTAATAACGACGTTTCGAAACTAGGTACGTTCCATCATCAGGTTTATTCTGTCAAATACAATGTTTTTTTCAAAATATTGATTAACATTAATTAATGATACAGATACAGATTAATTAGAAAAATTTTTTTATAAAGGAATGGATTATGTACCGGGGTAAAGAGTAATAAGAATTAACTAAAAAAGGTTTTATATAAAATTGTATATAAATAAATAATATATAATAAATATATTATATAATAAATAATATATAATAAATTTTATATAAATTTATTATTTTATATAAATTCAGTTAAAACTGAGATCCTGGAGAGCTTCTCTGAATTTGAATCTATTCGTATTAAAAAGAACTATAACAAATCGAAAACCTCGTATATTAAAAAATTCTACAAACTTTACGAATCTAAAATTAACTCGTCAAAAATCATCTTAAACGAAACTCTTGTCAATATATGATTAAAAAATCTATCTAAAATTCATATTCCAGAAAGAGTACTCTATATTTTTGCGCTCGGCCCAAATTTTGCCATTCCAAACAATTATCATAACTTTAGTTTTAATAACAAATGACAATATAAACATTCTTAGAGACATTAAAGTTTGCAAACTTTTTATTAAAAAAATTAAAAAAAATTAATTACGAGGGCCGACAAAGGGAACATTACAGTTACTTTAGATAAAACTACGAACCTAGACAAAGTCTCTGAGTTAATTTTAGACAAAAAACATATTCCCCCATTAACTCTGATCCCACCGATCGAATTAACCGTACTTTTCATAAATTTGTGAACAACTTAGCTTCCAACAAACAAATTACCCCACAAATCTCACTAATAATTTAAAATATTCACCTCCACAACCCCAAACTCTACGGACTCCCCAAAATACATAAACATAACGTTCTTCTCAGACCTACCATTGCTGACCTAAACTTTCCGCTTTCTTCTTCTTTAAATGTCTCAGCAATATACTCTCTTCAGCCACTGTCAAGTCTCCTTTTTTTACAAAGAACTCCTTTGAACTTGCCAACAATCCCCGCGATTCCGTTATTCCTGATAATTCCTTTTTAGTTATTCTAGACGTAGTATCCTTGTTCACCAACGTTCCCTTACAATTAGTTTTAGATGCCATCATTGCTATATGGGACAAAATCTCATGCCGAACAATGTTATTACTGCATTGGTTTCTCGAGTCAATAAAATTCATAGTTTCTAATACCTATTATTTCGAATTCAACGACCAATTTTACCTTCAAATCTTTGGTCACCTATGGGCTCTCCCATATTTCCAGCACTCGCAGAAATTGCTGTACAACACTTAGAGTTGAAAGTTTGTAATTCCTGCAATTTAGATCTTCATTTTCATTACAGGTACGTTGATGACATTCTCACTTGTGTTTCTGTTAAAAATTTCGAACTTTTACTCCACAGTTTCAACTCGTTTAAGGGGGTTGTTCTTTTTTATTTTTCTTTGTTTCAGTTTTGAGATTTTTTGATATTATGAAAGCTAAAAACCTTAGAATTATTTAAAAAAAAAAATCATCTCAATATCTATTTTTTTGACGAAGTTATAGATATATTTATCTCTATATGTATGATCCTCTGAAAGCGTTTTTTTATCGCTCCGCGAGCTATTGTATGCCAGCTGCCTCTTTCTCATTATAATATCTCATGCACATGACCTTTTTAATGTCTCAGCATCTTTGAACACCATGGTGTATTTAGTACATTAAATTAAATGGTGTATTTAGTACATTATATTAAAAACTTTAAATACGTTTTTCTCAAATTGACTTTTTTCAGTGCGGTGCCACAAATTAAAAAAAAAACTACAAGTCGGATCGACTTGCATTTTTTTTAATTTGTTCACCACTCCAATACCTAGTCCCCCTACCTTAAACAACTTGATAACATTACGCAAAAAAATTTTGCGAAGCTTCTCGCCCCAAAAAAGGTCTTTTTTGACATTTTTTTTTTAAATAGCTGCCATTTTTTTCCTTCTTGCTTTTTTTTCTTTCATTTTGGTAGGGGGACTGGATTCAAACTTCTTCTTCAACGTAGTTTCTTTTTTTTTTGTTTCGGGCGATGCGCCACAGATTTATCTGTGGCACCGCAAAAGAAATCGATTTTGCAAGACCGACTTTGGCGCCCCCTGGTCAAAAAATGACGGCGCACAAAAAAAGAAGAAAATCACGTAATATTCTATGACTTTGTAATTTTTGTTTAAAAAAAACCGCATGTCTCTATGATAAATACAGTTCGAGAAAAACAAAAACAAATATCTTGCATTTTTTGTAACAAAAAAAGAACAACCCCCTTAACGAGTACCTTTCCTTTACGTTTGAAAAACAAGACAATTCTATCAGCTTTTTAGACGTAAAAAATATAAAAACCATAGACAATCGAATTACTAATTGGCACCGAAAACCTACTTGGTCGGGTAAATATTTAAGCTATTATTCATACCACCCTTCTAGCATAAATATAGGTATTATTATTAATTTAGTCGACCATGCCATCCTACTATCAGCCAAACAATTTTGGACTTCCAATTTATTCCTCATTCGCATGACTTTAATTAACTCAAATTCTCCGCATCTCATTAACTCCGCCACTACCAAATTATTCAATTGTACGAATTCTTCTTCTTCCCCTATTAAATTTTCTAAAGATAATAATTGTATCGGTAACGTTTGTCTACCATACATAAAAGAACTATTCCCAGTGTGAAAGAAACTTTTTCATGCGGTAGACATTAGGTTAACATGTAATATAAAGGGTATGGGCGTGTTTCCATACAGAATTGGCCCCACCCTGGTATTTAAATAATTTTGATGTCATTTTATAGGTATTTTCGAGAAAATACGACATACCAAATTTCAAATCCGTAGCTCATCATTTGGCCGAGATATCAGTGAAAACATGTGAAAGTGGCCCCTTTTTTCAAACTCACTTTTTGTCGGAAATATGAGAGATATCGAAAAAATGTTAACGTCATTCTATTTATACTGATCTTGTCTATGTTGTTCATAACAAATAATGTGAAAAAATTATTTGTTAGTGTGAGAAAAAGTGAAAATAATTTTTTGTTTTGAATTTTCGGGTAGTGCGGTTGTTTGGACTAATTTTTAATTAGCATCATTAGAAGGGCTATTGCATTTTCTTTTGGTGTGCAAAATTTTGTTTTATTTCATGTGGTAGAACACATTCAAAATTAGAAAAAACCTGAGCAAGTACATGCTCGCGCTCATATAGCGCCCGTGTAAGTCGTCTCTCATTCGCAACGACTAGCAACAGCATTGCTCGCCGCGCGTCTTGATAAATTAAAACATTTTTTAAAACTCAAGATATATACATTTATATTTTGAATAATTATATATTTATATGTATATGTATAATAACTATATTTTTATATAATTAAATATATATTATTTATATATTGCACAAGTATATTATATGATTTAATCATCATTATTAATTTATTAATTATTAATATTAATTACTAAGACCACTAAGTAAATAAAATATAGATTGATAAAAATATACATAATATTTAAAAATTTAAATTAGTCCAAACAACCGCACTACCCGAAAATTCAAAACAAAAAATTATTTTCACTTTTTCTCACACTAACAAATATTTTTTTCACATTATTTGTTATGAACAATATAGACAAGATCAGTATAAATAGAATGACGTTAACATTTTTTCGATATCTTTCATATTTCCGACAAAAAGTGAGTTTGAAAAAAGGGGCCACTTTCACATGTTTTCACTGATATCTCGGCCAAATGATGAGCTACGGATTTGAAATTTGGTATGTCGTATTTTCCCGAAAATACCTATAAAATGACATCAAAATTATTTAAATACCAGGGTGGGGCCAATTCTGTATGGAAACACGCCCATACCCTTTAACTCTCATTTCTCCTTATTCAAATCTCAAATCGCCCACTAGCTTAGAATAAACGTCCAATATTATCTACAAAATAAATTGCAATAATTGCCTTTCGACTTATGTGGGCAAAACTGAACAAAATCTGATAAAAAGAATTAAACAACATGACAATAATTCTAAAACCCCCAACCAAAACCAAACCATGATAAAAGATCTATTATAATGTCCGTATTCTCTATCACGAACGAAACACAATTCAGAGACGCTTTGCAGAATCTTGTTTCATTATCTTTAGATAGAAATAGTAAAAACAAGAGAAATATTATAATAACTCCTTACTCTGCGAAAATTACCAAGGTATAGTTAACAATGTTTCTAAATTTACATCCGTTAAATAAAACTAAAACCGTTCATATAAACCTTACCTAACTTTACACAGTCAATTAGGTTTATCTTAGTCTCAAGTTCAATAGTGAGAAGTTCTGCCTTACCTTACTAAATCACAATACGAAAACAAATACTTTTTCGAAACATTATTTAGATACTTCATTGTGTCAAAAATTAATTTGTTTGGCACTGTTTACGGTACATTACTATTACAATACAAAACAATTCTTTTTGAAAACAACAGTTTTTCCTGTCTTAACAATTCTTTTTCAAAATCAAATTCTTCCTCTTTAGATAAATATAAAGGTGTTATTTGCTTACCTTTCTTAAACAATTTTTCTCATTATTTAAAAAAGTTATTTGCTGCTGAAGATTTTCTTTTAGCTTTCAATTTTGACAACACGTTTAGTTGCATATTTTCTGCTCTTAAATAAAAAACTCCCGCTGATAGGGTTACTGATTCGGTTTACAGGTTAGACTGCAATGATTGCAATAGTTGTTATATTGGGGAAAGTTCCCAATATATACACAAGTGGGTTAATCAACATTTATATAATTATAGAAACCCAAATCAAAACTATGCTTTCAGAACATATGATTAACTTGAACCACACTTTTAAAATTTCAAATCCTACCACCCTATACATTGAAAAAAATTTTGACCTTAGAAAGATAGTTGAGTCTTTACTTATATCCCTTAATACTTCTCGTGTCAACAAACGTAATTCCTCTCATCATGACAGTTACAAAGTCATTATAAATTTTATAAAAAGTAATTTTTTACATTGTTAGAATCTTTCGTTATATTCCTTCTCTGTTTCTCACTCCTCTTTTATTTCTCACTCTACTGCACGTGCTGCGTAACCTTGATCAGTTTGCATGATGCACTGCGATTGAACACGTACAATATAGGAGGAAAATATGTGCTCCTTTAACTCCCCTCTGACCTGTGTCATTCACACAAGGACTCATTTTTTTATACCTAAATACCGTATATCCGCCAGTTGTAATATTTTAAATCAGTCTAGAGTCTTGGGGGTCCACGGCGTTGGATTACAATACATCATGTTTAAATCTATTTATTTACGTTAAACGATAATATAATATATGGATTTACAATAAATCTTTCAATATAGTTGGCAATATTTAGAAATGATTCAAAAAGTAAAGAAAAACATCACATATTTATATAAAGTGTGTAAGTTGTAGCATGTAGGCATTCGAGTTGTGGTTACCCATGTAGAAATTAATATCGGTACAATATATTACCAATATCGGTTTTCTGTGGCCGTGATTGCCTATATTGCAAAAATATCGGCGAACGTCGGTTCTGTGATGATGTCAACTAATCGACCAGGCCAACGTCAGCCGATATTGAGGCAATAATCTCTATAAATGGCCTTGTCCAATATTGGTCTCAAACTAAAATAGAAATATTGATGCAATATTTTTTATCATCGGCTAATAAATATTGTCCTCAAATAGAAGAATAAATATTGATGCAATATTTTTTTATCATCGACTGATAAATATTGTCCTCTAACTAAAATAGAAATATTGATGCAATATTTTTTTATCATAGGCTGATAAATATTGTCCTCAAACTAAAATAGAAATATTGATGCAATATTTTTTTATCATGGGCTGATAAATATTGTCCTCAAACTAAAATATAAATATTGATGCAATATTTTTTATCATCTGCTGATAAATATTGTCCTCAAACTAAAATATAAATATTAATGCAATATTTCTTATCATCGGCTGATAAATATTGTTCTCAAACTAAAATATAAATATTGATGCAATATTTTTTTATCATCGGCTAATAAATATTGTCCTTCTCTAGAAAAATAAATATGATGTAATATTTTTTATCATCAATATTGTAAGTATTATTATTTAATTAACTTCTCGAAAAAGAAGTTTGTTTTGTGAAAAAATCTGATTTGCTAATTAAATATTTTGTCGAAGTGGAATGAGATCAAAGATCTATATATTCACATATATCCTATGCTACAATCTAAGCAGTAAAGGATACTTAAAAGGTTTATTCAGACAAAAAATGCAGAATAAAATTACGAATAAAATGATATATAATTCGACATGTGTATTCATATAATTTTCTTGAAATTTTCCAATTTTTTTAGAATTTTGGCACTGCAACTCGCCTATAGGCCAAACCGTTTAAAATACCAAGTTGTGATATGTGGAAGAAAAACTAAGAATTTTGAGACGATTCTAACGATGTATAATACTTTATACGGTTTCTTTATGAAAATCTCAAATGTTGAGAATAGTATAAAAATTCAGTTTTCCTTTCATTATAAAAAAGTTATAAATGTTACAGGGTAATTTATTTTAAATACTGTCCGATATATATAAAACTAATTGAAAACTTTAATTGTATTTACTCATGCAATTATAAAATAAAAAAATAATAATAACGGGACTGGGATTTAAACCCCAAAATCAAAATTAAAACGCTCTGACGTTAACCATTACACCACGAAGATATACAATGGTATTGTAGCAACTCACTGTCTTGTATTGCAGGTATAGGATTCTAGAACTTTCTATGAACTTCTATGCATGACGCATGCCACAAGAAGCGCCGCGCGTCACACGGCGTCCTTAGCCTTTAATGCAAAATTGTTAATTATAGTATGTTTTAAGATACTAGTTTTGCTGGAAATAATCGAATAATATTTTCAGTTATGTGTAATGTGTAATAGTGTTATAGTGTACATTGTTTTCTAATGTGTGTAATGTGCATTGGTGCGAAATATATACCACAAACAAGTTTGGTAAACAATTGTTTAGTAAGCATTGTCTCTGAAAAATATACAATATTTCATTTCTTTGTTGTTACTTTGGATTAAAATACAAAGGTTTGAAAGTTCAACTTAATTTTACGTCATCTGATTTGATTTGGGATGGATAGATTAAGTAATAAGTTATGTATATCTAACATAACCTTAGTTTTAATAGACGAATTCTTTTTACTATTGGTGAGTATAATACTTAATTATGCGTTTATGCATCGTAACTAATAGCTATTTATTTTTAGAATAATTACTGCTAACTACATTATTATTAGTATCTCTAATAAATAATCGGAAACTAGCTATTCGAAATGTCAAAATTTGCAAGTTTTCAATAAAAATATTAAGAAATGCAAGATAATTTTATTTTTCTCACTAAGGATTTTTATATTGATCAGGAGTTTAAACACATTGAGAAATCAGTTGTACATATTACGTGAAATATAATAAAATATAACATAACCTAATCTTTTTGAGTGAAGACATACTGCACTTTCATATTTATAAAAGGTAAGACAATACTTGTTATAATATAATTATATGTCTCTGCATTTAAAACATATTCTTATTTATTTTCAGGTAATATTGTTGTAAGCGCAGAAAATAGAGAAACTGGTTTGCTTAGTAGTAAAATGTTATCGAAAAGTTTTTCATCAAAAGTTTGTAACTAAATAAATTATAGAAAGGAAAGATATAAATTTTGACAGAATAGTCATAATGTTTGATTATAATAAATGCAATGTGGAATGTCAATAAATCTGTACATTTGCATAGCAAGATTCTAGACTATGATATGAAGTCATTATTTTTTAAGGTAAAAGTAGAGTCGAGTGCATTTTACAATCTCATTTTAACGCTTTCATAAATTATTCATATTGATAATATATAATGATATATTATAAATTTATTAACAAGGAATACGAGGTTTCAGATGACAATACAAACTTGGACAAAAATATTTTGGGGTTATGATTGAAAAAGTTTCCTAGTCACTGTTCTAGACGATGAAATAAATATTTCATAATGGATAATAAATATATTAACAACAAATGAAATATGTTCAGATGCTGTGAAATGTTTTATCGAGTGATGATGTTATAAATAGTTAAGTTAATTTGCTTTTATTACTTTTATTACTTTACCTACCTTACATTTGATATATATTACGTAAATTATAATCGAATAATTATTCGATTATAATTTACTTGATATATATCAAATGTAAGGTAGGTTTTCCAATGACTGTTCTAGACGATGAAATAAATATTTCATAATGGATAATAAATATATTAACAACAAATAAGATATGTTCAGATGCTGTAAAATGTTTTATCGAGTGATGATGTTATAAATAGTTAAGTTAATTTGCTTTTATTACTTTTATTACTTTACCTACCTTACATTTGATATATATCACGTAAATTATAATCGAATAATTATTCGATTATAATTTACTTGATATATATCAAATGTAAGGTAGGTTTTCCAATGACTGTTCTAGACGATGAAATAAATATTTCATAATGGATAATAAATATATTAACAACAAATAAAATATGTTCAGATGCTGTGAAATGTTTTATCGAGTGATGATGTTATAAATAGGAAAGTTTATTTGCTTTTGTTATTGTTATAAAAAAAGTTTACTTGATATGTATTAATAAATATCTATTAAAAAAATAATCAATATTTATGACACTTTTGTGTTTTATAAATAATCATATTTTTAATGCAGTTATATATTTGTATCATTGTTTATATTTAATAAATGAATTTCCACAAAAACATTCTTAATAAATTTACGTATATGTTCATTTCAGAAATAAATAAATAAATAAATAAATAAATAAATTTCAGGTGTTTTATTGTTAAATAAATGACATTGATTTATGCGTTATATTATTTCAACTTCAAATCTTCAAATATTTGTGTTTTATTTCAACATCAGTTATAAGTTTCAGAATAATTCAATAATTAATAATTCTAAATGTTTACCAGCTCTCTGTCTAATTGTATATTACCTTACCAACATTCAACAATTTGTAGGCAACATTGGTTCCAAATTTCCAAATATAGACCAATATAGACCAATGTTGGTTTACCTATATGGCCTCAATATAAAAAATGTTCAATTTTTATGACCAGCCGATATTGGTTTCAAATTTGACCAATGTAGATTTTATATTGCTTGTAGATTCAGACCATATTAATTTCTACATGGGTAAACTATATGCTGGCTGTAGAAAAGCTTAATTTTGGTAAGATTTTTGCCCTTAGATTTATAAATACCAAATATAGAGGTTTAAATGGCAATTTAACGAAGTGTGATATAGATACCACCTATTTGGATTCGATAAACAAAAATTTTTTTGAATTTTAGTCCCTTCAGCAAAGAATTTGGACTCAAGTGTTTTGAACTAAAGTTTTAGACATTTAAATTGCACAGGTAATTTTGTGCTTTGGTGGACAGTAAATTACAGATATAGTTTATTTCTGGGTTGATTATTGAAGAAAGTTGCCCATATCAAATATTTACTGACAAATGTTAAAGGTTTGGTAGTGCTTAATGATGTTTCTGATTATTATAGCAGTCCTACCGTCAGTTTTTCCACGTGGATTAATGTTGTAACTGGTTGCATGACAGCGTGCCATAAGGCAAATTGCTGGAACTTCCCGTACCGTGAATTAAATTTTTTAAAGAACTTTTAAATTTTTTTGAAAACCTTAAAAAAAGATTTTTGAGAATTCAAAATTTCTGAAAAATTTTGACTTTTTTGAAGAATTTGATTTTTTTTTATATTTCGAAATTTTTTTATATGTACTTTTAATTTTTCTGAAAATTTTGAACTTTTTTTGAAAGCAATCGTGCTGAGTTTTAGAGAAAAAATATGGAAGCGCGAAAGCACCATAGAAATGCCAACAAAATTCATATTTCATACTTATTATTAAAATCTCTATAAAACATCTGATAATTTGATATGCATTTGTCTAATGATCATTTTTGACCGCCAAATGGCATTTTTTTACTTTTTTCACTCGATCTCTGAAACCGCTAGACCTGCCTTCGCAAAAATTATTATACTATATATATATAAAAATGTTCATTTTCGATTTTTTTGCGATTACTATAACTTACCCTACCGGGTGTTAAAAATCAAATTTGCTTAATTTAAAAAAGTCTAAGTCAGTAAAGCGTATTTTCGAAAATAATATATGATCAATTTAATGATGTATTAAAAATAATTATAAAGCCGCTATTCATTACTTCAGTTTTGAAACTAAACTCATTAATATATTTATCGCAACGAAGTCCATTTTAAATTCATTTCGTTGCTCGATATATTAGGTTGAGCATAGGACGATCTGTTATACATCTGTTATAGAAATAACAAATGTTACGTAGTAAAAAGATATCATTTAAAAATACAATAAAATACAGTTAGTTCAAAAATATTTTTTTCAAATTGCAATTGCGGGCTTTTAGTAAGATTTATATATATATATATATATATTCGATTATATGTTACAATCATCTTTTACCACGCTTTTATATTATATCTTATATTTTGTAATCTATATGTTTTTTTGCATTTGAGACTTCTATAAAACTCTGTTCAATTTTCTTTATAATTAACTTGAAAAAATTACTATTGGCTTGTTTGTTTTCTTTTTTTAATTTTATGAAATTAAATTCGCCTTTGAAATTTTGTATTTAGCAATTTTCTCATTCGTAACGTTTTACAAGAGATAAAAAACACATTTTTTCACATAATTAATTTCATAAGTAGTTGTAATTTAATTTTAATTAAGAAAAAACAAATTTTAATTGAGAATATTTAAATTAAGATTTAAACCTATACATTTCAAAAATCCGGGACAAATATTGATTTTGAAAAAACCCGAATCAAAAGATGGAAACCCGGAACTGTCCCGGATAAACCATAATATAGGGGGTCCATGACAAAATGAAAAATATCGCAAGGGGTCCACGGCACAAACAAGTTTGGGAAACTATGGTCTAGACAATGCAGCGGAGCAGTTAACAAGTATATTCAATCACCGATGTATTTGTAATAGTTTGAAGATATTATATAGGTTTTATACCAATCACAGTGTTTTTATTCAGTAAAAATCAAATTTGGAACGGTTATCGTCAGATAACAATTATTTACTTACAGCCCGCTTTAATGTTAATTACTGATGCTAGCCAGCCCAACCAGATATATTGGTATAATATTATTTTACACTATTTTAGTGTTCCATACATTTTACTTAATAAATTTTTTTAATTGTTTTTCCTGGTTTGTTATGTATATAATTTTCTCCTTTTTATATATTTATATTTATTATCAAATTTTGTATTTGACACACATCAAGTGTCGAAACGTTCAATAGAATAAAAAAAATCTATTTAATCTCTTTTCTTAATTCGAGGATTGGGCTGCAAAAAAATATTCAAATATGTATCGACGTCGACAAAACTATCATCATATTAGAATTGGAATTTATGTAATTTTAAGCAATTTATTAGAATGGCTTATTAGATAAAATAACGCACAGAATACAGTGTTTGAATCATTTATTAAAGATAATAAAGCAGCATTAAGATTAAAGTCGAAAAAATCTATACAAAAACTAGCGAAAAGTGTACATTTTTATTCGCACTTTCAGATAATTAATCTATATTATATTGAAACACGTTGAACACTTAATAGCAGATCGTAAACAATTGGAATGAAAAACACTGATTTAATAAATATATATTAAAGTTAGTACACTTACACTACTGTCGAAAATAATGTTCAATACACAGAAATTTCTATATAGTAACAATCAATCTAAATAGATTTAGGCAAAAAATGTACGAGCAGGCTTTTTGCTCATGCATCATATGATTAATATCTTTCAATATTTAATTTTACTGTTTGAATACAAGGACCTCGTACGTATCGAATCCCATTTCTTGACCTGCATATGGGATGTAACAAACGCCGTGTGAAACTTGAACTTTGCCGACCGTCACGGTACCTTCGTGCTCAGCACGTCCAACAAATAATGGTTCACCATCCTCTGTCTCGCCAGCTGGGAGAGCACCATCTGGTATATTGGCACCTTGAGTCGCTACCCAGGTTCCATCACAGCTGCATAAAACCTGAAAACGCTCATTCAATAAAATAGTGCAAGAAACTTATCTCATTTCAATTTCTGAAGATAATATTTTATCCATTTATGATACTATGGACAAAAAATAAAATCGCATTTGAATTTTGATTACCTGATATTCTTGAACACCGTGTTCACCACCTCCCCATGCAACGTAGCAAACGCCATGAGATGGTACAATTTTACCAGGCAAAAGCGCACCTTCGTGTCTTGCACGTCCCACAAAGAGTTCTTCATCGCCGTCTTTACCGCCACTTAAAGCATTAGGTGGAACCTCTCCATTACTGGCATCCACCCAGCATGCTGAACCACCAGCTGATGGTGTAACCCAGCCACCAGCTGGAGCACCTGGTTATTGATATTGCATAGTAAATATTATAAAAAAACATAATTTAATTGAAACTTATTTTCAGCTTATCTACATGAATTATATTTTGTAATAGAATAAATATTTGAATACAATATATATATATATATATATATATATATATATATATATTCAATAGATAAGTCCTGGATTTTTTCAATATATTGATTGTTTCTTTTCCGAACAGTAAATCCAATAATAAAAAACAATTTGTTTTTTGAAGATGTTTAATAACGACGTTTCGAAACTAGATACGTTCCATCATCAGATTTATTCTGTAATAATTTATATATTCATATCACTAATATTTTTTGTTAAAAACACTCGATTTTTTCCGAGGATATTTGTAAATGTTTTGACTTCACAAGACTATAACACACTGTTATATATAACAGTGTGTTATATATACATAGTCTTGTTAAGTCAAAACATTTACAAATATCCTGTGTGTGTCTGTATGTATATATATATATATATATATATATATATATATATATATATATATATGTATATATGTGTGTGTGTATAATATATATGTGAATATATGTGTATGTATATATGTGTGTATTTATATATGTATGTGTATGTTGTGGGTTTATAGGTATTTGTATATGTGATGTTGTGTACTTTGTATATACATTTGTATATATGAGTATGTATATATACGTACATATATTTTTAATTATAACAATTTAAATCAAATCTTATAAACAAACCATCTCATTCATAGAATATTTTTTCTCCTAACGAGCTCTATTTTTCAACTGGACCCTAATCCTACCTTTCCTATCTGATTGCGTGGCGATTCAATTTCAAGTGGTTTTCAAGTGAGAGAGAATGCGGACACCGACGACCGTTGGTATGGCAGAGAACAGTGTATCGAACGACTTGTGATGGATAACACAAAATGCTAATTTAGATTTCCATATTTTAAATTTTAAATTATAACACACAGATGATGAGACAAACCTAGTCTCGAAACGTTTGTGAAAATTATTATTTAATAAATTAGTGCAAAAAGAGTGTTGTTTGTTCATATTTCCAAATTAATATCTATTATCCACTCAGAATACATTTGTTATATTATTCCGTGAACTTCAAAATGGATCAATCTTATTTCAAATTAGTGCGCACAAAATATGGAGCAGAAGCCGCAAATCGATAAACATCTATCGACAAAGCATCTCACCTTAGCTAAGACTATTAACAAGCGGAATTTTCTCATTAAATGTAAGCATGAAAATGTGTTACCAAATTTCATCTCCAACACTTGTTCGTTCAAAAATACATCTTATGAAACAAACACAAATTACAAAATAGCTTACAAATAGTACGTAACAAAATATTGAAGTTTGAAATTCCGACCAGTGAAAAAGACATCATTTCGTTGAACAAAACAATGGTTAATCTTAAACATGATATTCAAGAAATATTAGCATTACATGAGTATGAAAAATTCTTTAAGCTCGAACTGAAAATATATAATAAAAAATTCAATCATTTAAATTCAAACATCAAAAAAAATTATTGAAATTAATAGAAAATAGAGCCAAATTACATCCAATATTAAACGTAGGATTAGATTGGAACAAATGGCTCATTAGTAAAACAGAGACAATTATACCTGATAACATAAAATATATTCTACCATCCTTAGGACCAAAATTTGCTATTCATAAAAAACATTTAAAATACAACGACATTATAAAAATCATAAGCAGTCTGGAAGCTGGACTTAAGATGATTAAGAATCCAACGGAAAAGGATATAAATTTCATCAGAGTCACTTTCATACAAAAATTATTGAAGATTTTGAAGAATAATAAACAAAACATCAATTCAATAAATAATTTAGCATACATTCATCGGGACATAAAAGCTGCAAAAACTTTCCTAATAGAGAATAGCCAATTAATTTTATGTAAAGTAGACAAAGGAAATATTTCAGTAATTCTGTTAAGAGATAATTATGAAAAAGAAGCAATGAACATCCTAGAAGACGAAACAATGTATGAGGAGTTACCGAGTGATCTGAACAATTACCACCATAGACAAGCTTTTAAATACATCAATCTTTTGGAAAAAAAGGTTACATCAACAATTCTATTGCCCTAAAGTTAAAAATGCAACACCCTCTAGTACCTAAATTCTATTGCCTTCCCAAAGTACATAAACCTAACTGCCCTTTCAGACCTATAGTTTCATACATTGATTCACCTTATTATAATTTATCTAAATTCTTTTCCAAAATTTTAAAAAATGTTACGGTTAATTCACCATATTTTTTGAACAAGTCATACCGTTTAGTAGATCGCGTAAAGGATTTCAAGATCCCTCATAATTTTTCCTTCGTTAGTTTTGATGTTATTAATCTTTTCAGCAACATTCCACATAAATTAGTTATTACCGCCATTAGAAGTAGATGGTTGCAAATTGTTGAATACACTTCACTACCTCTCGAAACATTTATTTCTGGAATAGATTTACTACTGAAGGCCTCATATTTTCAATTCAATAATAAATTTTATACTATGATAAGAGGGTGTCCTATGGGAAGTCCTTTGAGTCCCGTTTTAGCAGACTTAGTGCTACAAGATTTAGAGAAAAGTGTGTTGAATTCTACAATTTGTAAACCACTACTATATTTTCGATATGTTGATGACACGCTTTTATTAATTAACAAAAATGACAGAGAACATTTTTCAAAAATTTAATAATTAAAATTCTCATTTACAATTTACACAAGAATTAGAAAAAGATAACTCTATACATTTTCTTGATGTTCAGCTCATTAACGACGACGGTATTTGCATTACCAATTGGTTCAGGAAAGATAGCTGGTCAGGCAGGTACATTAATATTAATTCTTTTACACCTCTCAATATAAAGATATTTACAGTTCTCAGTTTAGTAGACCGTGCAATTCTTTTAGCTAACCCAAAATTTCACAATCACAATATCAAATTAGTCATTAACACATTACTCATGAATAGTTTTCCTTACAAAATAATCAGTGCAATAATTAAAAATAGAATTAAATTTTTATTGGACAAACAAATAATAACCACACATTGCTCGAATAACTTGTCTGTATCAGAAAATAAATGTTTTGTGAATTTTCCATATATAGACAAAGATTTACACCTTTTATCCAAAAAGCTTTTTAATAAACACAATATTAACATATCCGTGTCACCCTTACTACAACTGCAAGACATATACACAAACATTAAAGACAATATACCTACCAAAAAAAGAAAAGATGTGGTGTACCAAATAAACTGTTTGAACTGCGATTCATCTTATATTGGGCAAACATGTCAAAATTTAGGAAAAAGATTAAGACAATACGAATTACAAAGTAAACAAAGTAAAAATAATAACATACAACAAAAAAGTACACTCGTCGACCACGCTATCTCTAACAGCCATAGTTTCGATTTCAATAATCCGCACATATTATATTATGAACAAAATTTATCTAAAAGAAGTATTGCAGAATCGATGTTAATAGCCCATACAAGTAATACAGTAAATTTACGGACAGATACCAATATATTACATGATACATATCTGAATCTTATTAATACTTTGTAGCTTTTTGTGTACTTATGTATGTATGTATATATATGTGTATGTATATATGTATAAGTATATATGTAATATGGTTGTATGTATGTGAGTATTGTGAGTGTTTATATATATATATATGTAGGTGTGTGTCTGTGTGATGTGTATATGTGTATGCGTATGTATGCATATATGTGTGTCTGTATGTATATATATATATATATATATATATATATATGTATATATATATGTGTGTGTATAATATATATGTGAATATATGTGTATGTATATATGTGTGTATTTATATATGTATGTGTATGTTGTGGGTTTATAGGTATTTGTATATAGATGTTTTGTACTTTGGGTATACATTTGTATATATGACACTGATGATGAGACAAACCTAGTTTCGAAACGTTTGTGAAAATTATTATTTATTAAATAAGTGCAAAAAGAGTGTTGTTTGTTCATATTTCCAAATTAATATCTATTATCCACTCAGAATACATTTGTTATATATATATATATATATATATATATATATATACATATACATATATATATGATTAATTTCTTGGAGAGCGTAACATCAAGTAAAAAATATAAATAAAGTAAAGATTTTTAAAACATGTTTATTTTTCCGTACGTTTCTACGTAGAATTCTACGTCATCGTCAGTGGTTCTAGAATTTTTAAAAATAAAAGCAAGAATAAGTAAGAAAGAGATTTAACTAAAAAGACGGACTAATTATATCTAAATCTTAAATTATTAACACCAACTTGTGAATAAATAATAATTGGAAACAAGCACTAAATGTCAGTAATTACTTTTTTATAAAGAATAAAGAATAATTAGTGAATAATATATTATCATAAGCACCCGCTCATCCGATGCTCATCCGAGAATATAAATCTCTGTAAAAATTCTAAATTGAGGGGTAAAATTTTTTGGAAAACAAGTGTTTTTGTAATAAACACAGTACAACACGCTGTGCAAGTGTGTGTGATAGTGTCGAGCATAGGATGGCATTATGGAAAAATAAAAATGTTTTAAAAATCTTTACTTTATTTATATTTTTTACTTGATGTTACGCCCTGCAAGAAATTAATCATACATTTCAACATCAAATTTGAACACCTTCAACAAATATGGCGTATGAAAGGATAAACCTCCTAAACGGTTATTCGGACTTTGATAAATCTTTTTGAAGTTTATTAAGAGATTTTTTTAGGATTTTTTGAATTATAGAAATATAGTTAGATTGTAGAAATGAATGGAGAAAATTACAAAAAAACTGCTCAACATTGTTTGACATTGAAAATATTTGAGGCGTTGTTTTGCATTGAAAACAAATGAAGACATGTCATTTGCCAAATATTGTAATGATTATGAATAAGAAAAATCTAATGTCTATTATTATTCATTGTCATTATTATTACCGAAAAAAAGCCGAGATGTGCCAAAAATTTAAATAATATAAGAGACATTATATATTTGGCAAATGAACAGCCTGCGCATGCGTCTGACGGTTGTGGACTCTCAGTGATTGCATACCCTACCTATAAAATTCAATTTGACAGATTATAAATTTTTAACTCGTGCATTCGTATTTTGCCTTACTTTACTAAATCACAATATAAAAAAAAAACTTTTTCAAAAAATTATTTAGAAGTTTCATTGTGTCAAAAATTCATATGTTTGGCACTGGATAAGGAATATTTACTTAAGTCAATGGAGCATCTTGAGTCTGATTTTTTTTACTGTGCTCCAATTACTATGAATTTTTGGAATTAGATTCATCTCACTCTCAAGTTCAAAAGTGAAAATAATTTAGACTCCTTTGCCGCTTCCCGGGTGGATGACATTCCTTCTCAGTAGTGTAATTTTTCGGATATCAATAAAAAAAACTAATAATAAGAGAAAAATGTTTTATAATGAATTTCAAAAAGAAAATACTTCGTTTTTTCCGACGTTTTTCGTCGTTTTTTTTTGCAAATATCTGCAAAAATATACATTTTAACGAAAATTATGTAATAAACAAAATTATATCAATTCCCAGTCCCAGGAACAATATCAAGCTAGATATGAAAAAGCGTATTTAATTTCGCTCGAGATTTATTTGTTGTATTTAAAGCCATTTAGCTACCTAGTGTGAAATTTTCAAAATATCAAATTTTGAATTTTTTCATATTTCGGTATATTATACCTTTAAAAGTAACATACTAATAAATAATAATTACTACTAATAAATAGTTTTTGAGTTACAGCCATTTAAAAGAGAATATAAGTATATACTCGTAGTATAATGATCATTTCATCTTTGGACGCGTTTTTCTCGAAACGGCATTTTTCGAATTTGCTAGAGTGATTACTCGGAGACAAATGATCCGATCGCTACCAAATTTTTTTTTGTATCTCCTCTATATAGTTCTCCATACGATGAGCCTCTAGTTTTTTGATCTGATTAAAAATCGAACTTTGGCAGGCCACAAACGACCAAAATTTTGGGAAATCTAACTTTTTTCTTCAACATGCCGCCATTTTATCAATGTTTGATGTTTTTGTTCGCCCAGGGTTCATCGTACAGACAATATGTTTTAGTTTAACGAAATTTGTTTTTAATGTTTTATCAACGGAGAAGGCTTCATTCACTCCTGCAGTGGAGGACCTTTTTTGTGACGCCGCCGGAGATCGCGTGTCATTTCAAAAGCATTTAATATTTTATTTCAAAAATTTTTACTGTGTTTTCTCAAAACATGTATAAATGTACCTTCAAAATTTTAAATAAAGGGATTCACTGTTTTTTTTAATTTTAATTCCCAAAGCTGAATTTTTTTTAAGTTGTCACACTAGGTGTGCCCCTTACATCAAATTGTTTTATGAGTGCTATTTCGACCAAAATTAAAATTAATCGTATTTCATCTAGAATGAACTTGGTTCGAGAGATTCCAAAATATCATGCAAATAAGTAATAATGTATATCGAATTATTATTTAAAAAAGGCAGGTCTAGCCGTTCCGAAGATACGGGGCCAAAAGTGCCAAAAACGGTAACTCAGTTTTTAAGAGAACGGAGCATCCGATTTTAATAATTCAAAAAACATTTAACTTGTATTGACGAAATGAACAACTGGTAAAATTTTTGGGAAGGCAGGTCCTGCGGTTGTGTTCTCTCAATAAAAATAAGTCAAAAACATGTTATTTGGCGGTCAAAAATGTTTATTGGACATATGTACATCAAATTATCAGATATTTTATAAAGATTTCAATATTGTGTACATATTTTGTGTAAATTTTTTTGGGTTCCATACCAAGATTTTTAATTTTGAATTTCAAACAAATGTCTTCGACATTTTCTAATGTATGGAATAACCGATTTGTATGATTAAAAAATCATTACGTTCGTACTCGATCGCGAGGCGTTTTTGCAAAAGGCAATTTTGCCGTTTTGGAGGTACGGAGCGTGAAGGGTGTAAAAACGGTTATGCAGTTTTAGAGAACATATTATCCAATTAGATTAATTCAAAAAACATTTTGCTTGAGTAGATGGTGTGCAAAAAATGCTTTTACAGAAAATTTAGTAATTTTGAAAATTAAAAAAAAATCAAAATTTTCAAAAAAAATTCAAAGTTTCAAATAAGACGGAGGCAATTTTATCTACAAAAAGCCAAAATGCCATAACTAGACTGACTGACTTTGAAAAACTGAAAGTAATGAGCCATGAAGTTGAGTGGTCCAAGGATGTCAAATACCTTGTTGTGACACTGGACCATAGACTCAGCTTCACGAAACATATTAATACGAAAATTGAACAAGCTTGCGGGATGTTAAATCTACTGAGACCTTTCTTGAACCACAACTGCCCGCTAAGCGTAAAGAACAAGCGGACACTCTACTTGACACTTATAAGACCGTTACTGACATACGCCGCTCCAGCATGGAACGCGACGACTAAAAGACCAACTTACGGAAACTACAGACATTACAAAATAAGACACTATGACTAGTACTTAACAAAATAAGGGACCCAATGACTATACATTACTACTCTACAAAATACATACATGAACAGACTGACGTACCGACAATACTCGATCATATAAAAAAGCTCAAAAGCTATATGTGAAAATCACCCTAATATCAACATCACGGGTCTCGGGCAGTTTACTAGGAATGTACACCTAACTCTGTTTTTACACGGTAGATTGGTTCCAGAAGAAGCCGTGTAAAAAAAACGTGTAAAAAAAGACATTGATCTTATACAAAAATGGGTGATTTGTCCTAACCTCTAAAACCTATTAAAATTAAATTAAATTATTATTATTATAATTATAATTAAATTAAATTATTATTATTATTATAATTATTAAATTAAAACGCGCTAAAGGGAAATTCACTTAAATCTTTAAGCTAGTGTTCGCAAACTATCGATACTATCGATGGTTTCAGACTTTTTTCTTTCATAAATACTTTTTTGTGATATGAACATACTTGAATTAAAAAAAATTAAATTTGACAAAAAAATTTAAGTACATAAAATTTCAAATCGTGCTAAATGGAATAAAATCGTGTAAAAAAATTTAAAATATTCAATTTTCAAACCGTGTTATATCAAAACCGTGTACAAAAAGACCGTGAAAAAACAGACTTAGGTGTAGTTTGGTATGGCAATCACGACATACTGATCGACCCATAGGAGCGGATGATACTTGGCTCGTTACAAATTATCCTTCAGAACGGATAAATCTTTTTTTTTATTATTATCTTTTATTATAAATATTGATATGTGATTTTTTTGGAAGGAAAATTTTCCTTTCCTCTTTTTTTGTCACACAATTAAGTCACAACTTTTTAAATATTAACTACAGTCGGTAGTTGACTTCGAAAGGTGCAACATTGAAGACAATAATGAGGAATAGTGATCGTTTATGGAGTATGAGGACGGGCAGGTATCGGGTCGCCCGCTTGATAACAATGTACCGTCATGCGCCGAAGTAGGTGTAACAGTAACTGAGGCTATTGAAAATTTTTATGAATTATCAAAAGAAAATAATGTACCAATTAGTGAAGGTGATTGTGAAAACAAAAAAATATTAGTTTTAAATCTAGGAGTAAAGAAGTAAGTAGTGAAAAATCAAGAAATAAATCTGGAAAGTGGCGTGCAAAGGCGTGTCAAGAATGACGGCGAAGGTGATAGTGGAATAAACAGAAGAATTAAAGAGGTAACTATGGAAAAGTTAAATACGATGCAAATGAGTGGTGAACAAATTACTAAATGCAACGAACATAATAATATAACAATACATAATGACGAAACGAAATTAATAGAAAATAACGCAAATTGCAGCCCTAACAATAATGAGATCATAACAATGGAAAATTATGCTACGGATTCGATGGATACAACAGCGGTTAACAAATCTACCAATCAGAGAAAGGTCGATACGCAACTGCAATTTGAAAGTTGCGACACAGGGCCGTACTATATCTACATTGAATCAAGAAATAAAAACATCGGACGGTTACATCCAATGGCGATTGGAAAAATGATTCACAAGTCTCTGCCAAATCTTAAGTCGGATCTGTTAGACATATTAATGTTCGGAAATAATGAAGTAAGAATGCTTTTGAGTAACGGCAAGGTGGCAAATAGGCTGCTTGATGGGGAATTTTTCAATAAAAGCAACTTAATAGCATATATACCAAACTATTTATTAATTAGAAAATGAATTATTTTTTATGTAGATATCGAACTCACAGAGGACATTGTATCGGAAAGTACAATAATCGATGTCAAATGTTCTACACCAAAAAATTCTAATACACGTAGATTTAAATCGCAATGCGCTATACTTACTTTCAGAGGATCCAGAATTCTAGATAAGAATTCAGCGATACACTCAGTCAAAGGTCCAGTTAGACCGTATGTAAAAAAGGTTACGCAATTCCTAAAATGCTGGCGCTTCGGCCATATTAGGACCCAATGCCGCGGGGAGGAACGGTGCCCAAAATGTGCAGGTCCACACAATACTAATTCGTGCACAAATAATTCGGATTTTATATGCTGTCTTTGTAAGAATGAGCATGTGGAAAATAGTAAGGAGTGCCCTGTTTTCATAAAACATAGGAATATTCAGGAATTAATAGTTTTGCAAAACTTTTCATTTCACGAAGCAAAATCGATTATAGAAAATGATAAAGCTGAATAAAAGATGGAAAAAGAATTTTCAGCTATAAATAATGCAATAAAAAATTTAAATTTACCTTCTGTCAATAATAGATTTATAGCACTATCAGATTTAGAAGAAGAAGATATTCACTATGAAAATGACAGCAAAAATCTTTTCAAGAAACCCAGAAGATCTTATATTCCAGCTGCAATTAATAAGAAGAAAAAAGAGGGAAGTACCATGTATAAATTCGATCAAATACCTAGTCATAATGGGACTCAGAAGCAAAATTTAATTAATAGAAGGAAAAGATTAAAAAATAAATCTGAATCGGAGTCCGATAATGACTATCATTATAGTATTAAAGGCGAGCACTCAGAACCAAGAGAGTTTTTGAATATTTTATTAGTCAATTAAGAAACATATACAATCCGAGCAAACCACATTTTGACAAGCTGTTGACTGAATTATTACGTAAATTGTTAAGCATTAAAAATACTGGAGGTAGTAATGAATTAATACAATTGTGAAAAAAGTCTATTTATTTATCTACATATATATAAAAATAAGTCGGGTTTTACTTCCTGACGATATAACTCCAGAACGCACGAACCGATTTCGACAATTTTGCATTCGTTGGAAATGTCTCGGGCTCCGCAAGGTTTATAGCTAAGAAAATTGCATGGCATCGTGCTTTAATGCAAATTGCTGGAACTTCACGCACCGTAATAAAAAATTCGAGTAATGAAAGTAATCAATAATTGTTTTAAATAATTTCAAATAGATTATCTACATCTTCATATCTTATATATAAAATTCTTCTGTAAGTTTATATGAATGGTTAATCCTCCTAAACTATAATTCGGATTTTCATGAATCTACTTGAAGTTTGTTCGGGAAATTTTCTAGAATTTTTAGATTCATAGAAATATAGTTAGATTGTAGAAATAGATGGAAAAAATTACAAAAAACCGCTTATCATTGTTTGACCTTGAAAATATTTGAGACATGGTTTGACATTGAACATTAAATTAAAAACAAATGATGACCGTCATTTGCCAAACATTTCTATTCGCTAATAGGCTAAGTCAATATTGAAATATAATAAATTCATGATTATAAATAAGGAAAATGCAATGTCTACATAATTATTGCCGAAAAGCCTCTGAGATGTGCCAAAAATTAGAACAATATCAGATTTACAGTCAATATGCATCTAGCAGGTGATGCAGTCTGCAAATGCGTCTGTCAGTGATCGCACATCAAACTTAGCCTACAATTCAATTTGACAGATTATTATTTTTTAACTTTTAAATGCAGTCGTGCTTTGCCCTACTTTACTAAATCACAATACAAAAATAATTTACTTATTCAAAAAATTATTTAGAAGTTTCATTGTGTCAAAAATTCAAATGTTTGGCATTGGATACGGAATATTTACTCAAGTCAATGGAGCGTTTTGGGTCGGAATATTTTTAATGTGCTCCAATTTGCATGAAATTTTGGAATTAGGTTCATCTTACTATCAAGTTTAAAAGTGAAATTAATTTGGACTCCTTTGCCACTTTCCGGGGGTATGACATTCTTTTTCAGTGGTGCAATTGTATCTCTTTCAAAATAACGTCGGATATTGATAGAAGAACTATTTAGAAGAGAAAAATGTTTAATAATATTTTTCAAAAATGCAATTACTTATCAAGTTACTGGCTACTCAAAATTAGTTTCTTTTTTGCGTTTTTCAACGTTTTTTGCTAATATCTTCAAAAATATACATTTTAACAATATTAAGCTAGATATGAATATGGGTTTTTATAGCGCTCAAAATAAGCTTTAAAATGAGTACTTCTGCGTGTAAAATGAGTGATCTATCATGCAAATAAAAGACGCATACAATGCTTTTTTTTCATTTAAATCAAACAGTTTTGTGAGTGCAATTTTCACCAAAATTAAAAATAATTGTTATCCATCTAGAATTAACTTGGTTTAAGAGATCTTGATGGATTCTAGAAAATACCACAACTTTAGTACAAACGATTTTAAAAAAAATCATGATTTCATGAAAAAAAATCGATTTAAGAAAATAACCAATTTCTCATTATAATATCTCTGAAAGAATATGTATATAAGTAAAAATATAAAAATTCAAGGTATTTTTCTGAGTAATTATTGCTTTTTAATATTTTTCTGTTACACAAATATTGACAGAGATATGATTGTTTAAGGAGTGCGTGGCTGTCCAACCAGAGGTCTTTCGAGCCCTTTAACCCTTCGCCGTTTCACAATAAGAGAAGTTAACGGTGAAATTTATGATAGAGAAAGTTGTAGTTCATTTAATCACCTTGAAAATATTATATTACAAGTTCTGATAAAATCAGAATTAAAAAAGTTATAATCCAATTAATGCGGGGGGGGGGGAGGGTGCTGACGGAGTGCAAATTGTTTTCACTTCTAAACTTAAGATTAAGATTAGCATATTCCCAAAATATTAAGCAAATTGGAGCACTGTAAATAAATTCACAGCGCATAGGTTTTCTCTCCATTTACTGCAATAATTTTGTTGATCGTATGTTGAATCACAATACAACAATATATATTGAATTATTAGTGAGAAAAATGTAATTTAGATATTAAAATATTAAAAGCCAGTTAAAATATGGTACGAAATTATAAAAATTATAGGCCACATTATTGAAGCAAATATTTTGGGTAGAAAAATCCAAGGTGATATTGTACCTTTACCGCGCATGCTATAGATTAATTTTTTCTGAATTTGTTATACTTTTTAGAAAATTTCAATTCTCAACGCGTGTATCTATAACACGTGTACAAAAAATCATTCAATTATACATTTACAGGTATGACTAAAAACATTGGATAACACTTAAATGCATTAAAATAAATTGAGCTATTGGAAATAAATTTGTTCTATAAATCGCAGTGTATAATTTTTAATATACAATTTTATTGAACAGAATAATCATTTTATTTGAAGCAGTTCTACATACCACATCACTCATTTATTGGTGTAAATAGTAATTCGAAAACCAATAATGATTATTTTTAACTGAACGGTATAAATATCAGTATAGGATATTAAAAAAACGTAGATGTGGGTACAGGATAACGTCTGTCGGGTCATCTAGTATATATATATATATATATATATATATATATATATATATATATATATATAAGTCGGGTTTTCCTTCCTGACAATATAACTCCAGATTGCCCGAACCGATTTCGACAATTTTGCATTCGTTGCAAAGGTCTCGGGCTCCGCAAGATTTTTGTAATTGAAATAAATACATTACTGTTGTGTAATAAAATCAAATTTTTCCTTTTCAAATATAAAACAAACAAAAAATTCCTTCATCTTTCTCACGAAAGCATCCGGTGGCGAAACGGAGTTCGTCTGGTTTGCTAGTTTATATATATATATATATATATATATATATATATATATATATATATATTGTTAGCGAAATATATTGTGTGAATGTTTGAATGCATGTTTGAATATGGCGCGGATCATGACAGTCCCGTGCAGTTGGTAAGACTTGAGAGTATGTGTGCAGTTGGCAATATTGACAGTGCGAACAGAGTGAATGTAGGCAAGAAGGAAGTCGGAAACAGAGAGTTGAATAGAGTGAAAGTGTAGAGACGGACTAGTGAGAATATAGAATAAAGGTTATGAAGAGTACTGCACCGTGTTGTTATTTTAAGTTATAGATTCCTGACAAATAATTAATTATAGAGAATATAGACAATAGTTTCAGAAGTGGGATATTTACCGAGATAATTACAGGGATAATTACCGATAATTACTGAGATAATTAGTGTGTGATTTTTAGTTAAAGTTGTTATTGGAATAGGTGATTCCAATATTTACAAGTGCGTGTATTATTAATCAGGTGGATTAATAATTACGAGAGTTGTGATAATAAGCAGGTGTGCGACGCTATCAGACCAAGTGTGTGATTTTTAGTTAAGGTTGTTATTGGAATATAACAACAATAAATAATTACACGTGCGTGTATTATTAATCAGGTGGATTAATAATTACGAGGGTTGTGATAGTAAGCAGGTGTGCGACGCTATCAGACCAAGTGTGGTGTTTTTCTTTGTGGTGTTTTGTGTTTGTTTCGGCGAAAAGTATAAAAGTTAGGTTAGCACGTGGCTGACTAAGGTGAACAGTATAGTAAAAATATGGCAAGCAAGGCGTGCTAGCGATATTATTTAGTTAAGGTGAAGTAACAGTTGTGTGGAGAAATGCAGGATTGTGGAGAAATTTAAAGATTTAAAAAAAATGGCTACAGGAGTTATTAAAGAAAGCATGGCGTCGCAAGCTCTGAGACTGCTTTCATTGACAGATCTTATAAATTTAATCAGATCTACAAATAGTGATAAAGTGGAGGATATAACTAGTAGTGAGTTGTTGGCGATGCTGCCAGAATTTGAAGGTTCGGCGGAACAATGTGTGAACTCATGGTTCAAGCGTATTGAAGCCATACGCGATACGTACGACGTGACTAAAAGGAAGATGGCGGTATTAATGATTTCTAAATTGACAGGAGGTGCTAAGTCGTGGTTTTTTAGCAAGGCAGAGTACGCCACTTATACCTACGACGAAATTAAGAGGGCGATGACAGCTTTGTTTCAGAACAGCGAAGATCGCATGACGAGGATGAGAAAGTTCGAGGCCCGGAGATGACGGAGGCAGGAACCCTTTAGCTCCTACTTCCAGGAGAAGATGGCGCTGGGCAACAGGGCGGATGTTACCGAAAATGATATGTTGGCATACATGATCGATGGGTTTGACAACCCGCTACTTCAGGCCCAGGCAAAAATGAATCGTTTCCAGGATTTGGGTACGCTATTGAGCGTTATGAACGAGCTAACGCCAGCGGAACGGGCCGTTGGTTTGGTGCAGCCGGAAAGAATACAGTCAGCAGGGTTTCCTAGGATGGAACCGCAAGGCGTGTGTTATACATGCGGAAAGCTAGGCCACGCGCAGAAAGATTGTTGGCGAAATAATAGTAGAGAGGAGCAATTGGTGCAGCCTGCGCAACAGGTGCCCGACAGTACGACGGTGTTGCTCAATCATGAAGATTTAAATATTGACATAGGTAAAAAGGTGACTAGTGAGCGAAAAGAGAATGATAACAATGTATTGGTGATTGACATTAGTGACAAAGATAGTGATAAGGAGGTTGAAATTGATATAGTAAACAGTTTGGTAGTGGAAGAAAACTCATTTGAGCGAGTGTTGGCTCTGGAGCAAAACCAAGACGAGAGGATAAAAGCCGTAAGGTGTGAGCTAGAGGTAAGGGAGAGTAAATTTTATGAGTTGAGAGATGGCCCTGTATATCGAAAGCAAGGAGATGACCTCTTAAATAATGTAATTAGGAATGAAGATGAGCAGTTGGGGCATGCTGGAGTAGATCGTACAATAAATGTATTAAAGACAAGTTACTGGTTCAGTGGGGTGACGGCCAGAATGTTATCGCGAGAGTCGAAGTTTGTGAAGTTATTTGCTTGCCAAAGTACATCAAGCAAGGAGCTAATTAAGCATATGAAGACATTGAGTGTGAACAAATTAAAGTTGAAAATTGAAAGGTGTAGTTTTGTTTATAGACACACGGTTTATTTAAGGTGTTATGTTGGTAAGGATGGCATTAGACATAGTGACACTAATGTTAGTGTAGTGATGAGTTATCCAGTTCCAAGGACATTTAGACTGTTACGATTATTTTTAGGATTAATCAGTTATTTTAGTAAGCGTAGAAAGAAACTTTAAGAAATTTAGGTGAAGCGTTGGAGCGAGTGTTGATGATGATTTGTGAAAGTGAATAATGACAATTTGTGAAAGTGAATAGTAACGGTTAATGAATAGTGCAGTATGACTATGAGTGCGTAAGGACAATAAGCGAATTAAAGACAGTAAGGACAATAAGTGAATTAAAGACAGTAAGTGTGAGGACATTAATAAAAAAAAAGAAATATTATATTGTTGTAATAATGTAATATGGTAAGGTAATAACTTGTAATAATGTAATATGATGTGAATTTGTATATTTCGCTAAGTAGATTTTTGTTAGTCAATCGAGGGCGATTGTGGGGTCAGGTTTGACCGAACTGTTAGCGAAATATATTGTGTGAATGTTTGAATGCATGTTTGAATATGGCGCGGATCATGACAGTCCCGTGCAGTTGGTAAGACTTGAGAGTATGTGTGCAGTTGGCAATATTGACAGTACGAACAGAGTGAATGTAGTCCAGAAGGAAGTCGGAAACAGGGAGTTGAATAGAGTGAAAGTGTAGAGACGGACTAGTGAGAATATTGAATAAAGGTTACTGCACCGTGTTGTTATTTTAAGTTATAGATTCCTGACAAATAATTAATTATAGAGAATATAGACAATAATATATATGTATATATATGTATATATATATATATATATATATATATATATATATATATATCACTAATACGCTGTAATGGATGTAAAAATTCTTCAGTGGAACTCAAGGTCATTTATAAGTAATAGGTGTAGTCTAGAATATTTTTTGTCATGTCAAAATATACCAATATAGGCAATTCCTGAAACCTGGTTTCAAAAAGAGAAAACTTATTTTCAAATTATAATATAGTGAGACAGGACAGAGATGATGGAAAAGGAGGTGCGGCTATTTTTGTGCGTCGCAATCAGCCATAAAATATGGTAGCAATTAATTTAGGCTCTTTGGATCCAAAAAGATGCCAAAATTGTGGAATTTAGCTAACGGTAGAAAATCTTAAATTGTATAATACGTTATTTCTATTTATGTTGCACCTACTTATTATATCCCAGTAAATGAATGGAATGATTTTCTTTTGCGATTGCCCAAACCCGTTATTTTATGTGGAGATTTCAATGCACGCCACTTTTCGTGGGGTAGTAATTTCAGCGACAGATATGGTAATAATTTGTTGGAGGCTATTGAAAACATTAAATTATACATTCTCAATAATTGAAAACCTACCTTGAAGTTTAAAAGTAATACGAGGTCTGTTCAAAAAGTACCCGGAATTTTCGTTTTTCCAAAAAATATTTATTTATTCGTCTACATTAATGTGGTCCCCTTCAAAGTAGTCCCCCCCAGATATAATACACTTATGCCAGCGTTTTTTCCAATTTTCGAAGCACCCTTGATATTCACTTTTTGATATGTCCTTGAGCACTCTCAGCGATTCGGCCTTTATTTCTTCAATCGAGGAAAACCGCCGTCCTTTCATGGGTCTCTTCAACTTTGGGAATAGGAAAAAGTCACACGGAGCCATATCTGGTGAATATGGAGGTTGGGGCATGACTACGGTATTGTTTTTGGCCAAAAAATTACGAACAAGCAACGACGAGTGAGCAGGTGCGTTATCGTGGTGCAACAGCCATGAATTGTTTTTCCATAAATCGGAGCGTTTTTTTCGGATTGCTTCACGCAAACGTCGCATCACTTCAAGGTAATACTCCTTATTAACCGTACGACCTTGTGGTAAGAACTCTTGATGCACTATGCCGTTATAATCAAAGAAAACAGTAAGCAAAACCTTGACATTCGATCGAACTTGACGTGCTTTTTTCGGTCTTGGCTCACCTGGGCTCTTCCATTGGGACGATTGGGCTTTGGTTTCGACATCATAACCGTACACCCATGTTTCATCACCAGTTGACCCTTTCAAGCAAACTTGGATCGTTGTTGACGTCATTTAACAGCTCTTGAGCGATGTTCATGCGATTGCTTTTTTGGTCAAAATTTAGCAGTTTTGGAATGAATTTTGCTGCCACTCGTTTCATGCCCAAAACATTTGAAAAAATGTTATGACATGAGCCAATTGATATGCCAACTTCATCAGCAACTTCTCTAATTGTGATTCGGCGATCATTCATAACCATTTTTTCCACTTCCTTCAAATTTTCATCGTTTGTTGACGTGCTGGGTCGACCGGAGCGTTCGTCATCTTCAACGTCTTCGCGGCCATCTTGGAAACGCTTATACCACTCGTAAACACTTGTTTTTTTCATAGCAGACTCACCATAGGCTTTTTGTAACATTTCACACACTTTGTTACACTTTATTTCATTTTTTACGCAAAATTTAATACAAATTCTTTGACTTTTCAATTCTTCCATTGTAAAAATCGCCGAGCTCAGAAAAACACGTCGAACCTTAGCGACTACCACAGACAAAGCAAACAGTGAATATAGCTGAAAATTTCATCATACTTTAGGGGCATGTATACCAACACAATAAAAAAAAATTTTGACAATCAGACACTCCAGACCCGCGAAATTTAAAAATTCCGGGTACTTTTTGAACACACCTCGTATGCCAGTAGTTGACATCTCTTTGTGTTCGCAGAACTTTGTGCACAAAATAGACTGGAATGTATGTGATAATTCATTAGACTCGGACCATTATCCAATTTTGTTGACGTTGAGAGGTGTTCCAAGAGCACTTGGAACAAGAGCAAGAGCAAAATAGCAGACAGAGATGGAAAAAAATTGAATTTGAAAAAAGAGTTTGAATAGCAACGACCCGGTTGGTGAGTATAATCTTTTCATAAATGCTATTAATTCAGCAGCCGGAAAAAGTATTCCGATGACAAATAGGGTTCTGAATACTAAATGCTCTAAACCAGTATGGTGGGATGAGGAGTGTGACAAATTAATCAGAGAGCGTAGGCATGCGGAAAAAAATTATAGACAAAAGTCTAGTTATGTAAACTTTGTTGAATGTAATACTATTAATAGTCACATTAGAAGATTTTTTTAAGAAAAGTAAAAAACATAGTTGATATCAGTTTACGGACAACTTAAAACCGAATACTCCACCGAGGGAGGTTTTGCAATGGTCAAACGTGTCAAAAATTTTGTGGAGCCTATTAATTCGAATGAAAATATACCGCATGAAATAAGAGAAAGATTAATCGATTATTATGCCCCTGCAGGGGTTGAATCTTGTAGTGAAAATTGTTTCAAAAGCAGTTCGTTATTTAATGAACATATGCTGTTAAATCCGTTTTCATTTTGGGAGTTAAATTTAGTTTTTGGGAAAAATACGGATACAGCTTCGGGGAAGGATCTTATATTTTATTCTATGATTAGTAATCTACCAATTTCGGCCAAGAAAAGATTTATTGAAATTATCAACAATGTATGGTTAACACCTGATAAAATACGAGAATGGAATGATTATGTATTAATTTTCATTAAAAATCCAAGCGTAATGTCGTCATACAGAACCATATCACTAGCTTCATGTGTCGCTAAAGTCAAAGACAGGATGATAAAAAGGCGTTTAGAATGGTGGATAGAAAAAAATAATATTTTGCTGACAAGTCAATACGGATTCGTATTTTCACTGCTGATTTATATTTATCCAATGCGAAAAATAACCATGTCGTGGCATTGTTTAGCGACATCAAAAGAGCATACGATAATGTTATGAAATTTTAAGCGAAGTCATGAATGATATAGGACTTCCACATAAATTCTCTAGAGCTAATACTGCTTCAGTTTTTGAGAGAAATGTTTACTTTAAAATAAATGATAGTATCATAGGACCAAGAAAAATGTATAAGGGACCTCCGCAAGGCGGTATTTCAAGTCCAATTCTATATGCCTTGTATGTAAGGGATATAGAATATATTTGGGAACCTGTTACTAAAATTCTGCAATATGCAGACGATGTTGTAGTGTACGTGGAGAAAAAGAGCCTCCAGGAAGCTATAGATGCAATGTCTCGGAATATTGAACACTTTCATGTTTGGCTTTTGGTTTTCAGAAAAAGGTCTCGAGATGTCTGATGACAAGAGTTCGATAGGTATTTTCACAAGGCATAGAGATAAAAATTTCCCTAAAAGTGTTAATAGTTGCAACCACTCCATCAAAGTTGAAACCATAAATTCCCAGGGATATTTTTTGATCAAAAACTCTCATTCAAAACGCATATTAATTATGTAGTTAAAAAAGTCGAAAAAAATATTAATTTATTGAGGATGGTATGGTATACGGTGGGGCGCTTATCCTATTACTGCCCTTAAATTATACAAAGCACTAATTAGGCCGCAATACGCACTGTAAAAAATTAGGCAAAGCGCAGTATAAAAGTTCAAGAATATGCCTTGGAGCAATGACATCCACGCCTACCAATGCTTTACTCGTGGAAAGGGGTGAAATGTCGTTAAACCTCAGAAGACAATTCCTGAGCGACAAATTTATAATAAAGAGGCTATTAGTACAAAATACATAGATAAAATAGATAAGGTTGCTATAGATACGATAGTGTTTATTGTTTATAGTGAGTTTAGTTAACAGTTATAGGTATGTATCAAAGATTAGTGCAGGTACGGCCAAGTACAAGAAGCATCCTTATTATAATATTCTCCATCTAGACAGTATTTTGATTATGGATAAGATATTCAAGGTTTATGATGATAATTCAAATGAATTTAAGTTTATTTTTACAGATGGCTCTAAATTCAAAAATTTAAATATAAAATTAGGCTATGAATTTCCTGGTTTTGCTTCAGTATTTACGACTGAATTAATAGCAATTAAAATGCGCTGTGATTAATAAAAAGATATAATTTTCAGAAAGCGATTATATTTACATACAATAAAAGCTGCATTGCAAAATTGCAAAACTTATTCCGTACAACAAAATTACTTGATGCAGAGTATTATGAAATTTGGAACAATATTGCTAGTCTAGTGGAAGGGGACCATAATGTGAAATTATTATGGGCCAAGGCACACTCTGGGATTGTAGGGAATGAAGCAGCAGATAAATTAGCAAAAAGGGTTGCAGAGCTTGGGCCAGAGCTAAAGGTTGCCATATATAAAGATTTTTTAAATAAAGTGTCGCAAAGGGCTAGCATAGAATGGCAAAATGATTGGAATGTTTCATCGCAGTCACGTGGCCAGTATTATAGAAGAATGAAACCGGTAGTCGATAAAAAAACTATGGCAGGAGCAATTTAAAGAGGAAACCAAAAGGGTGTTAGGATGCGTCCATTAATCAGGATGTGAGGTTTTTAGGGGGAGGGGGAATTTGACAAACAATCACAAAATATCACGTGGGGGAGGGAGTGGTATAGTAAGTATCACGTACATTTATTTTTTTAACTGATTTCTTCAAGAAAAATAAAAAAAATTACAGTTTTATCACGTAACTAAAAATACACGTGATGATTGGTGATTAATGGACTCGCTCACGTGATTAATGGACGCCCCCTTAGTAACAATTACAAGACTAAGATTAAATCATGGGCTTTTTCCAGCTCATATGTTTCGGTTGAAACTTGTGGAATCAGACCAATGTGCCTGCGGTGGTGCAGTCGGAACCTGTGAGCATATCGTAATGGAGTGCAGTAGATATGTAGTGCAAAGGAAGATAATGTTTGATAAGTTATTTAAGTTAAATAAGTGTGTTAAACTTTTTAATTTATATACTGTATTACAGAACATAAAATGTTATAGGTTTCTATGTGATTTCGTGAAAGAATGCAACATTGGTTTATAAGTGTATTTATTTAATTATTGTATAAAATATAATGTAATGTAGTAGGTGGCTAAATGCTCAAGTTAGCAAGGCCAATAAATAAATAAAAAAATATTAACTCAAATTAAGGTAAAACAATACCTTAGGTATAATGGATAATATAGCTACGGGTAAAAATCCGAACGAAATAAGAAATATTATGTACATATCTATATTTACTTAAATATATTCATTTATTATTATTTATTTTATTAGTTTCAAAAAACTCAAATTTTTGAAATTTTTCATCATTTTCAAAAAAAACTAAATTTTTAAAAATTAAATAAAATTGATTTCTTACAAAAATTTGAGAATATTTCGAAAATTTCAAATTCTCAAAATATTTAAAACAAACGTTTTTTTTAATTCCAAAAAAAATATACTTCGAAACAAAATTCAAAAATTTGAAAAAATTCCAAAATGTTTAAAAAAGATCTAAATTATCAAAAAAATCTAATGGACTCTTGTAAACATACACATAAGTTGTTTATAAAATATGCTCATCGTCCAATTTAAAAAGCACTTATAAATTTACAGTATGCATTTATAATAAATAATCTATTTGAAAATCTTCAAAACAATTATTGATTATTTTCATTCCTCGAATGTTTACAAAATTACGGTACGGGAAGTTCAAGCAAATTGCCTTAAGGCACGATGCTATACGCCCCACTAGTTTATGCTATGAATCACAAAGGCAGAGGATGAATTTTTGTGTGATACATTTGGAAAGTCGATGTTTTAGTCGTGAATAAACAAAACACCATTTATTTATACATCTACATCTACAGGTATGACTAGAAACATTGAATAGCCTTTGGCACTAAAATAAATTGAGCTATTGGAAATAAATTTGTTCAATCAATTGTAGTGTATATTTCTATTAGACCATTTTATCAAACATAATTCAATATTTGTTTATTTGTTGGTTTTACTTGAATTTCACAATATAATTAAAGAGTTAAGTGTGGGGTTTGTTGAGACTCATCATTTCATTTAAAGCAGTTGTACATTAAAGATAATCCATATGAATGTATATACATTTCGGTAAAAAGTGTAGAGTAAAACACATAATAATTTTTAAGTAATTGGTAAATATCAGTATAGGTTATTAAAAAACATTGAAACATCTGAATTGTAGACATGGGTACAGAACAACGTTTGTCGGGTTATCTAGTATATATATATATATATATATATATACTAGACTAGGCATATATACTCCTTTCTGACAAACAATTTTGGACCTCAAACTTAGATTTAATTTTCAAAACTCTCACACAAAATTTCTATCCCCCATATCTTATAAAATCCGTCACAAACAATAGAATCACTACTTTGAAAAACAAATTAATTGACTCCAACCTGAATTCAATTTCCACAAAAGATACTAGTTTTGAAGATACCATTTACCTGCCTTACATCAAGGAACTTTATCCGATGTAAAAAAAACTTTTTATAACGCAAATCTCCGTTTAGAATGCAACATCGATTTAACGCTCAATTCCCTCTTCTCAAATTTAAAGCCACGCACTAGTTTGGAACGAGTATCCAATGTGGTCTATAAAATATCTTGCAATGGCTGTGATTCCACATATATTGGCGAAACAGGACAGAACCTTATCAAACGTTTAAAACAACTCAAATAATAATAACTCAAAAAACAAAAATGAAGGGCAAACAATGATCACAGAACATTAAAAACTAAATAACCATACGTTAAATTTTTATGATGCAAAGGTTCTTTATCATGAGTCAAAAGTCTCACAAAGATGCTTTTCAGAATCGGCCTATATTTTTCCGAACAAAAATTTTTTAAACAAACGAACAGACACCAGCTTCATCTGCGAAAATTACCAATATCTTCTAAAGAATGTTTCTCAATTTATATCGAGTACCTAACACCACGGTTTGCACAAAGCTATCACACACACTTGCACAGCTCGTCATATTGATGGTTAGTTACGACCACATGTGTTTTTTTTTTCTCAAAATTTTGACTTCGCATCTCGGATTTTTACAAAAACTGTATTCTTGTTTCCCTTAACCTCGGATACATGCTTACGTATAATGTTCTATTTATTAATTATTTTTTATTCTTTATAAAAAAGAAATTACTGACATTTGGTGCTTGTTTCCAATTATTAATTTTTTACAAGCTGTATTAATATGTGTCAGTGATAATCTAAGAAATTCAAGTAAGTAATGTTTTATGCATTATTTTAATTTAAGGTTTAGATATAATTAGTCTGTTTCTTTAGTTAAATCTTTTTTTTTTATTTTTGCTTATGTATATTTAGTTTTTAACGTTACTTTCTGTTTTTTTTTTCAAATTTGTAGAACCATTGATGATGACGTAGAATTTTATGTCTAAACGTATGGAAAAATAAAGATGTTTTAAAAAATCTTTACTTATGTATATTTTTTTTTACTTGATGTTACGCCGTCCAGAATTAAACATATATATATATTATATATATATTATATATATATATATATATATTATTATATATATATATTGAAAGGTAGAGTCTTGGATTTGTGTATATTTTTGTAGAGTTTCGAACAAGAATCCAAAATAATACAAAATAAAAAACAAGAAAGTTTTTAAAAAACAATTTCTTTTTTAATTATTTGTTTATTGTCAACGTTTCGAACTAGGTACGTTCCATCTCAGGACATCTGTCAAGAAACATGATCTTGATGAGATTTAAGCAAACATATGTTTAGGAATAGAAATAGATTTTTCTTAAATAATAAATTAATTATTAATAAGTAATAATGTACAAAATAAAATGATAATTGATCAAAAAGAAAATGATAAAAATAAATGAGTGGATTATCAGAACAGGATATTAAAAATGATAGAATTTTTTTGAAAGTTATGGAATTTTTTTGTAAGAAAGGCTTAATGATAAAATTGAATTAATTACCTGTATGTTTGAAATTATGTTAGCACTTTTCACTAAACAAGAATTTTGACAAAAATGAATTTGTGAGTTATTTTTCCGCCGAATAGTTAACTTTTGTAAATCAAACTTACTAAAAGTGTTGTCTTTTTTTAATTTTATTATTTGAAAACAAATAATATTGTATTCGATTTAAGTATTTACACCCTAACATGAAAAAACACACACATACAATCTCACAGTTCTCGTTTCAAGTGTTACACGTGTTACATATGAACAAGCAAATACAATTTAGTTCCTTCCGAAAGCCATATACAACATCGAATACAAATTATTTGTTTTCAAATAATAAAATTAAAAAAAGACAACACTTTTAGTAAGTTTGATTTACAAAAGTTAACTATTCGGCGGCAAAATAACTCACAAATTCATTTTTTGTCAAAAATTCTTGTTTAGTGAAAAAGTGCTAACATATATTCAAACATACAGGTAATTAATTCAATTTTATCATTAAGCCTTTCTTAAAAAAAATTTCCATAACTTTCAAAAAATTTCTATCATTTTAATATCCTGTTCTGATAATCCACTCATTTATTTTTATCATTTTCTTTTTGATCATATTATCATATTTCTGTACATTATTACTTATTACAATTAATTTATTATTTAAGAAAAATCTATTTTCTATTCCTAAACATATTGTTTGCTTAAATCTCATCAAGATCATGTTTCTTGACAGATGTCCTGAAAATGGAACGTACCTAGTTCCGAAACGTTGACAATAAACAAATAATTAAATAAAGAAATTGTTTTTTAAAAACTTTTCTTGTTTTTTATTTTGTATTATTTTTGGATTCTTGTTCGAAACTCTACAATATATATATATATATATATATATATATATATATATATATATATATATATATATATATATATATATATATATAGAGTAAGTTCTTTAAGGGCAATACATCAAATAAAAGGCAACGATTTAGAAGTTAATCTATATATATATATATATATATATATATATAGATATATATATATATATATCTATATATATATATATATGAGACATCGGATTTTATCAGTGGATATCATCATCAGTGGATATAAATATGGTCTTACATCAGTAACTTGCTCAAGGCACATAATTTTGCACTATCATTATAAACTAACTTGTTTTTTTGTATTTTGATGAAAAAAGCATAGCAAAGTATTTGTGAAATACAATATATTTTGCACGAACTTAGTAGTTAATGAGGTCATATTCACCGTTTACCTAAAATAATAATTATTGTTTTTGAAATTACTCCTCAAACCAAAATGCATATACATCAATATGAGCGATATTAAAAGTAGAACTGCCTTAAATAAAATGAAGAGTCTCAATTCTCGGACTAAATTGGAATTTGTAGTCTATTAAACGCCGATATAACAAATTCAGAAAAAATAATATATAGTATTCGCGGTAAAGGTACAATATCACCTTGGATTTTTCCATCCATTTTGATAATCTAGTATCATATTTCAACTGGTATTCTTAGTAATTATGATATCTAAATTACGTTTTTCTTAATAGTAATTTAATATACATTATTACCAAGGACGCTCCTGGGGTCCTCAGCGCCCGCATGCTATTTTTTTTCTAGCGCCCCGCCGCCCCCTATTATTTTACCTGTTTTAACAGTTTATTAATAAAATTATTATCATTAATTAATATTTGGATTTTGATATAATAGCAATAAAGCTCAAATTGATTCTACGTTTTAGTTAGAAAACGTTTGTACGTTTGTATGCCAAATTGGTCCAGGCGTTGTTGAGTTATGCGCTTACCAACACATTTTGCGTTTATATATATATATATATATATATATATATATATATATATATATATAAACAAACAACAAAGGCACATTAATACCGTGCTTTTTATTAAATCAGTAATCTTCTAATTACGAATCAATATCGAATAATTCATTTTTTAATTTTATTTTTATGTTGCGTGCTCATCGAATTGACTGAGATTGAAAAAATTGAGATATTGGAAACATTTTCTGCTTTGTCAGATTTGTATGGCAACTATAGTTCCCTATTAAAAACTGTTGTATTTTCAGATTTTCACATTTAATTTCTATTCCTTTGCAAAAATTGTCCTTTTTGCAGACCATTTATCATTTATGTACTTATGCTGTACATTTATCAACATCGGGAAATATTTGTACAAAAACAAAATGCGAAGGATGCCATTGACATATTGGAAAAATTTTCTACTTTGTCAGATTTGTATGGCAACTATAGTTCCTTATTAAAAACTGTTGTATTTTTAGATTTTAACATTCAATTTCTATTCCTTTGCAAAAATTGTCCGTTTTGCAGACCATTTATCAACATCGGGAAATATTTGTACATTAGTGAAAATAAGAAATTGAAAAAAAATATATACAATAAAACTAGATAACTTTTTCCGTTTGTGGTGAAGAATACGGGCATTATAAAAGTTGAACGTGTGTTAAAAATTTCAAACACACGTCCAACTTGTATAATGTCTCCAATATCTCCACCACAAACGGAACACTATTCAAAGATGCTTTGCAGAATTTTGCTTCATTACCATAGATAAAAACAGTATTAACAAAAGAAATTTCTTTTCTGGGATTTTGATAAAACTTCGCATGATGATAGAGTTGATAGTCAAACCGAACCTTGTAAAATATTATAGGCCTATGAGAAGTGGATTAATCATAAAAATTAATTAAAGTTGCAAAAAATAGACCGCGTAATAAATTGTCGATATAATTTGCGAACAAAAATTGAGTTATTCGTAACAAATCTATAAATACACATATTATACATATTTACATTGGATAATAACAATAAAATATTTTTATTTATAACATAAAATATTATTTAAAAATCAAATTTATTATAAATTCAGTAAAAATACTACTCCATTTTTGCCTCTCTACATGTTTATTTGGTATTGTACGCATGATTATCTGTACTTGTCAAAAAATATGACGTCACAAAAATTCATAATTCCTACCAAATTAAGCAAACATTTAAGAAATTTATCAAAGAAAACCCACGCAAAAATACCTTTGGCAATGTATTATCCCCTATTCGCATTTTTCAAAAAAAAAAATAAATGTGGTTTGCGATTTTATTAGAGAGCAGAAACAGAAAAAATAGTATAAAATAACATTTTTGAACGTTCAGCAAATTCGCTTTCCAAATTATGAATTTAATCTCGTATGAGAAATTGTTATTATCCAATGTAAACATGTAACTCAAATTTTGTTCGCAAATTATGTGAAATAAATAAATATAAATATTCCTGCAGTGTGAAATGAAAAAGGGAAAAACTCTCACACTACTTCTTCCCTGAATCGAGTTGGAGTTTAACTCAGCTCACGGACCTGCCCTAGGGCAGAGCACTCATTATTATTATTATTATTATTCCTGCGATATTTATCATTTAAAACATAACTAGTGGGGTGTATGGCATCGTGCCTTAAGGCAAATTGCTGGGACTTCCCGTACCGTAACGAAATGATCGAGGAATATTAAATGTTTTAAAATAGATAATTATAAATATTTTAACATTGTCTAATATTTATAAGAATTATATAAACTAAATTGGAAAGTTGAAATTATTTGTTTAAATATATTAGAACAGAATTAAAATAAAAATCTGAATTTTTTTCGATATACAAAAAAAATTTTTTTTGGAAAAAAAAATTAAAAAAAAAAATTGAAGTAGTATTTTTTTCCAAAATCAATTATTTTGTTAAAACAAGCAGAAAGTTTTTGGAATCATTCAAATCGGACGCTTAGTTCTCTCAACTGCAATGTTTTGCACATTTAGCTCTGTATCTCCGAAACCGCTGGACCTGCCTTTGCGAAAAACTAATCACCCCTTCTCCCCATCATTACGAATTGAATGTTTTTGGAATCATTCAAATCGGATGCTCCGATCTCTCAAAAACTCAATTTCTATTTTCTGCACTCTTTGCTCCGTATCTAATCGGCTGGACCTGCCTTTGCCAAAAACTAATCAGCACATCGCCCTATCAATAGGAATCGAATGTTTTTTAAACCATTCAAATCGGTTGATCGCTGCGCCCGAAAACGTGGACGAAAAATTGTATCCATACATACATACACACTCACACACATACACATCCTTTTTTTCTTAGGTATGCCAAAATGTTCAGAAACCTTCAAAACGTCGAGAAATGTAAAAAATTTCAATTTCGATTTTCGGCCCATTACAATAACTTACCCTACGGGAAGTTAAAAATAAGTTGAAAAAGAAAAATAATTATCTTGTAAAATATTTTACAAGGTTCGGTTTGACTAACAACTCTATCACCATGCGAAGTTTCATCAAAATCCCAGATGAGTCAACCTGAGTAAAACTAAATCTCATTATATGAATTTCACTTAACTTTACACAGTTCAATACGGTCATAAACCCCCCACCCCCCATACACAAAGCAACTCTCATTGTAAAAAAAAATCGGTTTGCTTCTCCTCAATATGGCCCTTACAAATTTTTAACCCACATGTATTCATATAAGATTCGAACACCGTACCTATTACATGTTTCTTTGCAAAAATTCGTTGCCAAAAACAACACAGCACGTCTCCTTATCAATAGGAATCGAATGTTTATACGTGTTTTCGAAAAGGTGCACGAAAAATTGTATCCATACATGCAAACACACAAAATTGTTCAGAAACCTCTGAAACGAGAAGATATGCCATTTTTTTATTTTCGATTTTTGAACAGTTACTATAACTTACCCTACGGGAAGTAATATTCTCCTTATATGGGGTGTATGGCATCGTGCCTTAAGGTAAATTGCTGGGACTTCCCGTACCGTAACGAAATGATCGAGGAATATTAAATGTTTTAAAATAGATAATTATAAATATTTTAACATTGTCTAATATTTAGAAGAATTATATAAACTAAATTGGAAAGTTGAAATTATTTGTTTAAAGTATATTAGAACAGAATTAAAATAAAATCTGAATTTTTTTCGATATACAAAAAAAATTTTTTTGGAAAAAATTTTTAAAAAAAATTTGAAGTAATTTTTTTTTTGCCAAAATCAATTATTTTATTAAAACAAGCAGAAAGTTTTTGGAATCATTCAAATCTGACGCTTAGTTCTCTCACATGACTTCTCAACATTTATTTACTATTTGTATACATCTTTACGAAACTCTTCCAATGGTAAACAATTCAATGATTATGACAGTGTCAAATTTTACCTGATTCAGTTTTTCGCATATGAATGTCGTAAGTTTTTTGAAAAAAAATGGATGATGATGTTTGAAAGATGAGAAAATCTCACTGATCAAAATGGACAAGAACAAAGTTACTTAGCTTTATGAAAAAAATCTGAATTCTAACACGTAGCCGCTCTCAGTTACAAGGAGAATCACATAGAATAATGTATGTATGCACTTGTATAAGATATGTTGTACTTATATAAAACAATGCTTGCTTACAAAATATATGCAATGAGTTATTGAGTATATATATATATATATATATATATATATATATATATATATATATATATATATATATATATATATATAGAATTTTATGATATGAGTGGAACGAATATTAATTGTTTAATATGAACAAAACAGCACTCAGATTTGTTTAACACAACTTTATTTTATGATTACAGACGTTTCGAGACCATGGTGCGTCTCATCTTCAGTGTAATTTCAAAAACAGTTACTTATATACTACACATTCTTTAATAATTTATTTAAATTTCATTTAATTTTTGATATACAAAAAACACCAACTATTCCTTGCAATGCTTGACACAGTACTAAAGAAACATATAACACTTACAGAAATATTCTAAACAAATTTGAAGTACTTATCTAGATGGAGACAGAATGGGTATCATTATAATGTAAACAAAAGGAGTGCTATCGCATACAAAAATCGATAAAAATGAAAAAACAAATTAATTTATTGAAAAGAATAAGATAAATGAAAAAATTTATAAATTATTAATGATGTTTATATAAGTGTCATGTAAAATATTTGTGTCGGTTCTTAGATTTATGCTATTGTTAGTCCGAACTATTAACATTGATTCTGCCATGCTCCGTTTAAATAAGTCTTTCTCATGGAATAAAATTTGGGGATTGTCAAAATCAAACTTATGGTTGTTGATATTAGCATGATCCACAAGTGTACTTTTAAATTTTTTGTTATCTATTTTTTTCACATTGTAATTCATGTTGCCTGAGTCTCTTTTCTAAGTTCTGGCAGGTCTGGCCAATATAAGAGCAATTACAATCCAAACAATTTACTTTATAAACTATATCTTTCTTTTTTGTTAATGGAGTTTCATCTTTAATTTTGGAATATAAAAATTTTAATTGTTTTAATGAAGAAAAAGTAATACGAATATTGTGTTTTTTGAAAAGTCTTTTTGATAATTGGTTAAAATTATTGTCAAGATATGGAAAATTAATGAAAAAAGTTTTTTCAGGAACACTTGTTTTGCCAGGCTCTTCCGGTTTCTTATCAAAAGGTTTAAGTAATTTTGCGACTCTATTTTTAATAATTGGACAAATTAACTTATATGGAAAATTATTGCCAAGTAGGATCGTTTTAACTAATTTTATGTTTGTATCATAAAACAGAGGATCAGATAATAAAATAGCGTGATCTACAAGATTTAGAATGGTAGAAATTTTTATATTGAGAGGAACATGCGAATTAAAATTAATGTATCTCCCGGACCAACTATCTTTTCTGTATCAGTCTGTGTAAGGCAGATAAAGGAAACATTTCAGTGGTTTTGTTAAAAGAGGAATATGATAAAGAAGCAAAAAAAATTCTCAGTGATGAATCTCTATATGAAGAATTGGCATCGGATCCGAACAACTATCACCATAGACAAGTTTTTAAATTTATAGATTTATTAGAGAAAAAGGGACATATCAATAATACCATATCATTAAAGTTAAAAGTACAACATCCTTTAACCCCAAAATTCTATTGCCTTCCAAAGACCCATAAACCTAATTGCCCATTTAGACCAATTGTTTCCTACATTGATTCGCCATACTACTTTTTAGCAAAATATTTTTCAGATATTTTAAAGAATGTCACCATAGATTCTCCATACCGTTTAAATAACTCTATCCAGTTAATAGAACATATAAAACATAAAGTAAGTCCTCCTGATTGTTCCTTTATGACTCTGGACGTCATTAATTTATTTAATAATCTTCCGCATTATCTAATTATTACAGCTATAAAGAAAAGATAGATGCAAATAGTTGAATTCACATGTTTACCGATGGAAATTTTTATTTCAGGAATAGAATTACTTTTAAAAGCATCATATTTCACTTTTAATAAAAAATATTATACGATGAAGAGAGGTTGTCCAATGGGCAGCCCATTAAGTCCTGTTTTGGCGGATTTAGTATTACAAGATTTGGAAAATCATGTCTTAAATTCTTTACCTTCCAAACCTATGGTTTATTTCAGATATGTCGATGACACATTAATATTACTTAATAAAAAAGATATAGATAATGTTTTCAACAAATTCAATGAGTACAATTCTTTTTTACAATTCACTCAGGAACTTGAAAATGATTCGACGTTACATTTTCTTGACGTAAAACTCATTAATAGAGGCGGTGTATGTTATACAGACTGGTACAGAAAAGATAGTTGGTCCGGGAGATACATTAATTTTAATTCGCATGTTCCTCTCAATATAAAAATTTCTACCATTCTAAATCTTGTAGATCACGCTATTTTATTATCTGATCCTCTGTTTTATGATACAAACATAAAATTAGTTAAAACGATCCTACTTGGCAATAATTTTCCATATAAGTTAATTTGTCCAATTTAATTTGTCCAAATAGAGTCGCTAAATTACTTGAACCTTTTGATAAGAAACCGGAAGAGCCTGGCAAAACAAGTGTTCCTGAAAAAACTTTTTTCATTATTTTTCCATATCTTGACAATAATTTTAACCAATTATCAAAAAGACTTTTCAAAAAACACAATATTCGTATTACTTTTTCTTCATTAAAACAATTAAAATTTTTATATTCCAAAATTAAAGATGAAACTCCATTAACAAAAAAGAAAGATATAGTTTATAAAGTAAATTGTTTGGATTGTAATTGCTCTTTTCTAAGTTCTGGCCAGACCTGCCAGAACTTAGAAAAGAGACTCAGGCAACATGAATTACAATGTGAAAAAATAGATAACAAAAAATTTAAAAGTACACTTGTGGATCATGCTAATATCAACAACCATAAGTTTGATTTTGACAATCCCCAAATTTTATTCCATGAGAAAGACTTATTTAAACGGAGCATGGCAGAATCAATGTTAATAGTTCGGACTAACAATAGCATAAATCTAAGAACCGACACAAATATCTTACATGACACTTATATAAACATCATTAATAATTTATAATTTTTTTCATTTATCTTATTCTTTTCAATAAATTAATTTGTTTTTTCATTTTTATCGATTTTTGTATGCGATAGCACTCCTTTTGTTTACATTATAATGATACCCATTCTGTCTCCATCTAGATAAGTACTTCAAATTTGTTTAGAATATTTCTGTAAGTGTTATATGTTTCTTTAGTACTGTGTCAAGCATTGCAAGGAATAGTTGGTGTTTTTTGTATATCAAAAATTAAATGAAATTTAAATAAATTATTAAAGAATGTGTAGTATATAAGTAACTGTTTTTGAAATTACACTGAAGATGAGACACACCATGGTCTCGAAACGTCTGTAATCATAAAATAAAGTTGTGTTAAACAAATCTAAGTGCTGTTTTGTTCATATTAAACAATTAATATATATATATATATATATATATATATACATATGTGTGTATATATATACTAGCTGACCCGACAAACGTTGTTTTGCTATGTAAGGTATATTCAAAACAATTTCTAGAGAATCAAAAAAATAAATACGTTTAGTGTATAAGGATGTATTGTTTGATTGCTATATACAATAAGGTATTATAAAAACAATAAACCCCATTAGTTTGTCTATATTTTATTAATACAATCAAACTGGAAGTTTTATACACTTTCTATAGAAAACATGGCATAATCCAATCCCAGTCTTTTTAGGTCTTTCGACTTATATAGTCATTACAAATTCCATTTAATCGAATATTGATTGCGTTTCAAGTTTTTCAGATTTTTTTTGGATTCTGTAGTTTGTGTATAATTGTAAATAATATAATAATATTTACTGAGCTTATACAAAATTTTCAAATTTCTCTTCTTTGACCAGCTTTTTCAAAAGTTTCAAGTAACATAATATGAATTAAAGTAAATTGAATAAAAAGTATATATGTAGAGCTGGGCGAGACACAAAAGTAAAATTTGACTTTGAGCGAATATTAATTATATTATAAAAATCAAACCAGTTATATCACAACAAATAACACATTTAAAACGAACAATTATCTACGATAATTGACTACGTTCAGTAAATCTGTCAGCTACTTCATCATTGTAGAAATGTGCTTTTTTGCTGTCTTTCAAAAAAATTTTGTCTAGACCTTTTTTTAGGCGGGCTAACTTGAAACGGCCAGATGGCAATCAGGTTCAATGTCGTATTATAATTTTAAAAGTATTTTACAACATAATTATATTTTTAACTAATGCTAAAAACCTACCAACGGAAGACAATACTTTTACTATGGATTTTCAAAGATTACCATTTATCTCCCAATAGCAAAGTCATAAGAATCAAGGTTATAGCTGGTTGTACATCTTTTTCCCTTTACTTTCAACTAATGTTGTTAAACAATGCTTAGCTTTACTGGTTTGTGACACTTCGGTGGAAAAACTTTTAACCCCGGACCTTCATATATTACTATCCATTCCTCGATAAATTCTGAGAAATCATAAGTGCAAATAAGTTATTCCACAAAATGTCCCTTTGATCGATTCCAAATTTAAGTTCCGATTTTAAATCACATAAATATAAAAAAAATATTCTAAAAAATGTTTTATAAATACCAATGAGTATATATATATATATATATATATATATATATATATATATATATATAAACAGAGGCGTAGCGTGCTTTGGCGGGGCCCCGTATCAAAATTTATTTGAGGACCCTCTTAAGAAGAAAAATATATATAAAAAATACATGAAATTAAAAGAATATTTGTTTATCATTCTAATTATTTTTCAATCCAATTTTCTTTAATTTTATGAATTTTTCACAAATGATTCAAGACATTTCAGATATATCTCTATTTCCTTGCATTTTTTCGAAAAACCTAATTATTAAGTGATCTTTAGAATTTTTAAAGTTTGACTCTAGGAACAATAGTCTGGTCTGGTAGACATTTCTGTCCTGAAGTTTTTACGTAATTTTTAATTAGTTTTAATTTTGAAAAAAAAAATTTGGCAGTTGTGATCATAACGAGAAGGGCCAAGAATAAAATGCATACCGTTATTACGCCCTGAAAACTGGATGCAAGCCGATTTCATCGATTATTGTGCTTTAATTCTCTAGATTTTTGTATTTAAAACTGCCTCTAGAACTATCAATTGGTCATGATCACATAAGATATCTTTCCAGTTGACAGTTTTTGTTATATTTTTATGTTGAATTTTATTTATTGTTAAAAACGTCTTTTTTCTATACGTGTTTGGACTAGACTCCAATTTTAATGATACTAGATTATAATTGTTAATTAATTAGTAAATTTTAATTTAAATTTTTCCCGCAATGTTAATATTAGGATGATCCCCACATTTTAGATAAAAATTCTCAGTGAGCTTTTTTATATAGTCGAGTAATGTCGGTACGTCAGTCTGTTTGTGTATGTATTTTGAAGAGTAGTAATGTCTAGTCAGTGGGTCCCTTATTTTGTCAAGTACTAGTCTTAGTGTCTTATTTTGTAATGTCTGTAGTTTCCGTAAGTTAGTCTTAGTTGTCGCGTTCCATGCCGGAGCGGCGTATGTCAGTAACGGTCTTATTGGTCAAGTAACGTGTCAAGTAAAGTGTACGCTTGTTCTTCACGCTTAGCGGGCTGTTGTGGTTCAAGAGAGGTCTCAGTAGATTTGACATCCCGTAAGCCTATCCAATTTTCGTATTAATATGTTTTGTGAAGCTGAGTCTATGGTCCAGGGTCACACCAAGATATTTGACATCCTTAGACCACTCAATTTCAAAGTCTAATACTTTAATTTTGTCCAAGTCAGTCAGTCTAGTCGTGGCATTTCGGCTCTTTGTAAATAAAATTGCCTCCGTCTTCTGCGGATTGATTCTGATCTGCCATTTGTCAGTATATTCGGTCAGCTTGTCTATGTGTGTCTGTGTCTTTGTAGTCAGTAGCGTCGGTGATCGTGATGATTTGTATATGGCAGTGTCGTCAGCAAACGTCAGTAACGTTGTGTCGACGTCAGTGGGTATGTCGTGAATGTAGACGTTAAACAGTGACGGTCCCAGGATCGAGCCCTGCGGTACTCCCGCCGTCACTTGTTTAACAGTCGAAAGTCCGTTGTCTACTTGTACGGTAAAGTTACGGCCTGAGAGGTATGAGTGTAATGTTCTTGTAATGTATGGTGGAAAGTTCAGTTGTATAAGTTTATGTATAAGTCCGTCCATCCAGATGGTGTCAAACGCCTTCTCAAAGTCGAGTAACACCAATCCGGTATGGTTTCGTCTGTTAAAATTGAGAACTGTATTTTCTATGAGTTTTGTCAGTGGGTGTAGTGTGGAGTGTCGTTCTTTAAAACCGTATTGTGTGTCAGGTATGATTTTGTTGTGTCTTATGTGTTTGTTCAGTCTTTTGAGCAGTACCTTTTCGGCTACCTTACTCATTGTGTTGAGGAGGCTGATCGGTCTGTAGTTCTGTGGTATGTCTGGCTGTTTCCTTGGCTTCACTATTGGAAATATGGTGGAGGTTTTCCAAGAAGCGGGAAAGCAGCCTTTTGTCATTAATCTATTTATTATGCGCGTAAGTAAAATGTAGGCGTTTGTCGGCAGTTGTTTAAGTATTATGTTTTGTAGTCCGTCCGGTCCTGGTGCTTTCCTGTTCGGTAATTTTTTAACTATTGTCTTTATTTCGGAAACTGTGGCAGGGTCTATTCGTAAGTCTTTGTCCCTGTGGAGGTGAGTGAAGTCTTGAATTATATCGTGTACGTCTTGTTTCAGATCTGCGTTTGACATATTGGCATTTTTTTATGTATATTCTCAAAGTTTTTTGCCAATATTTCCGCCTTGTCTGCTGGTGTCGTTGCGTAATTGTTGTCAGTTACTTTGAGTGGAGGTATGGATGTTGGTTTCTGCGCCAGTCTTTTTGCTGTCTGCCAAATTTTGTGTGGGTCAGTATTAATGTTCTCGAGTCTTTTGGTCCAAGTGTTGTTTCGGTGGTCACGTATATCATTGGAAATAATTTTTGTCAGTCTGTTCACATGTTCTTTGAGTAGTCTGTCACCGGTACGTTGCCACACTTTCTTCGTGTGATTTTTAAGTTTTATTTTCAATAAAACATGTTCTGGCAAGTCGTTGGCTGGTGTTGTTCTTGAGTTTAGTGTCGGTATAGTCTGTTGTACGGCGTCTGTGATTGTCAGTGTAAGGTGTGTTACAGCCTCCTCAATGTCAGTGTTGGTATCGATTGGCATTGTGTGTCGTGTGTTGTCTGTGATGATGTCTCTGAAAAATGGCCAGTTGGCTCTGGTGTAATCTAGAAATTTGCGTTTGGGAGTCTGGTCGACGTCTAGTCTGTCTGAAATGGTCATGAAAACTGGATTATGGTCAGAGTTAAAAAGTGTTTTTGTTATGGGTTCGGATGTTACGTGTAGATTTTTTGTCAATGCCAAATCGATTGTGCTGTGATGGTGTGTCTGTACGGTGGCATATCTGGTCGGCGTGTCAGGAAAGTGTAGTTGTGCGTCTGTGGTGTTGTGTTCGGTCAGGTATTCGTAAAGTCTGTTTCCGTTCGCGTTGTTGAAGTTACAGTTCCAAGTTGTGTGTTGTGCGTTAAAGTCTCCTGCCATAAGAACAAATCTATTCGAGTCCAGTAGTCTTTGTAAGTCCGTATGTTCTAGTCTGCTTGCCGGGATGTAAATCGATATTATGGTTACTTTTTAACCTCTCTTGTATATATTAATAGCTGTTATTTCAGAACCGCCCGCTGTCAGGTTTGGCACTTGCTCGTGCCTGATGTTAGACTTAATCAAAATCGCAGTGCCGCCCCATCCGCGTGCGTCCGTCTGTCTGTTGTTTCTGTAAACTTTGTAATTGTTGATATAGAGTCTGTCCGTAGGTTTTAAATGTGTCTCGTTAATCAGTACTATGTCCAGATCGTATTTTATTATCGTCTGTCTCAGTTCGTCAACGTTGCTTTTAAGTCCATTTGAATTGAAATGCATTATTTGTAAGTCTTGTGATTGATTTGTGGTGATGATGTGAGAAAGTTCAAAATTGTTGTGTATTTATCGTTATGAGTCATGTTTGTGTTTAGTGTTTTTGTCAGTTTGTATAGCTCACTGAAAATTTATTTTACCTGGGGATCAGCAAACAGCATCCTGATCTCGCCCATAGCAGCAAAAAGTCCCTCTGGCGTATTGAAATCTGGATCGGGCTGGCTGCAGGCAGGCCGGATTGGTGATTGCGATAGTGCAGGCCGGATCTGTGATGATGATGGTGCAGGCTGGACTATTGTTCGTGAGGACTGGACCATTGATCTGTATGGTGACGATGGGATAGGGAGTTGAGGATATTCAGTTCTGACGTTGGGACCACTGTTGGTAGAGTTTACAGCTGACGAGAAGCTCCTCGTCAGTGGCACTGGTGTTGGTGCTGGTCTATACGCTTGTCTTCTCCTGAGAGCGTCGCTTTCCTTCTTTTCCTTGTAGTTTATAAGAGCGCTGCATTTGGAATAATTTGTCGGGTGTTCGCTCTTACAATTGACACACATCGGTGCCTCATGTGGTAGTTTCTGGCTCACTCCTAGCGCGTGCACATTGAGGCACTTTATACACCTGTACTTTAGGTCACAGGTGTACGATGTGTGACCAAAGTTTAAACATTTGTGGCATTGCAGCGCTCTGTTCTGCGGTTTATAGGCTACCCAGGAGAAGATGTGTCCGCCAATGTTGGTTATCGACCTTAGATCCGACATATTCTGGTCTTTATCGAGGAGAACAATGTATATAGGTAATTTGTGTTGCCCACCATCTGAGGTTTTCCTCTTTATCTGCACTACTAGCCTGGCTTTAATCCCTTTTGACAGGAGATCTTCATGAACCTCCGTTTCTGAAATTGATGGATGTAGACCTGTTATGGTTATTTTCTCCGGCATTTCCTCTTTGATTGTGTAGGTATAAAATTGATAATTGCAGTCCCTTAACATTTCTTTGATTTTCTCGTGTTCTTTAGCGGTGTCAGTGAAAATTTTGTGTAGATTATTATGGCGGTATTGATATTTAAAATTAATTTTAGATGTTTCTCTTAGATATTTAATTGTTTTTAAATCTATTTGACCTTTTATGATTATCGGTGGGATTTTTGCCTCTTTCGTGGTGGTGTTCTTGGGTGACACGGTTTGGACGCCTGAGGTAGATGGTTCCGACCTAGTAGTGGTTTTCTCAGGTTCCTTGTTCTTTTTCGCCCTCTTTCGGCGTGTTACCTTCCTGTAGTCCTCACTCTCCCTATCTGTATCCATATCTGTACGGTCCGTGAGCGCATCATATTTATTTTTTAGTGCAGTACTTGTCTGCACGTCCATCTTCTGATTTATGTTCGACATCTTGAATTTTTTCCCAGGCCTCTGCCCGGGAATTATTCTGTTTCCTGAAGGGTTTTGCGCACTGATTTTAAAATTTATTAAAAATGATATAAAAAGACTTCACAATTTTGAAAAAGAAAAAACACTTGCTAATGGGTGCTTACTTCCTCCCCATTAGCAACCCTAATCCGGGGTTTGGGAAGAGAAGTATGCAAAAGGCACGTTCACCTTTAAAATTTTGATAGATATAATAATATATATCCAACTTGTAAGTATTAAGCCCGGTGCCTTTAAAAAGGCAAGATTTAGAATCAATTCCGGACTTAAAACTTATTTCACAAAATTCTATTGACACTTCACTGAAAAACAAATGACTGTCCCGCATTACTCCGCTTGCATGGCTTAGCTCCCATTATACATAAGACTGTAACGGATTGCACTTGTTTATCAAAAATATTTCATATGAAATAAATCATATTAAGTTTTAAAAGCAATTAAAATGGCACAACTTAAGAATCTAAAAAAAGGCGACGAAATTTCAAATCATAACTTTAAAAAATTAACAGTAATATGACACAGCTAATAATTGGAATGAAAATTCATCGGAATTGTTTAAAGACCTGACAATCATTACAGACTGGTCAGTTATTCAGAATTTCAGGATGATGATGATTATTAAACTATTAAACTTACACGGCATGCAGACAATTCAAGTAGTAACAAAAACAAATTTTAAATTGAAATGTTATAAATAGAACTATAAAAATTCCAAATTCAAATTTTTGTTGAATGTATAAACTAGTAGTTTTACAGATTTGTTCATATCTACAATCCACAATATTATTAACTTATTGGATGTGCAAAAGCTTTACTAATTGAATTATTTGCAGCAGTAATTAATAATAAAGTCATCGTCTATAATAATTACTTTAGAGTTTGGGTCTTATTATCATCTAAGTTTGAAAACAAAGGTATAATTATTTTGAAAAATATTATGGATATCGCATTCGAAAAGTACACACAAAGTTTTAAATTTTTTTTAATTATTTTGCAGCAGAAATAAATTCTCTTAAAGCGTTTAATTTTTTTGAAAAATCATTGTTTTGTTTAAAGTTGTTATCAATTTCTGCTTACGCTCGTTGGAGGCCCCCTTTGATCGGGGGCCCCGTATTTTTGATACAGCTGATACGGCGGTAGTTACGCCCCTGTATATATAAAAGAGAATCGTATTAGTTAGAAAACTTATAACTCACGAACGGCTGAACCAATTTAGCTGAAAATAGGTAGTTTAGAGCAAAGAGAAGGGCATACGATACGTTTTATCCCGTTTTTCATTCAAATTCAAAATTAATTAATTATAAACTATCAATTTACTTTATTCAATCTATTATTCATATTTTATCTACGACAATTACTTTCAACTGTCAACTGTCAACCGTTTTTGTTTTGTTTTGTATATAAATTTATTAATCACCTAAAATATAAATTTTTAATCACCATTTTTGAAAAATTATTACGTAAATAATATAAATTTTTTAATCACCACGGAAAATTATTACGAAGTGACAAATAAATTAATTCTTAATAATAGCAAGCGATGCCAGATGGACGATGGATAAAATTTATTTCTTGAAAATGGGAATGTAATTATTTATATACAGTAGAACCTCGATTATCCGGACTAATTGTTGTCGATAGGCATCCGGATAATCGAAAATCCGGATAATCCAAATGATAAAGAATAATGTTTTGTTTATCAAAAATAACAAATACATACATAGATATCAACAAAAAACGATGTTTATTAGAAAATTAACACTTACATATTTTCTCACAATTAGATTACATTATACATATTATATTAATCATGAGGTAAAATATTCAGGTGGTACAGTATCAATGAAGAAAAAAAGTTGCTTACAAATAATTTGTTGATCGTTTTAGTAAAAACCAACAATATAGAGCTTCTTCTAAGAGTTAAATTTTCGGTCTGTTCATCATTTTCCGATTTTCAGTCCCCTCTTTACTATCTAACTTGGAAGTGTACGACAAAATTGAATCGGCATTCTTTTTAATATCGCTTATAGTGGATGTACCTACACCATACCTATCAGCTAATTTATGGCCGCTTTCGCCTTTTTTAATGATTCTATAATATTTATTTTATCTTTAAGGGATAACAACACCATTTAAAAATGTATATATGCACGTCAGAACACACTAGTAAAATTGCAAATAAACTACATAAACCGATAATGCCGCGCGGGACAGCAAAACAGCGGCGCGGGCGGAATATGCAAGTTCCGACGTGATTATGTCCGGATAATCGCGAATCCGTATAACCGAGGTCCGGATAATCGAGGTTCTACTGCACTTAGGTGTTCATGTATATTTGTTTATACGTATTTAAATAGAGTATTTGAAGTGTTTGTATTCCATATATCTGCAACAAATATAATCATCAACAAATTAATAAAAAAATAATTTTGAAGTATAGTTTCTTAACATAACCTCAAAATTTGTAATAAATGTAAATACTAATAAATTAATTGTTGTTAATATATAATTTCCTAACACATATCTTATAAAATGTTTCAGGTGTTTACAACTAATTGGCATATATATTATCAGCAAATGTGATTTGATTGGGCAATAAAAAGGTCTAATTGAAATTATTTGACTACCTTATGTTAAATATAGTGATAGAAGATTAGTTCTTGGATCTATATATATATATATATATATATATATATATATATATATATATATATATATATATATTAATTGTTTAATATGAACAAAACAGCACTCAGATTTTTTTTTTTTTTTTTTTATCACAACTTTATTTTATTATTACAAACGTTTCGAGACTAAGGTGTGCCTCATCATCAGTGTAATTTCAATAACAGTTATTTATTACTAAACATTCTTCTTAATATTTTATTTAAAACTAAATTTAGACTTTTTAATATAAAACATCAACTATTCCTTGCATTGGCAAGTGACAATTGTTTCAATCAATGCTTGACAGTGTCAAGTGAATTATTAAAATCGGACGCTCCGTTCTCTTAAAAACTGAGTTACCGTTTTCGGCACTTTTTGCCTCGTATCTTTGGAACGGCTCGACCTGCCTTCGCCAAAAACTAATCAGCACGTCTCCTTATCAATACGAATCGAATGTTTTTTGGATTATTCAAATCGGTTGATCCGTGTTCCCGAAATCGTCGACGAAAATTTGTATCCGCACATACATACACACACGTACATACATACATACATACATACATACATACACACACACACACACATACACATACACACACACACATACATCCATTTTTTCTAAGGTATGCCAAAATGTTCAGAAACCTCTGAAACGTAAAGATATATAAAAATTTTAATTTTCGATTTTTTTGCGATTACTATAACTTGCCCTACGGGAAGTTAAAAAGTTATGCAACATTACAACATTTCTAGAAGATAATAAATTCAAACAATGTCAATACATATCATACCAAGAAAAAAATAAATTGAAACAAAATGTTTATTGAAGAAAAATAAAATTTTGAATAAATTTGTTATATCTACTAGTAATCTTGTAATTTTATAAAATTTTATATATATTTTAAAATGTATTAACTTGTTGGATGTGCATTGTGTCGAAATAAATAGCTAAATTAATTATTGCTTTTTATTTTGACTATTTTGTTACAAATAAACATTTCAAAGATATATGTTATTGTCGATAAAAAATCTAAAGTTTATATTTATATGTTTAGTTGAGAAAACTATTTTAGTGGTTAATATTAACAAATAAAAAAAAAATTGCATATAAAAATCATATAATAATTTAATGAACCTGCAACAGTTCGCTTCGAGCTACCGTGCAGTGCACTTCGTACCTTATCAGGTTCAGGTATAATTCGTGCGTTATTGTAAAAGGTATTGTTATCAGTTGAATCATAATACCGAAGTGTTATAAATCAAAACAATCAAATGTACCCGCAAGGGTACATTTCAGTGTATTAAAATTGATGTAAACACATTGTTCATACGGACTTTTATAATAAAGTGATTATAATATTTATTGAACAAATACTAAATAGTGTTTAATACAAAGAGTGTCACATTGTATAACAATTTAATTGTGGACCCCTTTGGGGTTCGCAATGAATAACTTAATTGTGGAGTCGGCAAATGTAATTGCCGACGATTCACATACCAGTTCAGAATTTATTAGAGAACATCTACGTAATCAGTCTGCAAATTCAACTTGTTCATCAACAGATGATAACTAATGCTTCCTTACCGTCAACAAACATAACAACTAATGCTCCCATATCGTCAACTAGCGTTATGGAAGTTGAAACGGATACTAACAATTCTATTAAAAACAAATGGCAAATTGTTCCGATTGCCGGCGTTAAAAGGCGACGTTTGAATATTCAAACTGATAATTCGAAAACATTAGGTAATCGATTTAGTGTCCTTACTAATAAAGAACCAGTACTTGTTACTGAAACCTCTGCTTCAGTTAAAAAAGCATTGCCGCCTCCCGTTTTTATTTACGGAGTTAACGATTTTAAAGGAATGTTAGATGATCTGAAATCTGTGTTAACAAAAAAATAATTTTACGATTAAAACTTTGCCAGATAAAGTTACTAGATTTAACTTTCAATCTGCTCAAGATTACCGTAATTTTGTTAAATTTCTTCGAACTCGAGATATCGTATTCCATACATACCAAATCAAATCGGAAAGGGCATATCGTGTTGTACTAAAGTACATCCACTATAAAAGCGATATCAACGAATTAAAGCAGGAAATTGAATCCAAGGGTCATAGAGTTAGAAATATCACTAATGTGTTGCATCACAGAAATAAAAACCCACTCGATATGTTTTACATTGACTTGGAACCTGATAAAAATACTGAAATTTTCAAAATAAACAAGATATTGAATCAAATAATTCATTTTCATCCACCGATTAATAATTCAGGAATTTCCCAATGCAGTCGATGCCAATTATTCGGCCATACAAAATCCTATTGTAATAGACCGTTTATTTGTGTAAAATGCGGTGATGATCATCCCATTCAATTTGTTCCAAGTCGCGCAAATCTCCAGCAGTCTGTGCAAACTGTTTTCAATCTCGTCCAGCTAATTACAAAGATTGCGTCATTTATCAACAGATAGTTAATTCTAAAAATAGAATTAACAGTAAATTTTCTGTCAATCAAAACAAGCCTACCGCTTCGCAAAGCTTTGCAGACAAGTCTCGCTTCGGCAGACTCACCAATACCGAGCACTTATCGTATGCGCAAGCTATAAAATCACATAACCCAGTCAATAATTCAGAAAATCAAAATTCAGTTATCTCTCAATTTTTAGTGGAATTTAAAGCAATGTTCAACCATCTAATGCAACAGAATAGTATGATAATTAACATGCTATCAACACTAATCAATAAAAGAAACTAGTATCAATGGCTAGATTTATTAGAATATGATCTTGATTAGAATATGAATGCAAATGGCCTTCTACAACATAGGAACGAACTAATTATTTTTCTGGAAGAAAACAAAAGTGACGTGTTAGTAAGTGAAACCCACTTTACTAATTACATACCCACTTTACCAATATGTACATTCCCTACTACAACATTTATCACACTCCGCATCCAGATGGCGCTGCTCATGGGGGTTCAGCTATACTTATTAAATACAACTTATCTCACTATGAGGTTCCTAAATATAGCAAGGATTTCTTACAAGCTACTTCAATCCAAGTCAAACTCGCTACATGCTATCTGCGGTATATCCCTCCACGTCATGCGATTACCAGCTCTCAATTCTATGATTTCTTCTCTTCTTTAGGACCCAGGTTCATAGTGGGAGGTGATTTCAATAGCAAGCACCCTCTCTGGGACTTAAGATTGACTAATCCCAAGGGCAGACAATTATACAGTGTAATTTCCCAATATAACTATGAAACGCTGTCGACGGGTACTCCAACTTACTGGCCCTCAGATCCCAAAGAGAAACCAGATCTACTGGATTTCTTTATTTCTCATGGCATAAATACAAATTATACTAAAATTGAAACTAATGTTGACCTTTCAACCGACCATACTCCTGTTATTGCCAGTATCTGCTCATCTATAATTAATATTTCTCGAGCACCATGCCTTCACACTGCGAAAACAAGTTGGGATACGTATCGCAAAAAAGTTGAGGACAAAATCAATTTGCAAATGAGATTGAAAACGCAAACTGACGTTAATACAGCTATCGAAAACTTCAACAACATTTTGACTGAAGCTGCTTCATCCTCTACGCCTAAACCTGTCCAATCCAATCGACAATCTACTTCCCTAGAAATCAAAGAGCTTATCGCTGAAAAACGGAGAGCAAGAAGAAAATGGCATAACAGCCATTTACCCTCAGATAAAACCTACTTTAACAATATCAGTAATAAGCTGAAGAATAGATTGAAAGAAATGAGCAATATTAATTTCACCAACTATGTAGCCAGCCTTAACCGCTTCGATAATTCTATTTGAAAAACAGTAAAAAACCGACTCAAACCATGTGTGCGAAACCCGCCAATTCGTTGGGATGCTGATAACGACTAGACTTGGTCACGAAGTGATAAGGATAAAACTGAAGTTTTTTCCAAGTATTTATCCTATGTGTTTCAGCCTAATTTACCTTCTGATAATCAAATTCCTGATTGTGACATGGTTTTTCGAACGATTCCTGTTAGAAATAATAAAAAATTCTTCTCTCTGAGAAGGGTTGTCAGGAAAATTTCCAAGCTTAAAAACAAAAAATCTTCAGGAATCGACTTAATTTCGTCGAGGATGTTGAAAGAATTGCCTAAAAAAGGTATTATTTGTCTAACATATATATATATATATATATATATATATAATGCTATATTAAGACTGGAATTTTGGCCTAAATCTTTTAAAACCTCTATAGTTAAAATGATTCCAAAGACTGGAAAGGATCCATATTTGGTTTCATCTTATAGGCCTATAAGCCTTCTACCTATTACCTAAAAAATTTTCGAAAAACTTTTACTTCAAGATATATCATCAGAATCAAATAATATTCCAGACCATCAATTTGGCTTTCGTAAGCAACACTCGACAACAAAACAGTGTCACAGACTTGTTAATAATATTATAACGCCTTCGAAGCCAAGGAATACTGTTCAGCCGTGTTTCTGGATGTAAAGCAGGCATTTGACAAAATGTGGCATGAGGGATTACTTTTAAAAATAAAATAAAACCTTCCGTCATCCTACTATGAAATTCTTAAGTCATACCTTACAGACAGGACATTCAAAGTCAGGGTTAACTGTGAAACTTCTACTTCTTTTCCGATAAGTGCCGGCGTTCCACAAGGAAGTGTGGAATTTACGAGCAATTTTCCTTCCTTCATTGCCAACTACATCAATTGCTACATTTGCTGATGACATTGCAATACTTTCCTTTGATATCAACCCTATCGTTGCATCTATCAAGCTCCAGTTACATCCATATGCTGTCGAGCGATGAACGAAAAAATGGCGCATTGTTATTAACGAGAGCAAATCTTGCCATATTACATTTTCTTTAAATGAACTAACATGCCCTGAAGTATACTTTAACTGCCAGAAAATTTCAACAGCTGAAAATGTTAAATATCTGGGAATATACTTGGATCGAAAACTGACATGGAAAACCCACATTTTGGCTAAAATAAAACATATCAAACAGAAGATTGCAGACCTGAATTGGCTAATGAGGCGCAAATCAATCCTATCGCTTGACAACAAGCTATTGATATACAAATCTGTAATAAAGCCCATTTGGACATACGGTATAGAGCTTTGGGGTTGCGCCAGCATGTCCAACATTGTATTAATGCAACGGATGCAATCCAAAATCTTGAGGCAGATCACCGACGCACCGTGGTATGTAAGTAATAAAATCATCCATGAAGACCTCAATATTTCTTTTATTAAGGATGTAATTAGCAGCAGAAGTTCAATCCATCATTCCAAGCTAGAAAACCATCCAAATCATCTTATAGCACCTCTACTTATGACTCCGTCTACTAGAAGGTTGAAGAGAAAAATTCCTTTGGACTTGACATAACATAGTGAGCTGTTCATTGGAACAGTTTCACGGATTATTTAGTTTATATTATAATTTTACCTTTAGTTTCAATTATGTTATGAGTTGTAATTATTATTATTTTTTATTTACTTTTTATTTTGATTTATTATATATTATTTTAATTACATCAGTTCTGTAACTCATAGAGTCATTCTGACTCTGATTGTTATAATTAATAAAATAAAAATAAAACAAAAAATGAACCTGCAGAAATATAGCGTAAAGTAAAATTGATAACTTCTTTTTTTACAAATAACTTGGAAGTTATAACAGATATCGGAACGTGCAATGTATCAAAAACCGTACAATAAAATTTCCAACAATTGTCTGCATTAAATTTTTTAAAAATCAATTTATATTTATACATAAATTTAAACGTTTTATATTTATTCATATAATTTAAAAATATTCTGGAATAAAACACATATTTATACACATATACATGATTATGAATAACTACCCCAAATTTTTTCTTTTTCCATCCCTCTAACCGATATTTGTATAAAGCCCTCTCTCTTTAAAAAGTTTCTCCGTACGAACGCGCGAATGCACGCACACCACTACAATAACCTTTTTTTTGTATAAATGTATGTGCATTTCAAAGCAATATCCACGACCCTTTGGAGGCTTAAAGTACCTGCAGACATTTTGTGTATTTCGGAGTACAGTAGACCCTCGCTTTACACGGCACTCTGGGTACACGGTTCCCATACTACGCGGAGATAAATATCCGACATCCCTCCGACAACACGGACTTCCTATTACACGGTGTTTGTTCAACAGCCCGTAAGTTCCATGCGCAACCTATGAGTTATTATAGGAACTTGATACTAAAAGGGTATTAATGTAAGTTTTGTTATCGACTTTATCTTTTAGACATGCCTGATTATATAATAGCTGCCTAAGAATACGTTTGAGCTATGTCATACATGTCATTTCGTCCGTATTACTCCTACTTCAATTTGTATTTCTTGGTTTCCATACAGCACGATAAAAATGGTGCGATTTGTACCAACTCTAAAATATTAATAAACTTATTAAATGAAGACTTTTCAATAATTTATTATCGCTTTTGAATATTTGGTATTCGTATTTCCAACAATAGTTTTTTTTTTGTTTTAATTTAAAACTATAATTGTACTGTTTTAAATTTATGTTAAAATTTTCTATTTACTGTATTTTTAATTATTTCAGATTTGACTGTGATCGAGTTCTAGAAAATATGAGTTTTAGATAAACTGCAATTAATGAAAATGCAGCCAAATAATGCCTGAAATGTTTTTTTTTTGCTAAAAGCTAAGTAATTGAATTTATGATTTTATAAATTGTAAATATTGTTTATTTCGGAAATATTGCTATAAAATATTAATACATTTTATCTTATTTCAGGTGTAGTCATGATCGAATTCAAGAAAATGTTAAAACATGTGTGAAAATAAAAATACATCGAAATAATAATTAAGTCTGCAAATTGTTTGAATGACTTGGTCTTTGTACAATTACGGCGATAGGATTAACAAAAATTATGATTATGATTTACCATTAAAATCCTCTAAATTATTATAATAACTGAAAATATTTTGATTGTTGTATATCTTGTTATCATAAAATAATATGTAAATTGTTAATAAAGGTATCAAGATTCAATACATAAACTATTTAAAAATGTATGTATTCATTTAGAATAAATAAACTTATTATCAATGAGTTAAATACTGTTTTTCTATATCAAATAAATAATATTTTTAAATGTGGGTTAAATAATAATTTTGAATTTGGGGTAAATATTGATTATTTATATTGAGCTTATATTGACTTTTTATGTAGGGTAAATATTGTTTATTTATATTAATCTTATATTGGTTTTGAATTGGATTTTAATATTGTTTATCAATATTGGTTTTATATGGAGCCTATATTGATCTCAATATTGGCTTTATATGGAAAAATATTAACAGAATAATATTATAGCAATATTGGTAAACTATAGAGAGCCCATATAAAGTACAATATTGCGCCACGATTCGTTTCTACTAGGGAATCAAACTTTCTATTTTGATATATTATCAATGAAATATATGAAAAAGTTATAATCATAAAATTTTGAAAAGAGAAATCCTAGACTTTGAAACAAAATTATGCACAAACGAAAACTAATGACATTAATATACTATAATTGAAAGAAATTTTTTTGAGAATATTTAAAATTTCATGAAATAAAAAAATGTATTTTACCATGTAACTGTATAAAAATAATCTTAAGAATTCAAGCCCAATAATAAGTAAAATATTCTTCAAAAATCAATTCTATACACTATGTAAATGTATGAGTGCAAATCGTTACCGGAAACATTAGCAAGAAGCTTTTCTTTTTTTTTCTAAAATGGACGCACGAGGACGCGCGTATTTTCGGCGGTTGAGGTGTTGTGACCCAACGCTTAATTAGTTGATATTAATAACTATTATATTAGGAACATACCACGCAATGAATCATATTCTCAATTGTATTGCATTCACAATAAGAATAGTCGCTACATTGTAATCACACATCGCAGTAAGTCCCATGAACTATGAACGGCAAAGAACTTGACTTGCACTCACGAATATAAAGAAACTACTGATCATATTAAAAATTAAGGGAAGTACCTTAAACTAAATGAAAAGACTATATAATAAGAGCTAATCGGCGCCCAACATAGAAATGTCTTAATTTTATTTTAAAGGTATTTTAAAAATTATTACATTATTTAACTAATGCAAAATATAAGTTCCACTGGTGCATATTTTACACATATAGCACTGTAAATAACCTTTATCTAATATTTTGTCAGAAATATGCATCAGCAGAGTTGAAAAACTATTCATATAATTTATATTTTGTAAAATTGCTTTATTTAACTTAACTTACTTTTTATTTGCTATTTTTATTTTTTACACCTTGCCAGGGATAATGTTCGGTTTTTATAGCATATCCTTTTAAATATTGTTGTTGAACGTTTCTTAACTTTACTGCTTTTTTAGATATCGGCGGTGGACCTTATTAACCCGAATCATCAAATATTACTATCCATTCCTCGATAAATTCATGGCAAATTTTGTCAGGTTATTCTTCAAAATTAGTGGAAAATAATCATTAATGAATTATATTTCACATTGCATAATCAAATGGTTTGATTTAATACAAAATTCCAGTGCTGAAGTTTTTCATAATTTTCAATTAGTAGAATAGTTTAATGAAACATTATCGATGCCTGACTGTATCTAAACTGCATAGTTTTTACATATCGTTTCGAAGCAATTCCTTCCAAATTGTAGGACATTTCTCAAGCATTAAAAATATAAACATAGTAAATCAATTTTCTGAAACTCATTCTAATACTGGAATTGTTGATACTTTTAATAGAATACTAGTTTTATAATCAATTTTCAAAATATTTAATTCCAGAGAATTTGTAATTTTGTGCATTGTCATTTTTACAGGTATGTGTTCCCAAGCTATATATTACCAACCGAATCTTTTTATTTAATTTGTTGCCTGTTATAACTGGGAATAAGTTATTCGACAAAATATCGCCCTTTAAATATAATCTAAAAAATGTTTCATAAATACCAAAGAGTATAATAAATTTAGTTGCTTTTTTATAGTTACCGTCTTTATTTTAAACTTCCCGATATAGTAATAGCAAAAAAAAAACAAAATCAAGTATCAACTTTTTTAAAACGTTAATATGAAAACGCCATTTTTTGCGTTATAGCACACTATTTTGTAAATAATATCTTTGTCAAACTCGGTGCTCTGAAAGAACTCATTTGTATAATACAAAGCAACTAAATTTATTCATAGAAGTTATAATTAAATTCGCGTAGGGTAAGTTTTAGTAATTGCAAAAAAAATCAAAAATTAAATTTTTTATATATCTTTACGTTTCAAAGGTTTCTGAATATTTTGGCATACCTCAGAAAAAATGGATGTATGTGTGCGTGTATATGTGTGTGTGTGCATGTGGTGCGGATACAAATTTTTGTCGACGATTTCGGGAACCCCGATCAACCGATTTAAATATTTCAAAAAACATTCGATTCGAATTGATAATGCAACGTCCTGATTAGTTTTTGGCGGAGGCAGGTCTAGCCGTTCCAAAGATACGGGGCAAAAAGTGCCAAAAACATCTGGGATGCATAAACGCATTTCCTTCGCTATACAAAAAAATACATACATACACACACATATATTCATTTTTTCTAAGGTATGTCAAAATATTCAGAAACCTTTGAAACGTAAAAATATATAAAAATTTTCATTTTCGATTTTTTTGCGATTACTATAAGAAGTTAAAAAATGCCATTTGGCGGTCAAAAATGTTCATTGGACATATCTACATCAAATTATCAGATATTTTATAGAAATTTTAATAATATGTACACACTTTGTGTAATTTATTTTTGGGTTTTATACCTAAATTTTTAATTTTAAATTTCACGTATATTGTTCAAATAAATGTCCTCGAAACTTTCGACAGTATGGAATAACCGATTCGAATAAAATATTCGGTTCGTACTCGATAGCGAGGAGGTTGCAAAAGACCTTTTGAAAGAATGAAGCGTGAATCCGAATCCGAACGGATTATCCGATTAGATTAATGCAAAAAAAAATTAGCTTGAGTAGACGGTGTGCAAAATATGCATTTACAGAAAATTTAGTAATTTAGAATTTTTTTAAAAAAATATCAATGTTTCAAAAAATTCAAATTTTAGAAATTTTTTATCATTTTCAAAAAAAAAACTAAATTTTGAAAAACTTCAAAAATATCAAAATTAAAAAAATCAATTTCTTACAAACATTTGAGAATATTTTGAAATTTTCAAAAAAATTGAATATTTTCAAAAATTACCAAATCCTCAAAAAATTTAGAAAAAACGTTTTTTTTTTAAATTTCAAAAAAATTCAAACTTTTAAAAAAATTTCAAAATTTTGAAAAAAATCTAAAATATTAAAAAAATCAAAATAAAATAAACGAACTTTCTTGTAAACATACACATAAGTTGTTTATAAAATACGCTCGTCGCCAATTTAATAAGCACTTATAAATTTACAGTATGTATGGTTTTTATAATAAATAATCTGTTTGAAAATATTCAAAAGAATTATTAATTATTGTTATTTCTCCAATGTTTAGTTACGGTGCGAGAGGTTCCAGCAATTTTCCTTAAGGCACGATGCCATGCACCTCACTAGTTTTCAAATGTCTCAACATATTTTAGAATATAAACTGGTCCTGGTTTAAAAAAATAAATGAAATACATACAAATGCAAATATATTTGTTCAGTTGGAGTTCGAGCAGTTCCTTGCAAATAGTCACAACAAATTACGGTTCATTTCAATGTTAAAAACTGAATTTACTGCTGAAAATATATCAGTTAAACATGCTAATAATGATGCTGATGTAGTAGTTATTGAAACATCGATAGTGTAATTTAATGTTACAAATAGTACTATTGTTGTTGGTAAAGATATTGATTTACTTGTCTTACACACTGCTCGAACTCCAACTAAACAAACTATTCATTTTTTTAAACAAGGAAAAGCTTACACTCAAAGTGAAGAAGAAGAAGAAAAAAAGAAGATAAAAAAGAAGGAGAAGATCAAGAAAAAGGATACGAAGTAGATGTTTTTATTTACCGCCTTTATTTTTACCAACCCAACTTCACAAATATTTTTTTTTCAAGTGTTCCGAATCAAACAAACAGACACAACAGACCCGTGAAATGGGCCTACTGAGGAAACCACGTAATAAAGACGAGCAAAGCACACCACCTCGTAGATGGCGTTTAAACGTACTTTTCAAAGTGAATTTAAAACGTTGTCTCTGAGAAAAGAGGTATTGATGCATTTTTTGTAGATAATTTTATGCTCTACAATAATGTCTCAGGTAATTTTGCAATAAAACTGACCATTTAGCTAAAAATCGCAAAATGTAAAAATTTTTGCCTTTGACCTTGTGCCATTTTTTTAAGCTCGCATCGGATCGATTAGGACTTTTGAGACTTCTTTAATAATTGTATTTTGAACAATTTTGCTAAGTCACAGCCCATTATGAATTATAGTAACTTTCACCCTGATTTTAGGTTTAAATTGACCGGGCTATAAGCAAATTATTGAGGAATTTGATAAAATATTTAAATTAACATACAACTAATAAGAAATTGACAAGGAAAATATGAACTTAATAATTCAGAAACATATAAAATATAAATATATCTGAAAATGAAGATCTAAGAAAACAAATAACTAAAAAAGAAATTATGGATGTAATTAAATCGGCAAGAAAACACAGTACTCCCGGAATTGATGGAATTTCATATGGGTTTCATCAAAAATATATTGACATTTTGACACCCATTCTTGTTAGATTGTTTAATGAATTCTTGGCGAAACCAGATCTGATAAACAAACTACACAGAAGGCCTTATAATCCTGATTCCTAAATCGCAACATGCAAAATATGCAGAAGACAATAGACCTATTACTCTGCTAAACTGTTCTGTGAAATAATAGCTAACAGGATTAATAATTAATGAAGATCAATAATGAATTCAGAATAGAATTAATGAAGATCAATGATGAATTCAGAATATAATTAATGAAGATAAATCGTGCTGCATGGAATAAAAAATATAACAAATAGCTTAAGAATTGTCAGGAACTTAACAACATATTACAACTTAGAAAAAAATTTATTAGCAGCATTGTTCAACATCGATTTTCAGAAGGCCTTTGATGTGATGTCCCACGAATACTTATTTAATGTGCTCCGGAGAATTTCAATTCCATACAAAATAATAGACGTCATAAAAAATTTATATAAGAATGCTTCATCAAAATTATTAATTAATGGACATATATCACATAGATTTAAAATTTAACGTTCGGTAAAACAAGGATGCCCTTTATCGATGGTTTTATTTACAATTAAACTTGATTCTTTATTAGAATTATTTGTAGATGAATTAACGGGTCAAAAAATTTGAAATAAAGATATAAAATTACTCGCTTAGGCAGATGATGTATCGATGTATTAGAAATATACTGCAAAAATTCTGGAGGCATAATAGAGATAAAGAAATTAACATTTTTATTTTATAGTGAAGTCTAGGATATAAACCCAGATAGATTAATACCTACTGTAACAAAACTAAAATATCTGGCAATGATAATCACAAACAATTTGAACGATATATATATATATATATATATATATATATATCAATTTGGAAATATGAACAAACAACACTCTTCTTGCACTAATTTATTAAATAATAATTTTCACAAATGTTTCGAGACTAGGTTTGTCTCATCATCAGTGTGTTATAATTAAAAAAAAATTAAAATATGGAAATCTAAATTAGCATTTTGTGTTTTTCATTACAAGTCGTTCACTGCACGCTGCTCTTTTAATACCAACGGTCTTCGGTATTCGTATTCTCTCCCACTTGAAAACCACTTGAAATTGTAAAGTCACTCAATCAGATAGGAAAGAAAGGATTAGGGTCCAGTTGAAAAATAGATGTCGTTAGGAGAAAAAATATTCTATGATGAGATGATTTGTTTATAAGATTTGTTATACATTGTTATAGTTTTTCAAAAATTACCCGGAATTTTCGTTTTTTCAAAAAAATATTTATTCGTCTACATTAATGTGGTCCCCTTCAAAGTAGTCCCCCCCAGATATAATACACTTATGCCAGCGTTTTTTCCAATTTTCGAAGCACCCTTGATATTCACTTTTTGATATGTCCTTGAGCACTCTCAGCGATTTTCTTCAATCGAGGAAAACCGCCGTCCTTTCATGGGTCTCTTCAACTTTGGGAATAGGAAAAAGTCACACGGAGCCATATCTGGTGAATTTTTGCACTTTGCAACACTTTATTTCATTTTTTACGCAAAATTTAATACAAATTCTTTGACTTTTTAATTCTTCCATTGTAAAAATCGCCGAGCTCAGAAAAACACGTCGAACCTTAGCGACTACCACAGACAAAGTAAACAGTGAATATAGCTGAAAATTTCATCATACTTTAGGGGCATGTATACCAACACAATAAAAAAAATTTTTTGACAATCAGACACTCCAGACCCGCGAAATTTAATTATTAGTAATTCCGGGTACTTTTTGAACACACCTCGTATATATGTGTAAGTTTATGTGTACAGATTTAATACAATTTTAAGAATGTCGGATATGACAAATCCTGTGAAACAACTCCACTCGGATTCACTCTGAGGGAGGAGTTGTATCGGAGTGATAACTCCGGAGTGAGTTACCATCTCTAATATATATATATATATATATATATATATATATATATATCAAAGTAACTAGCAGCCCATTCGTCGAAATAAAAAAGGTATAAAGTATAAGTTGTAAAGTATAAGTATAAATATATATACAGTAGGCCTTCGCTTTACACGGCACTCTGGGTACACGGTTCCCATACTACACGGAGCAAAAATCCGACATCCCTCCGACTACACGGACTTCTTATTACACGGTATTTGGTCAACAGCCCATAAGTTCGTTGTGCAAAAGGGTATTGATGTAAATTTTGTTATCGACTTTTATCTTTTAGACATGCCTGATTGTATAATAGTCGCCTAAGAACACGTTTGAGCTGACTACTGCGTCGCGCCAAATTTTGAATAAGGTGTCAATGTCCTACATGTCATTTCGCCCGTATTTCTCCTACTTCAAGTTGTATTTCTTGGTCTCCATACAACGCGATAAAAATGGTGCGATTTGTACCAACTCTGAGTCTCTCATAGCACGGTTCCCATACTGCACTATGTAAGGTTCCATAGAACGCACTACGAATTAGCCTGAATTGTATGTTAAATACGAGTTTCTTATAGCACGGTTCCTATACTGCACGGTACGCACTTGCCGCGTAAAGCGAGGATTTACTGTATATATATATATATATATATATATATATATATATATATAAGAATTGGAAAATTATAATAAATAAGATTAGGGCTACTTTAAATATAGAATTATCAAGAAGATTAAGTCTTATACGTCTTGGCCTATTAACCAGTTTGCACTGGCAAAAATTTGGTATATTGCGCAAATTTTACTAGTGAAAATAAAAGATGCACAAAAAGCAGAATCACTAATTGGATATTTTATGTAGAATGGACACTGGATAAAAATAAACTCAAAAGAGCTTCGATTAGAATATATAAAAGGAGGACTCAACCTCCTAGCAACTAAAGAAAAATGTGATGCTTTATTTATGCAAAATATAACAAGTCAAATAATGAAAAACGACATCAATGGAATATTTATAGCAATATTGAAAGAAAAGAAAAAAATCGTCCAAAATACTCAAGACGTGCCTTAAGGAAAATTGCTGGAACTTCCTATACCAGAAATAAATATTTGAGAAAAAATATCAGTAATCATTAAATATTGATCAATGGCTAATAACAATTGTTTTAAACATTTTCAAATAGAAAATTATAATCACTATATATTTTATTGTTCATAAAATATACAGCGACGATTTTATCGCTCAAAACACTTGAGAAAGTTTACAATAGCAGGATGTGCCGAATAAACCGACCTGAGGATATTTTCTTACGATTAGAATAACACATTTGAAATATATACATTTTGAAACAAAATTGTAAATTTAAAATCCATATTTGAAGCATAAAACTTTGTATATTGAAAATTTAAAAAAAAAGTTTGCTGAAAATTTTTAAATTTGCTTGAACCGTATAATTAAACTTTTGGTGAAAATTAATCATTTTGGTACGGAATCCAACAAAATCAGTTCGCATTTTTTAAAATTTTATCAAATATATAATTATTTGATGTGGATTTGTCTAATGATAACTTTTGACGGCCAAGTATCTATTTTTTTTTTACTTTTTCCTCTGTATCTCCGGAACCGCTAGACCTGTCTTACCAAAAATTTTATCAATCTTCATTTTGTCAGCATAAGTAAAATGTTTTTTGAATCATTCAAATCGGGTACTCCGTTCTCTCAAAAACTAAATTACCATTTTTGGCACTTTTGCCCCGTATCTACGAAAAGGCTGGGACTAACTTCACCAAAAACTTATCAATACGTCTATTCTTCAATAGGAATCGAATGTTTTTTGTACCATTCAAATAGAAATATTGTATCCAAACACACATACATCAATTTTTTCTAAAGTATGCCAAAATGTTCAGAAACCTTCAAAACGTGAAGATATGCAAAAATTTTCATTTTAGATTATTTTGCGATTACTATAACTTACCCTACGGGAAGTTAAATAGTATTGTAGCACTACACTCCCAAAATAATAGAAAAAAAATTAGTATAATATGAAAAATATTTGAGTTAATTTAGGAAACTGAAACATTCCATCAGATTGAAAATCTTCATTATACTTAATAGTAAATGAATCCATAAATAAAAATGAAAAATTATGTAAAATTAAATTGAGTCACACTCAAATATGTACAAAATGTACTAAAATATCATGCATCACTTAACTAAATGTGGTCGAAAAAATATGTATAAAATTGGGTAGAAAAAAAACTAAATGAATTAAAAGTTGGACTCATCGAAAATGACAAATTAATAAAGTTGTCATCTTCTGTAAAGACATAATGATAAAACCGAAAGAAAAGGAACATAACATGCTTCAAGGCAACTAAGAAATATTGATGATAGGTAGAAATTTAAGAAACAGAAGGAAGGAACAAATTACAAAATGCAGAAATACATTTGTCATCTATTTACAAAAGATAATTCAAGAAAATGCTATAACACTAGAAAATGTGATATATAATTATGATTCTGTTTTAGTTATAATTTAGAATGAATTTATAACTTGAGTGTATATAATTGATAAATAAAGTAAATAAATAAACTGTGTCTGTCTTCGTCGCAACAAATATGAAGTAATCTTCAGTGGCACTCCAACATATTGGCCAAGCGGTTGTACAAAACAACCCGACTTGCTGGAGTTTTTCATTATAAATGGCCTAAACTCCTTGACATTTGAAGTACGTCCGAACTATGACCTTTCCTCAGACCATTCACCAATAATTGCAGGATTCTCTAATTTTGTACTCAATCCACAGTCTAAAAGTCTACATAACTGCAAAGCAAATTGGTTTCACTATCAAAACGACATCGAAAACAGAATAAATCTTGAAGTCAACTTGAAACAGCCAGAATAAATCGACTCGGTAATTAACTCTTTTAATACAGTTTTACAGGATGCTGCTAAATATGCTACATACACCATTATGAGGACATTCAATCAACTCGTAACTACAAAAAATTAAAAATTGATTTCAGCAAAAAAAGCTAGGTGTAGGTGGCAGCATACTCATTTACCATCTGACAAAAACATTCTTAATAATTTTATTAATAAATTAGAAGCCAAATTCAGAAAATCAAACGGCAACAACTTTAAAAATTACGTGTCTAATCTTAATCGATATGACATCTCAATTTGCAAGCTGATTAAGAATAAACTTAAACCTTGTATTAAAACCCCTCCATTGAAGCCTGACTATCAATCAGATTGGGTTAAGAGTGATAAAGAAAAATGTGACTTCTTTGAACTACACATTATCTCTGTATTTTAATCAAACGATCCTGATCATAACACTGAAGATGTTTTTTTTAATTTGAACATCGACTGCTCAGAATGCAGAAGCAAGTTTTTCACCCTCAAAAGTATATCGAATGAGATTAAAAAAATTAAAAACAAAATGTCTCCAGGGTGCGATTCAATTGCTCCCAAGATGCTTAACCCCTTAACTTACGATTTAGATTCGAAAATATCGGCCCAAGGTTGTTCAAGCTGGCGCGGCGTTTGTGACTATTTTCCATCATAGTGTACGGTTCACCACAAAAATAAAAATAATTTTGTGTGTTTTTTTTTTAATTTATTTGGCCTCATTTTTACAAACTAGCCAAGTTTTACAAAATTTTAAATTGTAATTTTACATATGACTAAAAAATTGTATATAATTTTATAATATTCAACATTTGAAACTAAATTAAATAAATTAAAAGGTTTAACAATTTTTTTTCTCTTTATAATTAATTCAAGAAATGGCTTCTATTTTTTTGAAATCTGGAACATACTAAGATTATATGCTCCAAGGTCCCATCATCTTTATTTTAAACTAGTTGTACCCATTCACGCTTCGCCGTGATTTACTTTCAATTAAAAATTTGAAACAAAATGCATATTTGTTATATCTAGTCCTGTCCACCTTTTTATCAGTCTACCAATAACCTGTTCAACAATTTACCTGTCTATCAATTAGTCTATCTACCAGTTATCATATCGTCCATTTTATTTATCTTCGAATTTACCTGTCCACCATTTTACCCATATCTACCAATTTACCCGTCTACCTTTTCATCTGTCTAAATATGTATGTAAACATATATACAATTTTGTATATTTTTAAAAATTTTGATAAAAAAAATTCTGCAAATTTTGAAATTTGTTTGAACCGTATAAGTGAACTTTGGAAATTAAAAATCTTGATACGGAACACAAAAAATTGTAACAAAAGTAGTTCACATGTTTAAAATCTCTATAAAATATTTGATAATTTAATAGGCATATGTCTAATGTTCATTTCAGACTGCTAAATATCATTTTTTTACATTCTTTTATGTGCGGTTTCAGAGCGCTAAAGCAGCTTTTTTAAAAAATTTATCAATTATTCTTTCCGTCAATTAAAATTAAATCATTCAATTCGGGCGCTCCGTTACTTCAAAAACTGAATTGGCATTTTTGGCACTTTTTGCTCCGTATCTTCGAAACGGCAGGACCTGCTTGAGATTACAGTGAGTGTTTGTAATTTAATATGAACTTTATATTATAGCAATGAAGCTCAAATTGATTCTGCGTTTTAGTTAGAAAATGTTTGTATGTGAAAAAGAAAAGGGCTGTTTTTAGAGTTTTCCCGGCAATTACTCGATTTTTTCTCGCCGTAAGAACTATCTTTGGACATCAGCGAACATTTTGAAAAAAGAATTGGCCAAATTGGTCCAGGCGTTGTTGAGTTATGCGCTTACCAACACATTTTGCGATCCATTTTTATATATAAGATAAGATGTTCTGGAAAACATCCATGGTTACATCTTAATCTATTCATTGTTGTTATAAAATCTCTACTTTCATTCTGGAATTTATAATACCACGGTTCTTTTTTAACAACATTGATGATAGTTGCCAATCCTTTCGCCATCTATCCACAGCTGTGTTTTTCATGTTTTTAACTATATCTTATTTAGCACTTAGTTGTATTGAATTCAGCTAATTCATCTGCTTTTTCGTTCCCTGCTATTGCTGAGTGTCCTTTTGCACATCCTATTCTTATATTCTTTCCGTTTTCTTTAATGCTTCCCAAATTTTGTAAAATATCAAAATAAATGTTGTCTTCTAGACTTAGTTCTCTGAGAAACCATTGTAATTTCTTACAGCTCATGCTATTAGTAATTATTATGTTTTTTTTGTAGTTCTTTTCTTTCGCCACTCTTATAGTTTCCTTCATGGCTAATAACTCCAATGTATAAATAGATACAAAACCTGGTAATTTAAAACATTTATGTGCTTGCTCGTTTTTCTCATATATGGCGAAACCTGCATTGTCAGCATCCTTAGATCCATCCGTAAATATAAATTCAATATTTGATTTATTTATTAATATATTTTAATATATCTAAATTTATGATATTTTCAAATTTATCACTATCAAAATATAAATTATTATAATACGGGTGAATGTCGAAAGTGCTTTTACTTTATATTTAATTATTTCTCTAAAACTATGTATGATGATAGGGATTTCTTTATTATGCCAACAATTATTATACTCACATATATTGCTTAACTCACCTATTCTATTATATATTTCAGATAAATTAAGTTGTATTTTTTTTAATATATACTTGTCGCTCAACCATTGATATCTAATTTCTATAGATATTTTTCCATTCTCTAATAACAATACATTTAGTAGCGTCGATCTCATCATCCCTGAACACAATCTTAAACATTTATTTTGAATTTTTTACAACTCAGTTACTATATTGTTTTACTGCCTGAAAATAATACTGTCATATTCTAGTATAGGTCTGATTGAAGTCTTGTATAAATTTAGGAATGTGACCGGATGAGAGCCCCACCAAGTACTATTTATTAGTTTCATTAAATTAATCTTTTTTCGATTCTTTCCTTAATATAGTTTATGTGAAAGTTAAGACATTTTTTGATCAAAGTATATTCCTAAAAATTTATTATTATTTTGAATTTTAATGGTATTAAATAGACTCCAAATGCTGTCAGGGAATTTTTTGCTAGAGTGTCTTGTAAAAACTCCTAAAGAACTTTTATATTCTGATAATTCTAAACCTTTTTCATTTCGCCAAATATGCAACAATTCCATATTTCTAGACATTATTTCAACGGCCTCCTTTAAATTATCCTTTTTTATATAAATCACCAAATCATCTGCATATTGTAAAATCTTAGTACCCTCTACCCATATTCGTTCTATATCCCTCACGTATAATGCATACAATAAGGGACTAAGGATAGCCCCCTGAGCTAAGCCCATTCGAAGAACTGTTTATTTATTCTGACATTTTCATTTAGATGTACTTCAACTTCTCTATGAAATGTCGAATATATCATATCATTGATTAGGTTTTCTGGCAGGCCAGTATGTAGTAAATTTTCTGTCAATTTTCCCGAAACTACATTGTCATATGCACGTTTCATGTGCAAAACAATGCAACAACGTAATTGTTTCTCGAAAACGCGAGATAAATGCCAGTGGCGAATATACTTAAACTATCTTGCGTTCCTAGACATCTTTTAAAACCGTACTGGCTTTTGGGAAGTATCTGTTTTTTTCCGTCCACCACTACATCCTTCTTTTTATTATTCTGTCTTTTGATTTTGCAATACATGACGCTAAGGTTATTGGCCTATACGAGTTAATATCCTCAGAATTATTTTTTTTCTTTTTAGTCAAAAGAATTTTATACCTATTCCAATCATGAATTTTATTAGGTGTCAACCAATATTCATTGATGATTTTAGTAAAATTTCTTTTCCGGACAGTGGAAGGTTTTTTTTAACATGGAATAATGTATGTTATCTAATCCTGGTGCAGTGTCTTTTTTTAGTGTCAAATTTTTTTCTAATTCCCATATTGTCCATGGTTTAACTAATGATTCTTCTTCTATACCTGTTGTTTTATTTCCTTTAATATAATTATTTATATCATCACTCCCATTGGTGTTATATTATCAGTTACCTTTTCCACTATTTTTTCATCAATAAACTCTGAATTCTTATCATCAGGTGAAATATAATTTTTCATCTTGAAAATAACTTTAGAAGGAGTATTCGGATTCAAATTTGTAACAAATTTTTCCCAGCTTTCTCCTTTCTTCATTTTTAATTCTTTTCTAACTTTCGCTTTAATTTTGTTACTAAAAAATCTAATTTTGTCTAAAAAAATTTCTCGAGTTTCTTCTGAAATTTTGTTTCTGCCATTTTACGTTCTTCTATAAGTTTAATACATTCGTGATTCCACCAAACTGGTTTCCTCATTTGTGGTGTTGATAATTTTTTATTTTTCTGTGCACATTTATCAGCAGTTTTGTTCGGAATTTCTGTAAATTTATTGTACATAGCACCATTTATATTATTGACCAGTGATAAGAGTTCATCTTCAAATGGTATTTTATATCTTTGCCAATCAACTCTACCACAATTCCATTTTCGATTGAGAATTAATATCCTGTTACCACTCACTATATCCAAATAAAAATAAATAGAATAATGATCGGAGCCTAAGTTTCCCTCTATTACTTTTCATGTTATCAAATGGAATATTTCACCAGAGCACACAGTAACATCAACTACAGTTTTAGTGTTTTTAAACACCAGAGTTAATCATTATTTAATACAAATAAATTACACTCATCTATTGTTTCCATTAAATTCATACCGTAATTATCATTGTACTGACAATTACTCAGTACTTCATACCTATTTTTATTTATCGTATTTATTCCATAATTAACTGATTCTATAATTCTAGAAAATGTCTTTTTGAAGTATGAATTGAAGTGATTTATTTTTGTTACTTCTGCATAATTTTGTTTCCGAAGAATAAATTTGGCCTCCAATTAAGAAATATTCTGTAAAGTCATTAACTCTTGTATATTTTTATTAAATTGACAACCAGCACATTCGAAGTCTTTTTCTATGTGACGCAAAACAGTGTTGTGCTCTCTAGAACATTTTCGGCATCCTTTGTTGGCTTTACATTGGAGACGAAAATGTCCATAGCGCTAACAATTGTGACAATGTATAACATTCTGTACAAACGACTCACTTGAAGTTTTACTGAATATATTGATACCTTTTCTGGAAAATAATTACCTTTGAATAAAATTTTAACCATTTGCGATTTAATAAGGTTTGTATCCTTGTTTCTTTTTTTAATACATTTTACATCAATTATTTTTATATCGGATTTTATAAGTACCTTAATTTCTGTCTCATCTTTTTCTAGATCTACATTGAAAATTATTTCCGCCCTAAATAGTTTATGTCTAGGGATGTATACTTTTATTTTATTTTTGTTCAAAAGGTCTTCTCTAATTATTTTAATTGCATATTCATAATTTTTAAAAACAATTTTAATTTTATTTTTACCTATTTTTATAAAATTCTCAATATTCCTACTTATTATTGGAGAAAATTTATATATTATTCTACCCAATGCCACATTATGGTAATTTCCCAGATTTTGATTCACTTATTCAGCTTAAACTACATATGGACCTTCATCTAATGCACTATAGTAATTTTTCTTAATATTTAATTTTATTTCACTATGACTCTTGTTAGAATTTTCATCAACTACCATGTCGTTGTGATTCCTTCCAATTTGTTTTTCCGCTTCTATAACATCGCGATTGCTATCAATTTCCTCTTCAATTTCTATATTATTTTTATTCTTATTAGTTTATTTTAAACGGCTATATTGTTAGATCTACTACTTAATTCTTCTTCTATAACCATATCATTCCAATTCTGCTCTGGTTCATTATTATTTTTACTTGAATTATTTTTATTGATATTTTATGTTTCCCTTGGCTGATTTTCTTCTATTCCTAGTACCATTTTTTTTTAATTACTTTTTCATTTATGCTATTTTTTGGAATCATTTTTGATCAATTTAACTTATCAATTTTTTTGTATTCTCTTTTTGTTTCTGAATTGTTAGTACTAATCATGACACTTTTATTACAACATTTTATATCAGTATTTTTAACACTATTTGCCGTATTCGAATTATCTTTTTTATCATCATTATTCTCACTCATTAAATTACTATTACTATGTTCACTTCTACCATCACTGTCATTTTCCATACAATCACTATTATTAATTAAATGCACTGCATTACTAATTGTTATACCTATTTCGACCTCTGTACTCACTGCGTTATTTCTATAAACCGGTAACTGAACGTCCGAGTTGCCTGTGACTCATAACACTTTGTTGCTTCTCTATTATTTAGATTGAGTATTTTATGCACCTAGATGTTTACTCGTCGAACGCTCGACGTTGAATGTAATTTTGTGTTTTATAATTTTGTATGAATAATGTTTTGTAATATTTGAGTCCACCATACCGGGCCATGCCCGAATTGCGTTAGAAAGCATCATTCGGCCACTCAAAAATGCCACAGAATTGTCAACAAAATCAATAAAACTTTTGAATTAAAGGAATATTGCTTTGCTATTTTCCTAGACGTCACACAAGGAAAAGTGTGGCACAAAGGCCTTATTCAAAAATCTCCATGCTTCTTCCTCCCTTCATCAACAAATTACCTATCATACCTAAATAATAGGAAATTTATGACTCAAGTAAATCGCAACAATTCTGAAATACTACCAATTAACAACGACATTTTTATTATATCCTGTGACAAATTCCAACACATTGCTCTAATAAGTTACAACAAGATCTTAACTTAATTCATGAATGGACAAATAAATGGCGCATCAGCATTAATGAAAGCAAATCACTGCATATTACTTTTATTTTAACTAGCTGTACCCGTTCACGCTTTGCTGTGATTTAGTTTAAATTAAAAAGTTGAACAAAGATGTGTATTTGTTACATTTAGTTCAACATTACTACTATCTGTTCAACAATTTACCTATTCAACAATTTGTCTACGAATTTACCTATCGACTTGTTGATCAATCTACCATTTTACCGGCTTACCAATTTACCTGTCAATCTATTTACCTATCAACCCGTTTCACATGTCTACCAATTTACCTGTCAACCTGTTTACCCGTCTTGTTATTTGTCTATCTACCAATTGTCCTGTTTACCAATTTACATATCCTCCAATTTACCTGACCACCAACTATCCAACAAATTACTTTTTCACAAATTTACTTGCCTACCAATTCACCTGCCTATCAATTTACCTATCGACCTGTTTATCAAAACACCATTTTACCTGTCAACCAAATTATCTGATTTCCAATTTACCTGTCATCCCGTTCTAAATGTGTACCAATTAACCTGTTGAACAATTTATAATTTTAATTGTTTAACAATTCGTCTACTAATTTATCTATTATCTATTATAGTTTATATATATATATATATATATATATATATATATATCTATTTATCAACCTGTTTATTATCGACCTACAAATTTACCTGTCATCCCGTTCTACATGTCTACCAATTAACCTGTCAATCTGTTTATTTGCCTACATATTCGTCATTCTACCAATTCTCCTCTCTACCATTTTACATATCCTCGAATTTACCTGACCACCAGTTTACGTTTATAAATTCTGTAATTCACCTTATTTGTTTACGCATTGTAAAAAAAATTAAAGCCCAAATTAATTCTACGTTTTAGTTACAAAACGTTTGTATGTAAAAAAGAAAAGGGCTGTTTTTTGGGTTTTCCCGGCAATTATTCGATTTTTTCTCGCCGTACGAACCATCCTTGGACTTCAACAAACAATTAAAAAAAATAATTGGCCAAATTGGTTTAGGCGTTGTTGAGTTATGCGCTTAACAACACACTTTGCGATTTATTTTTATATTATAGAAAATGAATAAAGTTGCCCTGTAGTTCACTTAAACAACATCAAATGTAGTGAAATATCTTAGAATACATCTTGATCGACGACTTACTTGGAAACATCATATCACAACAAATATTAAATCTATCAAATCCAGAGTGAGGGAACTATATTGGCTAATGGCATAATTCAAAACTAGCACTTGAAAATAATATACTGGTTTATGAAACAATAATTATTGCTATTTGGTCATACGGCATAAAGCTTTGGTGATGCTCTAGCAAGTCAACTGTAGCATTGGTACAGAGAACTCGATCCAAAATACTTAAAATGATGACAGGCGCACCATGGTACGTGAGCAATAAAACTCTCCACGATAATCTTAATGTGCTTTACATTGAAAACCTTCTAAAAACAAGATCGATCAATCGCTATCACGAATTAGAAAGCCATCCCAATCCACTTGTTGCTCCGCTGCTTTTTGCACCAGAATTAAATGACTTAAAAAAAACATCAGGGTTTGCAAAAACGGATCCAACCGTTGGATTGAGCATTTGTATTGAGAGAACAGATCATCTGATTAGAATGATGAACTCGTGGTGTATGGTATCGCACCATAAAGCAAATTGCTGAAACTTCTAATACCATTATGGAATATTCGAGGAAAATTAAATATTTTCAAATAGATTATTATGAATACTGTAATTTATATATGTTTACAGAAAAGTAAATAAATAAAACTCAATCAATCAATTTCGATATGCAGGACATTATCTAATATTTATTAAATTATATAAACTGTATTACAATGTTGAAATTATTTATTTTATGTATGTAAGAGAGCATTAGAAATTTAGCCAGAATTTTAATTAAAATCCAAATTATTTTTGATATTCAAAAAAAATTTTTTTGGCATAAGCAATCGTTTTGTCAACACACGTAGAAAGTTTTTTGAATCATTCTAATTCTCTCAAAAACTGCAACTTTTCGCACATTTTTCTCGGTATAGCCGAAACAACTGGACCTGCCTTTACCAAAATCTAATCCTCACTTCTCCTCATCATTACAAATTGAATGATTTTTTAAATCATTCAAATCGGATGTTCCGTACTATCAAAAACTCGATTTCCATTTTCTGCACTCTTTGCTTCGTATCTCCGTAACGGCTGGACCTGCTTTTGCCAAAAACTAGTCATCTCTCTATCAATAGAAATAGAATGTTTTTTGAAACATTCAAATCGGTTGATCTGTACGCTCGAAAACGTGAACGGAAAATTGCGGACACACAAAACACACACACACATCCGTTTTTTCTGAGGTATGCCAAAATGTTCAGAAACCTTCAAAACGTAGAAAAAAGCAAAAAATTTCATTTTCGATTTTCGGCCCAATATTATAATTACCCTGCGGGAAGATAAAAAAAAATTTTTGCTTGTATGTTTTTACAATTTCAAAAATAACTGGTGGTGTATGGCATCGTGTCTTAAGGCAAATTACTGGATCTTCCCGTACCGTAACGAAATGTTCGAGGAATATTAAATGTTTTCAAATAGATTATTATATTACTGAATTGAATTGCAAAGTTAAAATTATTTGCTTAAAGTATATTAGAATTTTAGTCATAATTAAAATTAAAATCTAAATTATTTTCGATACAAAATTTTACAAACAAAACTAAAAACAAAAATAAAAATTTTAAACATTTTTTTTTTCAAAAGCAATTTTGTTGAAACAAGCAGAAAGTTCTTTGAACCATTCAAAACGGACGCTTAGATCTCTCAAAATGACATTTTTTGCACAGTTAGCTCAGTATCTTCGAAACGGTTGGACCTGCCTTTGCCAAAAACTAATCATCACTTCTCCCCTTCATCACGGACAGCATGTTGTTTTTAGATCATTCAAATGCTTCGTTCTGTCAAAATCTCGATTTCTATTTTCGGCACACTTTGCACCAAATCTCCGAAACGGCTAGACCTGTCTTTGCCAGAAACTATTCAGCATATCCCCCTATCAATAGGATTCCAATGTTTTTTGAACCATTCAAATCGGTTGATCCATGCGCCCGAAAACGTGAACATTTGAATCCATACATACATACACATACATCAATTTTTCTGAGGTATGCCAAAATGTTCAGAAACCTTCAAAACGTGAAGAAATGTAAAAAAAATCAATTTCGATTTTTGGATGATTACAATAACTTATCTTACGGAAAGTTAATAAATTTTAAATATGGGAAAAGATTCAGATTTTAATTTTAATTTTGGTTAAAATTCAAAAGCACAAATATATACTTGAAATGAATAATTTTAACTTTGCAATTCAGTTTATATAATTCTTAAAAATATGAGATAAGATCCTTCAATTCTAACTCCACTATATTATGTTTTTGGTTATGTTCTCTTTATGTAAACACATATAATCGTCATCGTACAATTCATAAGCTCTTATATTTTGAATATAAGATGAAAATTTCTTTATTTATAATAACCCATTTACAAAAAATCGAACGTCTTATTATTTTTATCTCATCAGTCAAAATGCCCCCTCCAAACTCCGAAAAAGTGGTGAATTTTGATCAGTTGATTATTGCTTTGAAGGAAGTGAAAATAAATAACAGATCGGAGAGAGTTGCTTCTACCTTTACCAACGTTAGCAGATTGTTTTTTCAACGCCTTAACACATTCCCTAAAAACAGTGATCGCGGCAGAAGCAGCACAGGGTCAAAAATTCCAAGTACCAGCAAAAGTTTTCAAGAAGGCCAATACTTCATAATCAGCTGTGAAAAAGGCAAAAAATAAAATTCTTCGATTTCTTCAAGTGAAGACAACGATTTTGGCATGATTTGCAATAGATTGATGTTGGCATAGCTATCAAGAAAAAGTCCTTGGAGTGCGATAACTACGACAGACCCTTCCACTTGAACATTCTTCGTATATTTCATTTCGGTATGGAAAGTTCCAGAAATTTGCCTTTAGAGGTTATATACAATTAGGATTTTTTAAAAATTATTTCATTTTCTGAACGTATAGTAAAATGGACAGAAGTGGGTCACGTTTTTATTTTTGATTGTAAAATGGTTAAAAATGAAAATATTTTCTTAATTTTTTTTTGTAGTTGTAAGGGTACTCCAAAATGCAACTTTTTATCATAGCAGATGCTTGCAATTATGTTTGGAAGTATCTCTTTTTTAAATAGCAAAAAAGTGTATTTAACGTGTTTTTCGAAAATGTAGGGAGCAGTGGGGCCACCCAAATTTTTATCTGAAAAAATGCTGCTAAATGCTTCAAATTCTTACTCTGAAAATTTTCAAATATGCTGATTACGAATCTGTTGTCAAATTGACAAAATTCAAAATCGTTGACTCGATATGACGGGTAGAAATTGAAAAAACAGTGACTTCAGTAAAAATGTTCATTTAATGTCTGAAAAGAAGTAATAAAGTTGGAATGATAAGATTGTTAAAAAAAACATTTTGCAACAATCAAGCACAGATTCTAGGCGTAATTGGTGCACGTCAAGTTGGTCATATACACTCGCTTCAAGTGGAAGGGTCAGTCGTAGTTATCGCATTCCAAGGACTTTTTCAACAGATATGCCAACATCAATCTATTGCAAATCATGCCAAAATCGTTGTCTTCACTTGAAGAAATCGAAGAATTTTATTCTTTGCCTTTTTCACAGCTGATTATGAAGTATTGGCCTTCTTGGATACTTTCGCTGGTACTTCGAATTTTTGACCCTGTGCTGCTTCTGCCTCGACGACCACTGTTTTTAGGGAATGTATTAAGGCGTTGAAAAAACAATCTGCTAACGTTGATAACAGCAGAAGCAACACTCTCCGATCTGTTAGTTATTTTCACTTCCTTCAAAGCAATAATCAACTGTTCAAAAATCACCACTTTTTCGGAGTTTGGAGGGGGCATTATGACTGAAGAGATAAAAATAAGTAAATAAGACGTTCGATTTTTTAATAAAAATATTTTACTGTGCAAACAACGGCATTGCGCAAGTGGCCCATGTCTGTCCACAAATAGTGGCCCACTTCTATTTACAAACGCATTTTCTTGTAAAAAAATGTAAACAATCGGCAAAAATTATTTTGCATTTCAAAGATTATACGTCTATATAATATATTGCATATTTACTAGTATTTTTCTCGTAAAAATTCGATGACAAATCACGTAAGAGCGTACGACGCTAAAAACTTTCTCAACGAAATTCTTAGCGCGTTTCTCTGTACAGTGCGAGAGTTGGTTTACAACCACAAAATTCATTTTAAAATTGAGCAAGTATCAAAATATGATAAATATGTGCGCGGTTCGACATATATGTCACTAGTCTTAGAGTTATTCCAACCTGTGGCCCACGTCTGTCCACTTCACTCTACATATATTTAAGAATGCACACACAAAATTTCATATAAATAATATTTTCGAAGTTGCACGCAAATTTTAAAAGAAAAACACTACTGAAACTGAGACGGAAGAAAGTAGTTAGTTATCCGGCGAAAAAACAATAGGTGAACCTAGTTATATGTGATTCAACTGTGTAGTATTGCATTCTGAATATTATAGCAGTCTTTAAATCAATTTCTGAATAAGTGAAATGTGAAAATTTTTTTCCGACCGGTTCGAAAACTGTGAAAAACGCTGCATACATAGCCACCGCCATATTTAATGAAGGAATGGAATCAGTATTGAATTATATGAATGCAATATAAATTACAATTTGGGATCAATATACATTCAAATGCAGAAAAAGAAGATTAGCAGCGCGAGATCATCTCAGATCGATGCGAGACTGCACTCAAGATGAAAAAATGGCTCGCAGACAACATCAGCTCGAGTTATTTGAAGTTTCCGAATCGGTGAAGGGTCTCTTATATGACCCTAGAGTAGATGACTCCACATAAGATGAAGAAAAAACAAAATATCCCATATAATTTGCTTTCCAAACTTTAAACCATTTTTCTCGAAATTGTGTTTTCAAAATCGGTGACCAACATAACTCGAAAACGGCTAATCTGATTAGTCTCAAATTTTAACAGTATCTTCTGAAATATATTTTTTGTGATTAATCAAAGATTTTTCCTATCCGATAAATATTTTGGTTTTTATGAACAATTTAAGGTCATCATTTTGCTCATTTCTTCGATTAATTACTAGATTTATCATTTCTTTAATGAAATCTTTTTGATTTTTTAATTTCAGATGATTTACTTCAGAGATAGAGTGGTCATCACAAAACGTGATTTTCGAGAGGTGCTACCGCAGATCTGCTGTAACTTTTTTTTAATAAATATTTTTACCTGTAATTATTTTTAAAATATAGTTAAAAAATGCCTTCACGTGTGTATAAGGGACTGATTCTGCCGCATAACAGACTAATGTTAGGGCAAGGCTATATTATAAAGACCTTTCCATACAAATTCGGTCTAAATATTGACTAAAACCGTGAGGTTGCTGTGCAGTCAGGCGTATTTCTCAAGATGCCAGATAGAAGACCTAACTTAGCAACTGCATAAATGTCAAAAAAGCGATGTTAGATAACTTGGTTTTTCAGACTCGGCTTTACATACGAGTGACGTTGCAGTTTATATGTAAATCGGCTGAATCCACAGCAAATACATGACATTTTGATAGTATTCAGTATGATTCAGTACTATATTGTATAGAACGTAGACCGTAACATGACCCTCAATTTTTGTATCGATAGATATAATAGTTTTCACAAGAAAAAATCTAAAACTAGTGGTGCGCATGGTATCGTGCCTTTTGGCAAATTGCTTCAACTTCCCGTACCGTAATCAAAACATTCGAGGAATGTAAATAATCAATAATTGTTTTGAATAATTTCGAACAGATTATTTATCACATACTATAAACTTATAAGTGTTTTTTAACTTGGACGACGAGCGTATTTTATTAACAACTTATAAGTACGTTTACAAGAGTCCTTTTTTTTAAAATAGATTTTTTTGATAATTTCGATTTTTCTTGATAAATCAGAATTTTTTTCTTAATTTTGAAATATTTTTAGAAGTTTCAATTTTTGGGAATTAAAAAAAAAGTTTTTCCTAAATATATTGAGAATTTGAAACTTTTTGAAAATATTCGTTTTTTTTTGAAATTTTCGAAATATTCTCAAATTTTTGTTTTATTTTTCAAAATTTAGTTTTTTTTTTGAAAATGATGAAAAATTTCGAAAATTTGAACTTTTTGAAACTTAAATTTTTTTTAGAAAATTTTGATTTTTTTTTTGAAATTTTCAAAATTACTGTAAATTTGCTGTAAATGCATTTTTTGCGCACCGTCAACTCAAGCAAAATGTTTTAATTAAAGATTATGGACAATAGTATAGTAGTTCATGACAATTATTATGAGTATTTATAGGTAGAGATATTCGATTCAATATATTTTCATATATAATTTAATTAAAAAAAAACTCAAGATAACCTTATATATAAAAATGGATCGCAAAATGTGTTGGTAAGCGCATAACTCAACAACGCCTGAACCAATTTGGCCAATTCTTTTTTTAAAATGTTAGTTGATGTCCAAGAATGGTTCTTACGGTGAGAAAAATTCAAATGATCGTCGGGAAAACCCTAAAAACACCCCTTTTCTAACTAATACAAATAATCGTAGTCGGCTTCTCGATATTATTTCTTTTGTTTTACTTTCGGCAGGCGATAAAATTGGTATGGCGTTAAAGAATTTGACTTCAAGTCATATAAGATTGAAAAAATCAATGTCAATGTCCATTTGCCGCTCTTGCCGGTGGTGTTTTTTTTTGCATTTTCTGTTATACTCTGCTGTGTGTGCTTTTGTTTGTAGTGTTTTGTTATCTACCTATGAATAAAAAGTTATTGCATGTGACACAATATTTTAATATTGCCTCCTATAAGACTAGGCAATTTAAGTAGAAGAACACGAAATGCTATAAACCAAGCTAATTACCGATCTAATCGTACTGCACAAGAACATGACGACCGAAATGAACATACAAGTTACTCAATACCACATGGGCCGCTATGTTAGTAGTAATGAAGCAATTTGGCGAATATTTTCTTTCCCAATTCATGAGAGTCACTATTCTGTTATTCACTTAGCTGTGCATTTAGGAAATGGGCAAAGGGTGTACTTTAGAGCAGTAAACGCAGGTCAAAGAGCTGCTCAGCCACCATCTATTACATTAACAATTTTTTTGAGACATGTCAAAACGATAATTTTGCACAAACACTGCTATATTCTAAAATTCCAAAATTATTATACTTGGAATCAGGAAGATTTAAACGATGGAAACAAGGAAAACCAGTACCAGGATACGCAGATGTATATTCCACCGATGCGATTGATCGAATTTATTCAGTACATCCAAGCCATGGTGAATGTTTTTATTTACGACTGCTATTAGTCAATGTAGGAGGCCCAACATCATTCCAACATTTACGAACTGTTGATGGAGAATTGTGTGGATCCTACAGAGAAGCCCGTGAACGTTTACAATTGCTACAAAATGACGCTCATTGGGATCAAACTCTCAGCGATGCTGTAATATCTTCACACGCTCATCAAATACGAACATTGTTTTCTATAATCATATCCACATGCTTTCCATCAAACCCAATTGATTTGTAGATAAGTACAAAGATTATGTGTGTGATGATATTTTGTGTCAAATACGGAATAGAATGGGAAATCCAAATATGCAAATCAGTAAAGAAATTTACAACGAAGCATTGATTTCAATTGAAGACATGTGCTTGATGATGTCAAACAAAGTTTTATTTCACTTAAGTATGGCCGCACCCAATCGTCCAATGCATGATGCTTTTAACCAAGAGTTTCATCGAGAAAAACTGTGATCTCAACAATTTGAAAGAATTAATCGAAACAAATCTTCCACTATTGAATGACCAACAGAGGTATGTATTTGATATTCTTATAAAAGAAACAAATGATGGAACTGGAGGGATTTACTTCTTAGATACGCCTGGTGGTACAGGAAAAACTTTTTTGATTTTATTAATATTAGCAACAATTCGCTCACAAAACATAATTGCACTTGCACTCGCTTCATCGGGAATCGCAGTAACTTTACTCGAAGGTGGTCGAACAGCCCATTCAGCACTAAAATTGCCATTAAATATGCAAAGCGATGAAACTCCAACTTGCAACATTTCGAAGAACTCTGCAATGGCTAAGAATTTGCATCAATATCAATTGATCGTTTGGGATGAATGCACGATGGCACATACAAAATCTTTTGATGCTTTAGACAGAACCTCAAAGGATCAACAGAGCAATCAGAACCGATTTGGTAGATTTTTGACAAGACGAAGTCTGTCGGGTCAGCTAGTTATTTAATATATTTTCTGACTAACTTAGTATACTTGCATTCCTACACCTTGCTGTAGCATGAATAAAAATCATATACCGATGTAGTCAATCATATAATATACTTGTGCAATATATAAATAATATATATTTAATCATATATAAATAATCATTATTATACACATACATATAGATATATAATTATTCAAAATATAAATGTATACCTTTGTCTTGTGTTTTATTAATAATGCATTACAAAGAAATGTTCCAGACGACTTACACGGGTGTTATATGAGCGCGAGCGTGTACTGGCTTATGTTTTTTCTATTTTGAATGCGTACTACCACATGAAATAAAACAAAATTTTGGACAGTAAAAGAAAATTGAACAGCCTTTCTAATAAAATTAAGCTAATTAAAAATTAGTCCAAACAACCGCACTACCCGAAAATTCAGAACAAAAAATCATTTTCACTTTTTCATGCATTAAAAAATAATTTTTGTTATTAATAATGTAGTACACACCGATGTGAATAGAATTGCGTAATTTGTTTGTCGATATCTTTTGCAGTTGCGTCAAAAAACGACTTTGAAGAAAGGGGCCACTTTCACATATTTTCACCGATATCTCGGCGATAATGAGCTACGAATTTGAAATTTGGTGTATCGGATATTCTCGAAAATACCTATAAAATGGCATCAAATCATTTAAATACCAGGGTGGAGCCAATTCTGTATGGAAACACGCCCATACTCTTTGTAGAAGAGCCAGAAAGCAAACCTTCAATAGTGTTTATATAGTAGTTTGACAATTGAATTAATTGTTGGCATATGTGTATCAATTAAATGTGGTCTAATTTAAAGACGACAAAAATGATCGAATTTATGAACAATATATAAATTTACTTTTTCGCTGTAGACTCTTTTAGAGGATGCAAAATTATTACTTACGATAATGTACTAGATTGTAAGAAAATCAACATGCCTAAGTAATAAACATGATCAATTTGCTGCTTCTTCATTAGAGATGTGAGAAATATTCTAGGTTTAAATAAATCTCATTTTCAGAAACGATATGAATATTGAGACTAGAATATTTGTTACAAATATATAGGTGTCAACCAGAATTTACTAATAATTTTTTTTTTGCAAATCTGTAGTTCATTGAAAACTTCCAAGTGGGTCTTACTTTAAAATAATGATTAAAAATTTACGATTATTATTGTGTTATTCGAGAAAAGCTAGTCCTTTTTTTTAAATTGAACACAAAAGCTTAGTCAGATAAAAATGTAGCTGAATATTAATTCTAAATCTCAAATTTCAAGCAAGATAAAATTACAGTACTTACAAAAACAAAGTTGTTTTATAAAAAAATATTTTCTTATTTAAATTTTAAAAATATTTTTTTTAATTTTTGAAAAAACGAAATTTTATAAAACCTCGAATATTAGAAAAAAATCTAATTTTTCGAAATTTTCAAGTAAATTTCATTTTTTTCGTATTAGTACCGAACCCTTAAAAAGTTATGTAACCCCTGGGCTTACATAACTTCAAATGCATATGTTTGGAACTTTTTCCATCTGTATCTTCGAAACCGCTAAATAATAAAACCTGTGTCCCCAAAATTGTAGCAAATGTTTTACTCCGTCAATGAAAGTGAAATACTTTTTGAATCACTCCAATCGGACACTCAGTTTTCTCAAAAACTTAGTTGCTATTTTTAACACTTTGTGCCCCGTACCTTCAAAACGAATGGACCTGCCTTTCCCTAATACTGATCAGCACGTCTTCATGTCAATAGGAATCGAATGGTTTTGAATTATTAAAATGCGTTGATCCGTGCACCCGAAATCGTTGACAAAGAATTATCGTATCCAACAATTATAGTATCCAAACATACATATATACGCACACACAATCTCACATACATTTATTCTAAAGTTATGAAAAAAAAAATATTCTCGACAATTACTATACTTACCCTGTGGGACGTCAATAAAAAGTAAACATATTGATGAACATTAATATATATTAATATGAATTTTTATTATAACAGATCGCAAATTTCCTGAAATTTTACTATTACCAGAGTGGACAAATCAAAAGTTCAACTTGTTTCTGACAAACAACGTCATCGAATTTTATTATTATTCATAAGATAAAAATCATATCATTTGATAACCGCGTGAATGTAGAATATTTTATAAAAACTGGCCATCGCAAATTTCTTGAAATTTTACTACAACCAGAGTGGACAAATCAAAAGTTCAACTTGTTTCTGACAAACGACGCCATCAAATTTTATTATTATACATAAGATAAAAATCATATCATTTGATAATTGCGTGAATATAGAATATTTTATAAAAACTAGTGGGGTCGTGACTTAAGGCAAATTGCTGAAACTTTAGTTCTGTAATGGAATACTCGAAGAATATTAAATGCTTTCAAATTGATTATTATAAATACCTTAACTTTCAATATGATTATTTTATAGACAAAATATAAGAACTTATGAATTGGACGACGACGATTATATATGTTTACAAAAAAGTAAACAAACAAAACTTAATCATCCAGATTTAAAATGAAGGACATCGCGCTTTAGAATTGTAGCCAGAATTAAAATTCAAATTAAAATTAATTACAATATAAAAAAATAAAAAAAAAAAAAAAATTTGGTAATATTTTTTGTTCAAAATGCAATTTTTTCGTCGACACAAGCAGAAAGTGTTTTGAATCATTCAAATCAAATGCTTAGTTCTCTCAAAAACTGCCATTTTACACATTTAGTTCCTTATCTTTGAAACGGCCGAGTCTGTCTTTACCAAAAACAAATCGCCACTTTTCTCCATCATTACGATTTTATTTTTTTGAATCATTGAAATCGGATGATAGGTACTCTCAAAAACACGATTTCTATTTTGTGCACTCTTTGCTCCGTTTTTCCGAAACGGATGGATGATCTGCCTTTGCCAAAAACTAATCAACACGTCTTGCTGATTATATAATAGATAATAATAAGAACAGATATAATAATAAGAATAGATAATAATAAGAATAGATAATAATCAATGAAATCTATTGCTTTTTGAATATTGCAAATCGGTTGTTCTGTGTTTACAAAGATGTGGACAAAAAGTTGAATCCTTACATATGCACACACACACATGCACATCCATTTTTTCTGTGGTATGCTAAAATGTCCAGAAACCTCTAAAACGTGAAGGTATGCAAACATTTTCATTTTCGATTTTTAAACGATTACAATAAAAACCCTACGGGAAGTTAATACAGTGTAGTAAATATGTTTTTTAGGGTCAATCATCTGGCAAAATTAAACAAGAAAAAATATGCTACACACCTTTATAATCGTTAGAAATTATTATTAGTTTATTTGTAAAATATCGACAGAATTAAAAGAAATTAATGATAACAATTTAAATTGAAGCCTGTTTTACAGCGGTAAAAAAATATAAAATTACCTTCTATCTTCCAGGATCCAGTGGCTCCCCAACCGGTACAGACTCCATAATGGGTAATATTAAATGGTTCAGGATCCTCGTAAGTTAAAAAAGCAGCGGCCTCACCTTCGCGCCCTACGGTCACTACGCCACTCTGCCAACGAATCCAAAATCCTCGAAATTCTCCTGCATTTAGGATGTCAGGTGTGTCTGTTTCTGCAACTTCTGGTTTAGTTCTATTACGACGGATTACAGATTTAGTGTTTCCCCAGCCCCCAATGAAGACCTGATATATAATAAAATATTAATCAAATTATTTTGATGACTAACATATAAGACTATTCTAATTATCCTGCATGTTCATTCGCAGGCTTCGGCGTTACCTACCAGCAACTTGATGCTAACTTTAAAAAAAACGTATATCCTGTTAACGTGAAATTATACGGTATATTTTAAAAATCAAGTAAGGAATGGTAATAAAATATGTCAATATGAAAACATAATTTATTTTTGATATTTTTTACGGTATGGTAAATTTGAATTAAATTACAAAATGCATAGCGGGCCGTGGCCGTGAATATCGTAGTATAACCACCATATTTACTAGATTTATTGTTCTGTAAATCACTTTTTTTCCCGAAACTTTGCCACCTGCAGACGTCGCTTTACGACGTCTTACAAAACTAAGATTTACAAATTAGTCTTTAATTCCAAACGTTTCGACAAACAATTTGATATCATCAGTGGATCTATAACCGATATATATATATATATATATATATATATATATATATATATATATATATATAATTTTATGATATGAGTGGAACGAATATTAATTGTTTAATATGAACAAAACAGCACTCAGATTTGTTTAACACAACTTTATTTTATGATTACAGACGTTTCTAGACCATGGTGTGTCTCATCTTCAGTGTAATTTCAAAAACAGTTACTTATATACTACACATTCTTTAATAATTTATTTAAATTTCATTTAATTTTTGATATACAAAAAACACCAACTATTCCTTGCAATGCTTGACACAGTACTAAAGAAACATATAACACTTACAGAAATATTCTAAACAAATTTGAAGTACTTATCTAGATGGAGACAGGATGGGTATTATTATAATGTAAACAAAAGGAGTGCTATCGCATACAAAAATCGATAAAAATGAAAAAACAAATTAATTTATTGAAAAGAATAAGATAAATGAAAATTTTTTATAAATTATTAATGATGTTTATATGAGTGTCATGTAAAATATTTGTGTCGGTTCTTAGATTTATGCTATTGTTAGTCCGAACTATTAACATTGATTCTGCCATGCTCCGTTTAAATAAGTCTTTCTCATGGAATAAAATTTGGGGATTGTCAAAATCAAACTTATGGTTGTTGATATTAGCATGATCCACAAGTGTACTTTTAAATTTTTTGTTATCTATTTTTTCACATTGTAATTCATGTTGCCTGAGTCTCTTTTCTAAGTTCTGGCAGGTCTGGCCAATATAAGAGCAATTACAATCCAAACAATTTACTTTATAAACTATATCTTTCTTTTTTGTTAATGGAGTTTCATCTTTAATTTTGGAATATAAAAATTTTAATTGTTTTAATGAAGAAAAAGTAATACGAATATTGTGTTTTTTGAAAAGTCTTTTTGATAATTGGTTAAAATTATTGTCAAGATATGGAAAATTAATGAAAAAAGTTTTTTCAGGAACACTTGTTTTGCCAGGCTCTTCCGGTTTCTTATCAAAAGGTTCAAGTAATTTTGCGACTCTATTTTTAATAATTGGACAAATTAACTTATATGGAAAATTATTGCCAAGTAGGATCGTTTTAACTAATTTTATGTTTGTATCATAAAACAGGGGATCAGATAATAAAATAGCGTGATCTACAAGATTTAGAATAGTAGAAATTTTTATATTGAGAGGAACATGCGAATTAAAATTAATGTATCTCCCGGACCAACTATCTTTTCTGTACCAGTCTGTATAACATACACCGCCTCTATTAATGAGTTTTATAATAATGAGTCAATATAAAAATTTCTACCATTCTAAATCTTGTAGATCACGCTATTTTATTATCTGATCCCCTGTTTTATGATACAAACATAAAATTAGTTAAAACGATCCTACTTGGCAATAATTTTCCATATAAGTTAATTTGTCCAATTATTAAAACTAGAGTCGCAAAATTACTAGAACCTTTTGATAAGAAACCGGAAGAGCCTGGCAAAACAAGTGTTCCTGAAAAAACTTTTTTCATTAATTTTCCATATCTTGACAATAATTTTAACCAATTATCAAAAAGACTTTTCAAAAAACACAATATTCGTATTACTTTTTCTCCATTAAAACAATTAAAATTTTTATATTCCAAAATTAAAGATGAAACTCCATTAACAAAAAAGAAAGATATAGTTTATAAAGTAAATTGTTTGGATTGTAATTGCTCTTATATTGGCCAGACCTGCCAGAACTTAGAAAAGAGACTCAGGCAACATGAATTACAATGTGAAAAAATAGATAACAAAAAATTTAAAAGTACACTTGTGGATCATGCTAATATCAACAACCATAAGTTTGATTTTGACAATCCCCAAATTTTATTCCATGAGAAAGACTTATTTAAACGGAGCATGGCAGAATCAATGTTAATAGTTCGGACTAACAATAGCATAAATCTAAGAACCGACACAAATATTTTACATGACACTTATATAAACATCATTAATAATTTATAAAAAAATTTTCATTTATCTTATTCTTTTCAATAAATTAATTTATTTTTTCATTTTTATCGATTTTTGTATGCGATAGCACTCCTTTTGTTTACATTATAATGATACCCATCCTGTCTCCATCTAGATAAGTACTTCAAATTTGTTTAGAATATTTCTGTAAGTGTTATATGTTTCTTTAGTACTGTGTCAAGCATTGCAAGGAATAGTTGGTGTTTTTTGTATATCAAAAATTAAATGAAATTTAAATAAATTATTAAAGAATGTGTAGTATATAAGTAACTGTTTTTGAAATTACACTGAAGATGAGACACACCATGGTCTCGAAACGTCTGTAATCATAAAATAAAGTTGTGTTAAACAAATCTGAGTGCTGTTTTGTTCATATTAAACAATTAATATACATATATATATATATATATATATATATATATATATATATATATATTGTAGAGTTTCGAACAAGAATCCAAAAATAATACAAAATAAAAAACAAGAAAAGTTTTTAAAAAACAATTTCTTTATTTAATTATTTGTTTATTGTCAACGTTTCGGAACTAGGTACGTTCCATCTTCAGGACATCTGTCAAGAAACATGATCTTGATGAGATTTAAGCAAACAATATGTTTAGGAATAGAAAATAGATTTTTCTTAAATAATAAATTAATTGTAACAAGTAATAATGTACAGAAATATGATAATATGATCAAAAAGAAAATGATAAAAATAAATGAGTGGATTATCAGAACAGGATATTAAAAATGATAGAATTTTTTTTGAAAGTTATGGAAATTTTTTTTAAGAAAGGCTTAATGATAAAATTGAATTAATTACCTGTATGTTTGATCAGTCAATCTTGACAGATGTCCTGAAGATGGAACGTACCTAGTTCCGAAACGTTGACAATAAACAAATAATTAAATAAAGAAATTGTTTTTTAAAAACTTTTCTTGTTTTTTATTTTGTATTATTTTTGGATTTTGTTCGAAACTCTACAAAATATACACAAATCCAAAACTCTACCATTCAATATATATATATATATATATATATATATATATATATATATATATATATATATATATATTGAAGAGACCTTAGTAATGAATTTACTAATTAATTTATTAAATGTAACCAATTTTTAATAACTTCTTGAGTAGATTAGAGTTTTATTTGGAATACTTAACGACGAGAATTGGAACATTTGTAGCTCTTCTGGAAGTGTGTGAAATCAAAGAATTTATTTAGATACAAAAATTTATTTAGCGCTTTATTATAATATTTTTAGTTGTTACTTCTTCAATAGTTCAGGACTAACTGACTTATATTTTTACATTTTTAAAAATATTTCCAATATTTCTAGTTTTATGATAGTTCGCCGAGGGTACATGGACTATCATGAACTTTTATTAAGGGTTGTCTTGCAGATGTACAAGATTATACATCGATTATACATCGTTCAAATGAATTTACTTATGACTAACATTTATAATTATAAAGAACACAATTCTCAACAATATATATATATATATATATATATATATATATATATATATATATATATATATATATATAAGTTATTCATGTTTATATGTGTGTTTTACCATTTGTGACGTTAAAAAAGACCATTGTGCACATACTCATACTATGGAGTAATAATGTTTTCATATATTATATTAGGATACATTTTATTTTTATTTTCATAGTTATATTGATTGCCCCTGAATGAAGGCTAAGATGCTATCCGTAACGTATGGATTTTAAATAGATTTATCATACTATTTTTATTGATGTAACGCCTGACCTTTAAACTCAAATAAAATATATTATATCAACATCAAATTCAAAATTTTTTAAGTATATATATATATATATATATATATATATATACATAGCTGGGCACCGTTAATCAAAAAGTTAACTTCGTTAATCGTTAATCCGCTACAAAAAAGTTAGCTTCGTTAAACGTTAAAGCGTTACATTTCGGAATAATTAACGCAAGTTAACGTTAATCGTTAATCCGTTAATATGTATAAAATTACATTTTTATATTGTTGCGTTAGTGAACTTAAAAAACTTATTGGTTTAGGTTCTGGAAGTTAACAGGTTATGAATAAAACAAAATACTTGTATAATTCAAATGTGTAATTCAACCCCTTAATGGCGCGACGCGCTTTATGCACACACCGTGATAATAACGCTATTGGTCAACTTTCTGTTTTTATGATTGCATATTGTTTTTACAAGAACTTTTTTCTAAATAAAGGGAAAGAGTTTTTTTGCGAAAAATAGGAAACGCGCGACGGGTTAAGCGTCGGGCATAAGGTGCATATTCCCCTTCATGAACATTAACATGTTGAAGTTTTCGTCTGAAAGCGAGGCTCGTTTTGGTGTCAAAATGTCTTTACCCGTGGAAAACAAACGTTCAACTGCAGCGCTTGAGGGTATAGCAGTATTGTATTTAATAAATAGATTTATGAATATCTGTTATCCCAGACGAATGCAGCATCGTTGAACAAGTCTTTTGAATATGTTGGCACTGTTCATCATTCACGAGTGGTCCAAATCTTTTCTCTATGTCATTTAATAAGGCATTGGCTAAAGCTGTGCCGTGCGGTAAATAGTAATAATTGGCAGGGCCGTGCCTGGGTATGTGGCCGCCTGCGTGCGAGCATATAAATGGCCGCCCTTAAAAATAGCATAATAGGAAAATATCCAATATGTTCTCACGAAAAAAATCGTCTTGTAATTTTCAAGTTTTCTCGACATTTTAAGTCATTCTGAATCGTTTGAAAGCCGATTTTTGAATTTTCGGCAACGTTTTCTCAAAAACGGTTAAATCCAATTCAAAAGTTTAAAAGTCATTTAATGTAACTAGATAATGACTAGCGCCTGTCAGTTTTGTGCGACGATCGGCCAAGCTGTTTCTAATCAACAGAAAAATATAAAATTTATTGTACACGTTTTAGCCAAAAATTCTGCATCGATTTTAAAAATTCAGGAACTGTTTGAAAGATATCATTTAGGAATCGTGCTGATTAGTTCTAACAGATCGGTCGGTTCGTTTCTTCGTGTTTAATTGGTGAATATTACTTTACGATGATATTTATAAAACTTTTTTGGCGATAGTGATCATGGTCTCTGAGATAACTAAATATTTCGACCCACATTAAGTCATTTTAATTTTTAAAATATGTACTATCAAAGATTGCAAAAATGAGCGGCGCTTTTTTACGTGAGTCAAAATTTCATCTTTAGTCGACATTTTCTCAAAAATGCACAATCCCATTTGAAAAATCGTCAAAATTCGTAAATTCGATAAGCACTCGTGCTGCTTAGTTTTGCCTTTAGAATTTTCAAAAAAGTCTCAAATTTTTAATTAGTGAATTGATTTTAAAAATTCAAAAACCATTACAAACGTTTTCCATTTGAGAATCTTGCTGATTAAATTTTGTCAATAATCGACGAGTCGTTTTTCAGTTATTGATTAACAAATTGCTTTGGAAATTTGGGTCTTGTTTTTAATTTACTACAGTTTGTTTCTTGTTCAATAATATGTAATTTTTAAACTATTTATAAAACATAACTAATATTTTTAAAAAATTTGTACAAAATTGAATAATCTGCGATAGTTTTTCACATTGCAATGTACTCATGAATTAATATATTTTCATCGTTAAGTCGATTATTAACACATTTTGGATACTTCATGCAACTTGATTTAGGCAAAGTTGCCACTTACACCAAGTTTATAACTTATAAATTATTTAGAAACAGAGTCGCATTCAATAGGGCCGCCTTTGGCTGATTTTTACTACGGTATTTTTGGTCTTTTAGATATATACAGCGGACTTTACGGCAGCGAATGAGTTCAGCGGACTTTGAGCTTGGCCGCCTCTTAATCCAACAGTCTTTTAACTTGGCCGCCTTTTAATTCAGTAGACTTTTAATGCAACAGCTATTTATTTCGACCATTTTTTGTTATGGCCGTCTTTGAATTTGTTCTTTTTTTCATTTGGCTCAAAAGGCGGCCGCCTGCGTGCGGTGCACGCACTGCACGCTGGCCAGGCACGGTCCTGGGCATTGGATTAACGATTAACGGACTTCTGGCATTTTAACGGAAGTTAACGTGTCCGTTAACATTTTCAAAAGTTAACTTAAAAGTTAATCCGTTAATCAAAATGTTAACTTCGTTAATTAACGATTAACGGATTAACGAGTTAATGCCCAGCTATGTATATATATATACCAATATATACCAATATATACAATATATATATATATATATATATATATATATATATGTGTATATATATATATATATATATATATATATACATGTATATACTAGATCACCCGACGGACATTGTCGTGTACACACATCTACGTTTTTGTAATATCCTAAACTAATATTTCCCGTTCAGTTAAAAAAAAAACTAGTGGGGAGCATGGCACCGTGCCTTATGGCAAATTGCTGGAACTTCCCGTACCGGAATTAAACATTCGAGGAATGAAAATAATCAATAATTGTTTTGAATAATTTCATACAGATTATTACATACTGTAAACTGATCAGTGCTTTTTAAATTGACCGACGAGCTATTTATGAACAACTTATGCATACGTTTATAAAAGTCCTTTTTTTTTAAATATGATTCTTTTGATAATTTAGAAATTTTTTCAAAATTTTGAAATTTTTTTAGAAGTTTAAAATTTTTTGGAATTTTAAAAAAAACGTTTTTTTAAGTATTTTGAAAATTTGGAAATTTTTGAAAATATTCATTTTTTTATTAATTTCCGAAATATTCTCAAATGTCTGTAAGAAATCAATTTTTTTTTAATTTTTCAAAAAAAAAATTTTTTTTTTTTTTGAAGATGAAAAATTTCGAAAATTTGAATTTTTTGAAACTTTCATTTTTTTTGAAAATTTTGATTTTTTTTTGAGAATTTTCAAAATTATTACATTTTCTGCATACTGTCTACTCAAGCAAAATATTTTTTTGAATTCGGATGATCTAATCGGGTGATCCGTTCCCTCAAAAACTACATAACCCTTTTTACACCCTTTATGCTCCATACCTCCGAAATGACAAAATTGCCTTTTGCAAAAACGCTTCGCGATCGAGTACAGACCGAGTGATTTTTTAATCATATAAACCGGTTATTCTATACTGTCGAAAATGTCGACAACATTTGTTTGAATTATATAAAAAAACTTCAAAATTAAAAATCTTGGTACGGAACTCAAAAAAATTTACACAAAATGTGTACACAACATTAAAATCTCTATAAAATATCTGATAATTTGATGTACGTATGTCCAATAAACATTTTTGACCGCCAAATGGCATTTTTTTAAACTTATTTTCATTGAAAGTCCATAACCGCTAGACCTGTCTTCCCAAAAATTTAATCGGTTATTCATTTCGTCAATACAAGTAAAATGTTTTTTTGAATTATTAAAATCGGACGCTCCGTTCTCTTAAAAACTGAGTTACCGTTTCTAGCACTTTTTGCCCCGTATCTTTGGAAGTGCTAGACCTGCCGTCGCCAAAAACTAATCAGCACGTCTCCTTATCAATACGAATAAAATGTGTTTTAAATTATTCGAATCGCTTATGACATACTGTCGAAAATGTCGAGGACATTTGTTTGAACCATATGCATGAATTTTAAAATTAAAAATTATCGAAATTATTAATAATTATTATTATTAACGAAAATCATGTAATTAACAAAATAATGTCAATAAAAATGTTAATAAATCGGTGTTCTAGAAAGTGTTTTAGGAATAATATTAAGCAAGCAAGCAATTTGAAAAAGCAAAGTCGTTTTTTATTTCGTTCAAGATTTAACACTTTCCACTCGGGAGTCCGACTGCTCGACGGTGCGCTGCGCTCGGTATATTATAGTGCTATACACATCTCTCAACTCGGAATTTTTTTTGTATCGGATTTTGAAATGAACTTAACAGTGATTTCAGAAATTTCAGAAATAGGACAAAAAATCACATGTTTAGTTTGCGACGGCACGATTTGCCGCCGGAGCGGCGGCATCCGAGCGCAACGGTAAAATGACCATGCCGCCGGAGCGGCGGCATCCGAATCGAAAGGGTTAATTGTTGTATTTAAAGCCATCTAGTGTCGAGGTTTTACATTTTATGCATTTCGGTAAAATTGGGTTTTATAGTGCTCAACATAAGCTTTAAAATGAGAGCTGTTACATGCTTTTTGCGTGTAAAATGGGCGAGCTATCATGCAAATAAGAAGCATATACAATGTTTTTTTTTCTTTTATATCATATGGTTTAATGAGCGCCATTTCCACCAGAATTAAAGTAATTCACATACCATCGAGAATTCACTTCATTATAGACATCTTGATGGATTCTAGCAGATTCACTACTTTAGTACAAACTATTTTCAGAAAACTCACGATTTTATAAAAACTTTTTTTTCCATTTTTTAAAAATCGAACTTATTTTCATTATATCTCAAAAAGAATAAAAGATACGTATAAAAGCATATAGATAAAAATCAAAGATCTCTTTCTGGCCTATTATTTTTCTTTCACACAAAAATTGACAGAGTTATTAATGTTTAAAGAGTGCGCGGCCGCGCAATCAGAGTCTCTCTCGAGCCCTTTAACCGTTCGCCGTTTCAATTGTGTCCATATTTCGAGCAATGTATAAGTGAGCAGTATTTGGTGCTCAAAACTATTGACATATATATATATATATATATATATATATATATATATATTTATGCTTATGTGTATTTATAACAAAAACGTATATTTAGAAATATATATGAATTAATTGGTTTAGCGTATATCTCGGGAGGCCAACCACAAAATTTTATTATGTTGATCATGAAATGTATCTATCTTCATGATACAGAACTTTGGCAGGCGATTTATTCTTATAGTAAAATATCTTATGGATGAAAGGTCCACGTGTTAAATAAATTTATATAGTATCACTATAGTCAAATGAAAGTTTTATAATTGCAGTAACAAGAACCACAAATATACAAGTTTAGACAAAATTATACTGGGTACTAGTGCTATATTAACTGTTTTTATTCAAGGGTAGTTTTAAGAACTGAACAAATTATAGATATGACTATTTCCGAGAATTGAAATAACACTTATATCACTTTGAATTTCTTAATTTTCTTTCAATTTCAAAATAATTTTTCAAACAATTTGTCATCAAGGGGTTGTTTTTAAGGGTCTAAAAAGGGTTAAAAATTTGATAATCAAGATAGAAAACATAAAATATTATTTACTTTATATGTAATTCTTATTATATCATACCGAAATTTATTTTTAAGAGTTTTTTGTTTCAATTTAGAGATTGTTTGAAGGGTTTTAGGGTTTCCACGGGGTTGAAAATGATTTTATTGCAAGGTAAAGGTTTTCTATCGATAAAACAGCTCAATGTCCACGTATTTATTCACGGGTCGCAACCACCCCGGGGGGTGGTGGCGGAACCCGAAATGTTTTCACTTTTGAACTTGAGGTTAAGATGAACCTAATTCCAAAATTTCATGCAATTCGGAGCACAGTAAAAAAAAATCAGAGGTTATACCCTTTTTTCCTCTCCGTTTACTGCACCAAGATACTTTATAGAGATTTTAATAATGTGTACCCATTTTGTGTAAACCTTTTTTGGGCTCCGTACCAAGATTTTTAATTTTAAAATTCACGTATATGGTTCAAACTAATTTCGACATTTGCGACAGTCTGGAATAATCAATTTAAATAATTTAGAAAACATTCGATTCGTATTGATAAGGAGACGTGCTGAATAGATTTTGGCGGAGGCAGGTCTAGCCGTTCTGAAGATATTGGGCAAAAAGTGCCAAAAACGGTAACTCAGTTTTTAAGAGAACGGAGCATCCGATTTTAATAATTCAAAAAACATTTTACTTGTATTGACGAAATGAACAACTGGGAAATTTTTGGGAAAGCCTGTCCAGCAGTTATGGACTCTCAATAAAAATAAGTTAAAAAAGTGTCATTTGGTGGTCAAAAATGTTTATACAGACAAATACATCAAATTATCAGATATTTTATAGAGATTTCAATATTGTGTACACATTTTGTGTAATTTTTTTATGTTCCGTACCATGATTTTTAATATTGAAGCTTATTTATATGGTTCAAACAAATGTCCTCGACATTTACGACAGTATGGAATAACCGATTTAGAAAATTTAAAAATCATTCGGTTCGTACTCGATCGCGAGGCGTTTTTGCAAAACGCAATTTTGCCGTTTCGAGATGTGGAGCGCAAAGTGTGTAAAAACGGTTGTGCAGTTTTTGAGAGAACGGATCATCCAATTAGTTTAATTACAAAAAACATTTTGCTTGAGTAGACGGTGTGCGAAAAATGCATTTACAGAAAATTTAAAAATTTGAAAAATTTTAATAAGATTAAGAAATTCCAATTTTTGAAATTTTTCATCATTTTTAAAGAAAACAACTAAATTTTGAAAAACTTAAAAATAAATGGTTTCTTACAAAAATTTGAGAATATTTCGATAACTTGGAACTTGATATTTTTGATAATTTTGAAAATATTCGAAAAAATCGAATATTTTCAAAAATTTCCAAATTCTCAATATTTAGAAAAAACGTTGTTTTATATGCAAAAAATGTCAAAATTTTGAAAAAAATTTGAAATTATCAAAAAAAATCAAATTAAAAAAAAATGGACTCTTGTAAACGTACACATAAGTTGTTCATAAAATACGCTCGTCGCCCAATTTAAAAAGCACTTATAAGTTTACAGTATGTAATAATCAATTTTAAATTATTCTAAACAATTATTAATTATTTTCATTACTCGAATGTTTAATTACGGTATGGAAAGTTCCAGCAATTTGCCTTGAGGCACGATGCCATGTGCCCCACTAGTTTTTCTTTCGCCTGATCCTGAAGAAGTTCTGCTGACAACGCGCAGGCACCGTTTTCCGAGGGACTGCCGGAAATGGCGTCGTAATAACCGCCATTCTGATCTTTTTTTGGATATTTTATAAAATGTTCATTAAATATGTATCTTTTGAATAAAAAAAAATTATAATATTTCATTTTTTCATATGTAAAAAAAACCCTTAATCCAGTAAAAAAGCTATTCGAAAAATAGGATTTGACTACACAGGACCATACGATGGAATCAGAGTACCAAAGTAAAAAATTCAAAGGGTTTACAAAGTGATTCCCAAAGTGGTTTATATAACTAAAAAAACGTGGTGCGTACGTGATTTTTTTTCAACTTATTTTATTGATTCAAATGTACATTGATTACTATTTTATCTAATAATTTATTGTCATTTTCTTTTTTTTTTAATTTTCTGAACAGCAATCAGAACCTAATAGTCCTATAAGCTGTTGTGCTGATTTTGACATAATACTAGTCTGTTTCACAAATGGCAACCCAATCAGTTGTCAGATCTCTGTATGATAAATTTTTATTACAATCTCTGTAATAGGGCAAGTATGGTGCAACAATGCAGGGTGAGGTTTATTTTCACTTGGAAACATATTGCTAATTATATTTCCAAGTGAAAATCGTTGTCAATGTTGCCTGACAACAGGCTGTTCGAAGTGGGTATCAACCCGGGACCTCTGAAACATGTGCCGTCGCTCTTAACCGCTTACCTACGGGCGAGCCCTTGTCATTTTCTAATTGTCCATTGCTGATCTTTGCCAATTTGTTTCTTAGCCAATGCCACTTTTTTCCCACATTCAGTTATGTTGTGTTTAATATTATCCTCTTTAAAACATTTCATACACATTGTTGAGTCAGACATTTTGATTTTATATAGTTTGTTTTTTTTATAAAAACATTCATTGACAATTTTATAATTTGAACTTTGCCAGTCCGTTGAAATATTTTTATTTCTAACATTTTTCAAAATATTTACCCAATTTTATTTGATTATTTTTGGTATGTATTCTGCAATTAATTTTGTATAAATTTTTTTTTGTGGTAATTTCTCATTCGAGCCATTCAAGGTTATTCCCTATTACTTCCAGTCTTTTTTTAATCACATATGGTGAATTATTTGTTAAACCATAATTTAAAAAAACTCACTATTAATATTATTATTTTTTAAATTATTTTGTTATCTGTCTTAGGAGTAACGCTTCTATTTTTCCTTTAACTGCTATTAAATTTTGTCCTCCTTTTGATTCATTTAGTCTCAACTGCTTTCTATTTATTCTTATTTTATGTCCGTTTCATATGTAGTGTCATATTAATGATTCTACTTTTTGTATTCTACTTTCGTGAATCAATTGTTCTCATAGGCAGTACTCGCGCTATATACCACAGTTTTGAGAGTGCAAACTGATTCACATGCTAAATCCTCTGAATTAAATTTAATCTTCTGGATAACTTCAAGTTTAAAGTAATTCTTATTTTATTTATTAATAAGTCATAGTTTTTTTTTGATCATTTTATTAAATTATTTGTTACTATCATGACTAAATACTTAATTAATTTCACCTTTACTATTACATTATTGAACACTATGTATCAACTGTATGATATGTTGATTTTTTTGTTAATTGTGGAGCCCGAAATTGCACAGAAATTTTCTACAAACTTAACTGCTTTTATTTCTTCTTCATTATTTTTAATTATTGCAGTCACATCGTCTGCGTATGCTAATACTTTATTCTTTTCCCTGATTATTTGTATTCCTTGCAGTTCTTTAGATAAATTCACAAGCAATAAATCCAAGGCTATAAACAATATCATCGATAGTGGACACCCTTGTTGTGCTGATCTATTAATTTATATTCCATTTGATAAGAAACCATTAATTAAAACTTTTGAATATGCATTTTTACATAAATGTTTAATAAATTTAGTAATTTTTCCGAAACAGATATTTTTTATTACTATAAATAGATATTCATGAGATAACATGTCAAAGGCTTTCTGAAAGTCTATATTCATCAAAGCCGCACTTTCATTTGTTTTTTATTATTATAGTACATAATTAAGTTTCTTACAGTTACAAAATTGTCCGTTATGTTTCTTTCATCAACAACAGCATATGCCTGTTCTTCGTTTAAAATATCTTGTACACTATCTTTTTATCTATTTGCAATTATTTTGCACAATAACTTCGTGTCAATAGTGGTATCGGTCTAAAATCTTCTGTTTTCTTAGCATTTTTGACTTTTGGTATGAGTATTGTAACTCGTTCCATAAATTCTCGATTAATTTTTTCTGTTTTTTTTAAAAAATCGTTGAAATTTTTCACCAAAATCGGTGCTATCTCCTCACAATATTTTTTTTATAAAATTCATGTTTCAAATTCAAATTCAGGTATACGTCGATTCCTGGGGTCCTATGTTTGCTAGAATTTTTTATGACTTGTATGACTTCTTCTTCTGTTTATCCTATCCTGTCTTAGTTTTTCATTAAAAATGAGATTTATGTTTTTATAATTTTCGAGACCGTTATTTATTACATTTACATTAACTTCCTGTTTTTATTAAATATATTTGAGTATGAATTTTCTATTTCATTGATTATTTCAGTAGTTTTATTAATTAATGTGTAAAGAATTCAGGATATCTTATATATAAAAATGGATCGCAAAATGTGTTGGTAAGCGCATAGCTCAACAACGCCTGGACCAATTTGCCCAATTATTCTTTTAAAATGTTCGTTCATGTCCAAGGATGGTTCTTACGGCGAGAAAAAATCGAATAATTGCCGGGAAAACCCTAAAAACAGCCCTTTTCCTTTTTAATCGAGTAGGCAACGAAATTTGTAGAAAAAACAATGATCTATGTTATGACATTTTGTGTAGTTTTTGATAATCTAATTTTTATTATATTTATATAAACATGTAAATATCTTTCTATTAATTAACGAGCTATATTTCAAGAACAAATTTGAGGCGAATCGGTTGATTTGGCAACTAACCAAGACGATCCACCGGAGTTTTTAAACTCGCTGGATTTGCTAGGATTGTCACCTCACAATCTTCAATTAAAGGTTGGATCGGCAATTATAATGTTGCAAAATATCGACCAACCGCGCATTTGCAACCGTTGCAAATTCGAAGGTTAGCGATAAAAAAACTACCAAACAACGTGATGGAAGCTACTATATTGAAAGAATAGTATAAAGCAGTAGATGTTCTCGCACCTTGCATTCCAATGTTTCCGACTGATATACTATTTGAGATTAAACGACTACAGTTTCCAGTGCGTTTATGGTATCGTTAAGTATTTGTGGTATTAATTTGGAAAATCCATGTTTCTCACATGGAAAAATGTATGTTGTCTGTTCCCGTATTGGAAAACCATCAGATTTGTTTGTCTATGCGCCAGGTAATCAAACAAAAAACATTGTTTATCACAAAGCACTACAATGAAAATTGAACTGAATTTTGAATTATGATTTGCATGATTAAAATTACTTACTTTTAAATGCTTATAGTGTTTTATTTAATTATTTTTAATTCACACCGAATTATTACCAGGGTGACGGTTGTGTTCGGAATAATTTTTTGCAAAGAATAGTAAAAAGGTAGGAACAAAACACCGCCACATTACAAATTTTTTTGACAGGACAAAGTCTGTCGGGTCGGCTAGTTTTTAATAAATTTGTTTTCTCCGTTTCTTTTTTTCTTTGGTATTCAATACGTTGTTAATCGCTCTTCTTCTGTTATAGTTTGAGTTTTTGATCTTATTTTAATTTCATCATTTTTTATATCATATAAAATTGTTAAAATTGTATTTTTAAATTCAAATATTTCTTGTATTGGTTAATCTCTTGCTAAGTATTTAATTTTTTTCATGGCATGTTTTTGACACCATTCTATTATATTCATATTTTTGAACGATCCTTTAATTTTTTTCCATTTCACTTGGAATTTATTATCAAATTCTTGGTTCTGGAGAATTTGGCAGTTCATTTTCCAAAATCCTTTACCGATTACAGGTGTACAGGATTACCTGTATTGATGTTTTGATTTTCAATATGACTGCCATGTGATCCGAGAACGCTACCGGCATAGTGTTACCATGCTATTACTTGTTTGGAAACTATTGAGTCAACATAGAATCGATCTAGTCTCAAAGCAGATTTACCAGCAGCTAATAAATGTGTATTTTATTTCATTTTTAACTTCCCGAAGCCATTGGCTTTCAAGCCATTCTGAATCAAATGAGACCAAATTTTGAAAAAGTATGTGTGTGTGTGTGTGAACAGATTTTTTGACATAAATCGACGTTTTCTCCAAAACGGATGGACTGATTTCAAAAATTTAAAAGCCATTCGATGTAATTCGATGAGGACTAGCGTTTCTGAGTTCCGTGCGACCATCGGCCGGGCCGTTTCTTTGTAAATTGCAGAAAAGTGAAAAAAATTTCGTCCACGTTTTAGCCTGCAATTCTGAATCGATTTTCAAAATTCAAAAACCATTCGATAGATATTGATTGGGAATCGCGCTGATTAGTTTTTGGTAAAGATCGGCCGGGCCGTTTTCTTGTAATAAAATTAAAAAAATATTTCGACGATTTTTATGATTTTTTGAAGATACATACCATAGTCTTCTAGATCATACTAAAATATTACGGCCCTACGATAACTGGTTCAACTTTAAAAATTCGTCAAAGTTTGTAAAAATTGGTATCGTTTTTTTGGCATTTGTCAAAATTAGACCTTTGATCGACGTTTTCTCAAAAACGCATGAACCGATTTTAGAAATTTAAAAGCCATTTGATGTATTTCGGCGAGGACTATCGTTTGTCAGTTTTGTGTGACGATCTGCCAAGCCGTTTCTTTGCAATTTGACAAAAAGTTTTAAACTTTTCGTCCACATTTAAGCTCATCCTACCGAACCGATTTTAAAAAATCAAAAACTGTTCGAAAGATATTAGTTGGGAAGGCCGTTTTCTTGTAATTAACTGTTAAAAAAAGTGTTAAACTTTTCGTCCACATTTAAGCTCATCCTACCGAACCGATTTAAAAAAAAACAAAAACTGTTCGAAAGATATTAGTTGGGAATGGTACTGATTAAATTTAGGTGAAAATCTACGGAGCCGTTTTCTTGTAATTAACTGTTAAAAAAAATGTTAATTTTTTCGTGCACATTTAAGGTCATCCTACCGAACCGATTTTAAAAAATCAAAAACTATTCGAAAGATATTAGTTGGGAATGGTACTGATTAATTTTAGGTGAAAATCTACCGAGCCGTTTTCTTGTAACTAACTGTTGAAAAAAAAATTTAAGCCGATTTTTATGGATTTCTTTTTAGCGATATATACCATGGTCTTATAAAACTTACAGAAATTACGGCCTTACGACAAAGAGTTTGATTCTAAAAATTCATCAAAAATGAGTAAATGAGTAGTTCTTTTGACATTTGTTAAAATTAAAATTAGACTATTTACTTGGCATAATGATACAGTACTTGGTCTTGAACATAATAAACCATTATAGTCCTGGAAACTGGTTAAATTATAAAAATTATTGATTTTTTTAAATTTGCTTTTAGAAAATACTCCGAGTCAAAGTGTTCGTTCGTTTTTAATTATGTGTAATAAATCCACTCGGAATACTTTTAATCACTCATAAATTAATTTATTTTTTATTGATTAAGTCGATTATTTAAACATATCGGGAAGTTCATGTAACTTGCCCTAAGGCTAAATACCAAACCAACTAGTTACTCTTAAATTGCTTCAAATAAATCCTTATGTTTGCTGAGGTAGTCTACATGTAAAACATTTTTTTATTGTATAGTAAGAAATTCAATTGTCAATTAGTAGAAAATACTTTTTTGATCGGTTTCGTAGTTTTCGTTTAGTGTTCGTTGAAAGATAGAAAATCAAAACAAACATTTTTGTCATATTTTGCATTTTCCTAAAGTCAGATGCTGTTTATGGTGTCGAAGCCTTAAAATATGTCAAAGTTGGTTTGGAAAATTTCATCCTGGTGATATTTCACTCAATGTTGCTCTGATTGTCCAGTTAAAGTTGTGGACAACTTAATTAAAGCAATAATCGATTCGGCTAATAGAATCAACTCGGCTATGTTTAAAAATTATTGGGGCTTGGTTGGAATGTTTCTCCACATTCAACAAATAGTCGCGACCATGAACCATTTGATTAAAACCCTTGAATTAAAAAAATTATGATGTCAAATTGTGCCTAATTCAGTTTTCTAATAAAAACTGAAAGTTTTTATTATCGTGGGACGATGATGCTTCTTGGAAGATAACAAAAGATCACCGATCAAAATGGTCAATACATGACAGCACAAGGTTATTTAATTCCACGCAAAAATTAGTTTTGATTTTCTAACAATAATGTACACTTATTTAGATGTCAACCTGATAACTACAAATTTCGAACAAAAATGCGCACTTACTCAGTTGCTAACATAATAACTACAAATCTCCGTTCCTATTTTAAAATAAAAAAAAGATTTAACAAAAAAAGATATATAAAAATTAGATATAATTTCTTTCTGAGTTAAGAAAATGTCTACCAGCTAAGTAGACTCGTTAAAAAATGGCTTTATGAAGAAACTGAAACCAAATGCCCATATGTAACCATATACACAAAAATTTGCTATAATTTATTGATAAAAAAATAGACTTGAAATAACATAACATGGAGACTTGAGTTTAAAGCTCAGTAAGTTAGAACCTAATATAAAATCTTTGTGCAGCATGCACCAAGCTTAAGTATTGCATTAAATCAATTTCGAAAAAACAATCATAAAATTAATTGAAAATTTCCGTTTTTTTTGTCTTATTCCGAAATTTTATGATGTTTGATAACAATGTATTAATGATTTTATCTTGAAAATTATAATTCACATTTTTTCAGGCAAAATAAAAATTGTTTTTAGAAACTTCAAGGTGGGGCGGGGCCCAATAGTTTATATACTATACCAATTATGTGAATTGTTTTTGTTGCTATTCAATAAGTAAATAGTTTATTCTTCGAGGAATTTAAGTTAACGTTGCCGCAGTATGGAGCAAATTAACTACAATTTAGATTAAGTGTGTCATGATTTTATATACATAAAATAAAAGGTTGTTCAAAAATACCGATGTCTAATAAAATAATCATTGAATTAGAGCGTTGATTTTTAATTAAATACGTCTAATTAGCGAAACGAAATTAAATCAGAATATTAATATGTATTAGCAATAGTTTAATGTTAGAAGTTGATACAACTTACCTCATACATAGGCTCAGATTCGGCACTCCCAGTTGTAAGGGCAATGTGTGCATCATTTGATGCACGTACTTTAAAGTTTATGGAGCCACCAGTTACAGGGTTGTATTGGTATTCCAGTGCATCTTCTGTAGTTATTTCTAGATTGATTATAAATACGTACAGAGAATTATTATAGGGGCTGCAGAATAGTAATTACGAGTATAATTTGTAAATGTAAGTATTTATACAATCATTCTATAAGTGTTCGAAAACTGCTTAATATGATGAAAATATTGAACAGTTTTCTATTATATAGTTATATTTGTTAATATTTCTGTAACTATTGTTTATTAATAATTGTTATATTTATTATTATTATTATTAATGTTATTATTATTAACTTCCCGTAGGGTAAGTTATAGTAATCGCAAAAAAATCGAAAATGAAATTTTTGATATATTTTTACGTTCCAAATTTATGCGTGTGTGTGTGCGCGTGTGCGGATACAAATTTTCGTCGACGATTTCGGTAACACCGATCAACCGATTTAAATAATTTAAAAAACATTCGATTCGTATTGATAAAGAGACGTGCTGATTAGTTTTTGGCGGAGACAAGTCTAGCCGCAAAAACGGTAACAGTTTTTAAGAGAACGGAGCATCCGATTTTAATAATTCAAAAAACATTTTACTTGTATTGACAAGATGAAGTACTGTTTAAATTTTTGTAAGGCAGGTCTAGCGGTTATGGACTCTCAATAAAAATATGTTAAAAAATGGTTTGGTATTTTGCCTTGAGGCAAGTTACATGAACTTCCCGATATGATTAAATAATCGACTTAATCAATAAAAAATAAATTAACTTATAATCCATTAAAAGTATTCCGAGGGGATTTATTACACATAATTGAAAACGAACCAACACGTTAACTCGGAGTATTTTCTAAAAGCAAATTTTCAAAGATTAGTAATTTTTATAATTAAACCAGTTTCCTTAGGACTTTAATGGTTTATTGTGTTCATTAAGACCAAGTACTCTATCGTTATACCGAGTAATTCGTCTAATTTCAATTTTAACAAACGTCAAAAAACTACTCATGTTCTTAAAATTTGGTGAATTTTTAAAATTAAACTACTTGTCGTAAGGGCGTAATATTTCAATAAGTTGTATAAGATCGTGATATATATCGCCAAAAAAAGTTCCATAAAAATCGGCTTAAATTTTTTCGAACAGTTAATTACAAGAAAACGGCTCGGCAGATTTTCACCTAGAACTAATCAGTATCATTGCCAACTAATATCTTTCGAACAGTTTTTGATTTTTTAAAATCGATTCGGTAGTTTGAGCTTGAATGTGGACGAAGAGTTTAACACTTTTTTTCAAATTACAAAGAAAGGGTTCGGCAGATCGTCTCACATAACTGATAAACGATAGTCCTCATTGAGATACATCAAATGACTTTTAAATTTCTGAAATCGGTTCAGGCGTTTTTGAGAAAACGTCGATCAAAAGTCTAATTTTGACAAATGCCAAAAGAACGATACTAATTTTTGCAAACTTTGATGAATTTTTAAAGCTGAACGAGTTGTCGTAGGGCTGTAATATTTTAGTATGATCTACAATACTATGGTATTTACCATCAAAAAAATAATAATGAAAATCGTCGAAATTTTTTTTAAAAAACTTTGTTACAAGAAAACGGCCCGGCCGATCTTTACCAAAAACTAATCAGCACGATTCCCAACCAATATCTTTCGAACGGTTTTTGAATTTTCAAAATCGATTAAGAATTGCGGGCTAAAACGTGGACGAAAAATTTTTCACTTTTCTGCAATTTACAACGAAACGGCTCGGCCGATCGTCACACAAAACTCAGAAACGCTAGTCCTCATCGAAATACATTGAATGGCTTTTAAATTTTTGAAATCGGTCCAACAGTTTTTGAGAAAACTGTCTATTTATGGCAAAAAATCTGTTCACATACACGCACACACACACACACACACACACATACACACACACTTACTTTTTCCAAATTTGGTCTCATTCGATTCAGAATGGCTTGAAACGTCGAGAAAACATAAAATTAGCGAATCGGATTTTTTTATGAAAACATAAACTTCTCCTTCGGGAAGTTAAAAATGCCACTTGGCGGTCAAAAATGTTCATTGGACTTATGTACATTAAATTATCAGATATTTTATAGAGATTTTAATAATATGTACACATTTTGTGTATTTTTTTTTTTGAGTTTCGTACCTAGATTTTTAATTTTAAATTTCACGTATATTGTTCTAATAAATGTCCTTGACATTTTCGACAGTATGGAATAACCGATTTAAATAATTTAAAAAACTTTTGATTCGTATTGTTAAGGAGACGTGTTGATTAGTTTTTGGCATAGACAGGTCAAGCCGTTTCGAAGATACGGGGCAAAAAAAAAACAAAAATTATAATTCAGTTTTTGAGAGAGCGAGAGAGTCCAATTTGAATAATCCAAAAAGCATTTTATTTGTATTGATTAACGAAGAACAGTTGAAATTATTGGAAAGGCAGATACAACGGTTATGGACTCTCAATATTTTTTTAAATGTAATTTGGCGGTAAAAATGTCCACTAGACATCAAATTATCAGATATTTTATAGAGATTTTAATAATTTGTACACATTTTGTGTCATTTTTTTGGGTTCTGTACCAAGATTTTTAATTTTAAAATTCACGTATATGGCTCAAACAAATGTCCTCGACATTTTCGACAGTGTGGAATAACCGATTCAAATAATTGACTAGCTGTAAGTGGAATTCTGTCTTAAGGTAATTAAGGCATCGTGCCTTAAGGCAAATTGCTGGAACTTCCCGTACCAAAATTATTATTTTTTTTTTTAAACGATTAAAATAAGATTTTTGAGAAACTATAAATTGGACCAAAAATTACTTTTTTTTTGAAAAAAAAAATTAAAAAAAAAAATTTATTTTTTTTTTTTTGAAAAAAAAATGTTTTCTTTATTTTGACATATTTTGGAAGATCTAAACTTTTTTTCAAAGCAATCGTACTGCTTTAACTGCATAAAGAGAAAATATCAAAGCGTGTAAGCGCCGCGTCGCCGTCTAACGCGTAAACATTGGTACGGAACCCATAGGACTGTAAACCAAATTCATACTTATTGTTAAAATCTCTATAAAATATCTGATAATTTGATGTGCATAAGTCTAATGATCATTTTTGACCGCCAAATGGCATTTTTTTTACTTTTTTCATTAGATCTCCGAAACCGCTAGACCTGCCTTTATGAAAATTTGATCGGTTCTTCACCTTGTCAATATAAGTAAAATGTTTTTTGAATTATTAAAATCGGACGCTCCGTTCTCTTACAAACTGAGTTACCGTTTTCGGCACTTTTTGCCCCGTATCTTCGGAACGGCTAGACCTCCCTGCGCCAAAAACTAATCAGCACGTCTCCTTATCAATACGAATCGAATGTTTTTTAAATTATTAAAATCGGTTGATCCGTGTTCCCAAAATCGTCGACGAAAATTTGTATCCGCACATACATACACACGTACATACACACACACACACACACATATACATCCATTTTTTCTAAGGCATGCCAAAATTTTCAGAAATCTTTGAAACGTAAATATATATAAAAATTTTCATTTTCGATTTTTTTGCGATTACTATAACTTGCCCTACTGGAAGTTAATAAAACATTCGATTCGTACTCGATCGCGAAGCGGTTTTGCCAAAGACAATTTTACCCTTTCGGAAAAATGGTGGGTGTAAATTATTGGAAAGGCAGATCCAACGGTTATGGACTCTTAATAATTTTTTAAATGTAATTTCGCGATAAAAATGTCCACTAGACATAGGGACATCAAATTATCAGATATTTTTTTATAGAGATTTTAATAATGTGTACACATTTTGTGTCAATTTTTTTGGGTTCTGTACCAAGATTTTTAATTTTAAAATTCACGTATATGGCTCAAACAAATGTCCTAGACATTTTCGACAGTACGGAATAATCGATTTATATGATTGAAAAATCATTCGGTTCGTACTCTATAGCGAGGCGTTTTAGCAAAAGGCAATTTTGCCGTTTCGGAGGTATGGAAAGCAAAGGTTGTGAAAACGGTTAAGCAGTTTTTGAAATAACGGATTATTCGATAAGATTAATTCAAAAAACATTTTGCTTGAGTAGATGGTGTGCAAAAAATGCATTTACAGAAAATTTAGTAATTTTAAAAAATTTCAAAAAAAAAATCAAAATTTTCTAAAAAAAAATCCAATTTTCAAAAAAATCAAGTTTGCGAAATTTATCATCATTTTCAAAAAAAAAACTAAATTTTGAAAAATTAAGAAAAATTGGTTTCTTACAAAAATTTGAGAATATTTCCAAAATTTAAAAAAATAATCACAATATTAAAATCTCTATAAAATATCTGATAATTTGATGTACATATATGTGTACCCTTAAATGTTTACAAAGGTTTTACTCGGCCTTTACCCGAATTGAATCGATCCAAAAAAAAAACATATTTTCTTTTTTTCTCTGCAACAAAATTCTTTTTACAATTTGTTGGAGGTTTTGTTACATCGAAAGATATTAAATATTTTCAAGCGCGAACCGCGCTTTTCACGTCGGGGACCTCAAAGACTTGTACTCATTTGCCACTTTCGAATGACAATTTTATTGTTTTTCGGTTGAAAAATATTTTATAATTTCGCTTCTGGCGAAAAATGAACATATAGTCGAAAAAAACATTAGGGGAGAGCGGAGCTTAAAAGTTCGTGGGTAAAAAGATCCACTGCCAATATCTCAAAAACAAGTGAAGTTAGAAATTTTTAACAACATTTATTTGAATTGTAGAATTGAATGTAGAGGAATATTTAAGTTGGCTTCAACCCTTTCTGATATAATCTCTACTAAAGCTTACATGTGGGTGGGGTAAACAGAGTCAACCACACCTTCATACTGGCTTAGGTGTAAATAATAAGGAAATAGTAAATAAAAAATTAAATTAAGTTAGAAAAAAGCTATTTTACAATATATATATATATATATATATATATATATATATAAATTAATAGTAAATTAACTCTGCTGATAAATATTTCTGACAAAGCATCAGATCAAAGGTATATCTGGTATTTTTTTTATAAAAATATACGAATGAAATTTTTATTTTACATTGGCTATATAATTTAGCTATTATTACGAAAAATTCTATTAAAATTAAAAATAAGTCGATCCCTTTTTATCCAGGCTATGGAGTAAAGACGGAAAATGACGAATTTAAAAAAAGCGGCTGAAAAACATTTTTATATTATTAGAAAAATCTAACTGAACAATCCGTCTACATTCAAATATTGTTGTTAAAAACTTTTAAGCTCCGCTCTCCCCTAATGTTTTTTTTCGACTATATGTTCATTTTTCGCCAGAAGCGAAATTATAAAATATTTTTCAACCGAAAAACAATAAAATTGTCATTCATTGTCAAAGTGACAAATGAGTACAAGTCTTTGAGGTCCACGACGAGAAAAGCGCGGCTCGCGCTTGAAAATATTTAATATCTTTCGATGTAACAAAACCTCCAACAAATTGTAAAAAGAATTTTGTTGCAGAGAAAAAAAGAAAATATATGTTTTTTTTTTGATCGATTCAATTCGGGTAAAGGCCGAGTAAAACCTTTGTAAATATTTAAGGGTTGTTATTGTTAAGAAAATTGCAAAAACAAAAAAAAAAATTTTTTAGTCATTACAAAGTTCACTTCAATATGAGTGTAATAAAAAAAATAATACTGATCGGATCAGCACATCCGGAGATAATTAATTTACCGCAGATGATGTTCATAGAAATTGAGCAAAAAATCCATATTTCAATCGTAAATATTTACGTAAAAAAATTTTTTTCAGCAAAATCTGAAATACGTGTCAAATGATTTTATCAATAGTATCTGTAAACAAATTTTCAGACAATTCTAAAATGTCAAGGTTAATTAGTGTCCGGTTTGTAAAAGAATGACCCATATGTCCAATAAACATTTTTGACCGCCAAATGACACTTTTTTAACTTATTTCTATCGAGAGTTCATAACCGCTAGACCTGCTTTCCCCAAAATTTTACCAATTGTTCATTTCGTCAATACAAGTAAAATGTTTTTTGAATTATTAAAATCGGACGCTCCGCTCTCTTAAAAACTGAGTTACCATGTTTGGCACTTTTTGTCTCGTATCTTTGGAACGGATAGACCTGCCTTCGCCAAAAACTAATAAGCACGTCTCCTTATAAATACGTATGGAATGTTTTTTGAATTATTCAAATCGGTTGATCGGTGTTCCCAAAATCATTGACGAAAATTTGTATTCGCACACACAAACGCACACACACACACATACACACCCCGTCGGGTAAAGCCAAACTCCTACCGGGCGCGTCCCCAGGTGGCGGATAGGGAGTTCCTAAAAATAACATATATTTTCTTTTTTTCTCTTCAACAAAATTCTTTTTACAATTTGTTGGAGGTTTTGTTACATCGAAAGATATTAAATATTTTCAAGCGCGAGCCGCGCTTTTCACGTCGGGGACCTCAAAGACTTGTACTCATTTGCCACTTTCGAATGACAATTTTATTGTTTTTTGGTTGAAAAATATTTTATAATTTCGCTTCTGGCGAAAAATGAACATATAGTCGAAAAAAACATTAGGGGAGAGCGGAGCTTAAAAGTTCGTGGGTAAAAAGATCCACTGCCAATATCTCAAAAACAAGTGAAGTTAGAAATTTTTAACAACATTTATTTGAATTGTAGAATTGAATGTAGAGGAATATTTAAGTTGGCTTCAACCCTTTCTGATATAATCTCTACTAAAGCTTACATGTGGGTGGGGTAAACAGAGTCAACCACACCTTCATACTGGCCTAGGTGTAAATAATAAGGAAATAGTAAATAAAAAATTAAATTAAGTTAGAAAAAAGCTATTTTACAATATATATATATATATATATATATATATCGTATATATATAAATTAATAGTAAATTAACTCTGCTGATAAATATTTCTGACAAAGCATCAGATCAAAGGTATATCTGGTATTTTTTTTATAAAAATATACGAATGAAATTTTTATTTTACATTGGCTATATAATTTAGCTATTATTACGAAAAATTCTATTAAAATTAAAAATAAGTCGATCCCTTTTTATCCAGGCTATGGAGTAAAGACGGAAAATGACGAATTTAAAAAAAGTGGCTGAAAAACATTTTTATATTATTAGAAAAATCTAACTGAACAATCCGTCTACATTCAAATATTGTTGTTAAAAACTTTTAAGCTCCGCTCTCCCCTAATGTTTTTTTTCGACTATATGTTCATTTTTCGCCAGAAGCGAAATTATAAAATATTTTTCAACCGAAAAACAATAAAATTGTCATTCATTGTCAAAGTGACAAATGAGTACAAGTCTTTGAGGTCCACGACGAGAAAAGCGCGGCTCGCGCTTGAAAATATTTAATATCTTTCGATGTAACAAAACCTCCAACAAATTGTAAAAAGAATTTTGTTGCAGAGAAAAAAAGAAAATATATGTTTTTTTTGGATCGATTCAATTCGGGTAAAGGCCGAGTAAAACCTTTGTAAATATTTAAGGGTTATTATTGTTAAGAAAATTGCAAAAACAAAAAAAAAATTTTTTAGTCATTACAAAGTTCACTTCAATATGAGTGTAATAAAAAAAAATAATACTGATCGGATCAGCACATCTGGAGATAATTAATTTACCGCAGATGATGTTCATAGAAATTGAGCAAAAAATCCATATTTCAATCGTAAATATTTACGTAAAAAAATTTTTTTCAGCAAAATCTGAAATACGTGTCAAATGATTTTATCAATAGTATCTGTAAACAAATTTTCAGACAATTCTAAAATGTCAAGGTTAATTAGTGTCCGGTTTGTAAAAGAATGACCCATATGTCCAATAAACATTTTTGACCGCCAAATGACACTTTTTTAACTTATTTCTATCGAGAGTTCATAACCGCTAGACCTGCTTTCCCCAAAATTTTACCAATTGTTCATTTCGTCAATACAAGTAAAATGTTTTTTGAATTATTAAAATCGGACGCTCCGCTCTCTTAAAAACTGAGTTACCATGTTTGGCACTTTTTGTCTCGTATCTTTGGAACGGATAGACCTGCCTTCGCCAAAAACTAATAAGCACGTCTCCTTATAAATACGTATGGAATGTTTTTTGAATTATTCAAATCGGTTGATCGGGGTTCCCAAAATCATTGACGAAAATTTGTATTCGCACACACAAACGCACACACACACACACATACACACCCCGTCGGGAAAAGCCAAACTCCTACCGGGCGCGTCCCCAGGTGGCGGATAGGGAGTTCCTAACCGATCGTAAGATCGGCGGATTGGGGCGAAATAAAATAGCACTCGCGTACCAAATTTGGCATCGGAGCTGAGGAGTAACAGCCACCGTCCGTGCATCGCGGAAAAAATCAAAAACTTCCCTTTTGGCTAGAAAGGTTGGTCACACCATCTGACCTAGGGTCACGTACGGAAGCGGATGAGGGGACACTGCTTGAAAGAGATGTGTAGATGATAGAAAGCAAACATAGAACAAATGACCTTTTTGTCATATCGTATTATCAAACCCGCAGGCCTATTGTACGGTACCACTCGATGACGACCGATTACGGACGAATACTTCAGAAAAACAAAAGAATTAATAATAATTTTCAATATGGCGAAGTGTCACGTACCACAGTGTCAAAAAAGTATTGAATTAAATACAGTTCATAAAGATAAAAAATTCTTACAAAAGCCGCATGCGTTAAGAAACTGGGCTGAAAAGCTATAGAGGATTTGAGACATATTTGAAACAAAAAAAAGTGATTACACCAGAAATTTTGATCAAAATCTATTGCACATTTTTTTGGAATAATAAGGATCGGAGATGTTCAATTTTCTAAATTATTTATATTGTTTGTTGTTAATAACTGGTGCAATACTGTGAAACGATGTCTCTCAGGAAAATATAAGAATGAAAATGAACAGGACCCCATAAAAAGTAGCTCTCGAAAAATACAAGAAAAGTCTCAAGGCCAATAAAACTCGACTGAGGCAGAAAAAACACGTATATTTTTCTGCGAAATTTAGAAAATCTTGTCTATTTATTAATAATTGTATTTTATTTAAATTCTTTAAATATGTTTTATTGATATGTTTTATTATTTATATTTAATTATTGCTTAAATATTAATTTTATTTCATTTTTGAAAATGTTTTTAATGTATATGAAAATATAGTTTTATGAGTATGTTTTGTTATTATTGGTCATATTAAAATTTCAGATTTATTGTAAAAATATATATAAATTTATCTTAGACTTAAATCTATGGATTGGGATTTATCTAGAATTGAACCAAGGGGTAAATTTTCACGCTACACTCGTCGCGCCTCAATAGCAGGAGCGGAAAATTAAAATTAAAATAATCGAAAAGCGGTCCTGTTTGCTATCTATTTATACTTGTTTATCTATGGGATGATCCATATAGCGCACCGTGCGTGGAAACTCCCGGCATCAACGTGCCGCACCCACGGGAGCAAGAGGATGCCAATAAAGGTGCACGGCCGGAGCGGGTGTTTTTTTTGCGCTCCAATGGTCACAAGCAATGGTGGTAGCTGTAAGGGTGATCACCCCTCCACTTACCGAGGCACCGCGTTCGAAGACGACCTTTTGCTCTGGAGGACTATTTAAATAGCATGGATAACTATGAAAACCCCAAAAAACAAGAGAGGTGACGTATTTATGGACGTCGAGCAGGATGCGGCCAAAGCCGCTATAGTAAAAGGAGGCAAGAAGGTTTCCGGTAATCTTCACCGAGACAAAGTAAACTCTGCACCATCGACTAGATGTCGTCAAACGCCGATGGAGGCTTAAAATTTGACGAGCTAGTGGAGTATGTCAAAGATAAGAACAATGTCCACAGCAGAATAAAGGAGTTAATCAGGTCGGTTGATACAGCATATAGCATGACATTGAAAGAACATACAACAGCCCCAAAAGCTGTCGCAATGACAGTACAAACTACACAGAAACAAATTCGACGAGTGAACTTGACCAAAGTCACATCAAGAGGACAACGAGCGGCCTTTTGTGAGATAGATGAGGCCAATGCAATCAAAGCTCTAAATAGGGCCCGCATAAGAATTGGGTGGGTTAACTGTTGCATTCGCCCAGTTGTTAAAGTGGCCCGCTGTTTTAGATGCCTCGGTTTTGGACACCAAACGCACAAATGCGGCGGGGAAAATCACAAGTTTGTAGACTGCACGGAAAAGCCAAAATGCTTCCTATGCACAGTAGACAATGAAGACCGGAACAGCAGGAGCCATGTCGCAGGATCCGAGACCTGTAAGGCATTCCGTGTGGCACTCGCCGTAGCCACGAAAAAGCAGAAATGACGCAATTTTTACAAGATAATCTGAATAAATGTGCCTGGGCGCAGAATTTACTGCGCCAACGTATCTTTGAAGATAAGATCGATATCTGCCTCATCTGCGTGCAATATATGAACATTCAGGATAAATCATTTTTCGCCGATGAATCTGGGACGGCACCAATATGGATCATAAACTCAAAGGAGATCACCGTCATTGACAACAGAAGCGGAGAGGGTTTCGCCTGGATCAAGACTCCCACGAACTACTGTGTGTGCGTCTACCTTTCACCAAATGAAGGGATTAGCTTATTTCGCCAGAAAATGGCAAGCATAGAAGACACTCACGGCAAGTTCGACGGAGAAGTCATTGTAGCTGGTGATTTCAAGGCGAAATCGGCTGAATGGAGCGCCGAATACTCGGACACCAGAGGAAATGACGTGGCAGACTTTGCTGCAAGATTGGACATTACTGTGCTAAATACTGGGAGTATTACAACTTTTAAAAGACCAGGATATCAGGAATCTATCCTGGACATTCCGTGATTACGTGGGTCACTCCAAGGACAGCAAACATGATTGGAGACTGGACTGTATCTGAAGACTATAGTGGCAGTTATCATCAACATGTAGCATTTCGCCGCGTTAACGTTCCTCCTACCAAGATTTGTATACAAACGAGTACAAACTGGCTAAAAAACCCTAAATAAAGCCATAAAATGAGCTGAAGCCGGATTGTAGAAGGCGATTTGCAATGATCTTGATAAAAATCTCTGGGCAAAGTTTGTCAAATTGTTACAAAACGACTTGGTAGAGCTTTACTAGAAGCACAGAAATCTCCTAATCTAATGAATTGCACCGTAGCGGAACTATTCCCTAAACACCCGCCACGGAAAAAGAGACAATACGCGGAAAACAATGAAACTACACCCTTCATTTTCAAGGAACCACAAGATGCGGCAAAAACTATAAAGGCAGAAAAAGGACTAGACCCTGATGGAATCCCAGCCTCAGTGATCAAAACTGTAGCCCTGGAATTTCCAGATATTTCTCTGAACGCCTACAATGCCTGCCTGGCAACTGGCACCTTTCCTACGGTCTGAAATCGGCAAAGATTAGTCCTAATAGACAAAGGTAAGTGTGACTGTAACACCATCGTCGGTTAGACCACTCTGCATGTTTGACATTGCCGGAAAATTGCTTGAGAAACTCATTCAATGCAAATTGCGCGACGACAATGAATGCGCTGGAAGCTTTGCCAATAACGAACACGGATTTCAAAAAGTATGATCAAGAGAAGCATGGCGTGGTAGTCTCAAAGCTCGTAAAGTGTGTTTCCTCCTTACATTCGACGTTAAAAACGCCTTTAACAGTGCGAATTGGGAGAATATTTTAAACGCCCTAGAGCATAAATTTGACGTGAAGCCAGAGAATCTAGGACTAATAGATGACTACCTCGATGAGAGAAAGTTGATAGTGGAAACGACGGAAGGTCATCAAGAACATGAGGTTACACATGGCGTACCTCAAAGCTCAATCTTAGGAGCCCTTGGATATCCCTTTTCCGAAGCAAGTGAAACTCACGAGCTTTGCGGACGACGTCGTAGTGGACAGCACTGAGGAGGCTGAACTACTCGTTCGAGAGACCACCGATACCATAGAGACCTGGCATGAGAAATACCACCTAAAACTCGCCAAACAGAAAACGGAGATGGTTGTCTTGACCCGACAAAAATGGTTTCCAAAACCATTCACTGGTGACATAGGAGAGACAACTTTGACGTCAACAAGGATCTTGCGGTACCAGAAAGTAATGATAGATAAGAAGCTATCTTTCCGGGAACACCTCGATAGTGCATGCATAAAATCTAGCAACTCGATATCCAACTTGTCAAGGATTATGGCTAACTGCACGGGACCACGAACCTGAAAACGACGAGTCCTGCTTAAGGTATTTCATTCTGTACTGCTATACGGCGCGGAGCTGTTAGAGTTACCTGGGCCTATCGCACGGTCTCAGAAGCAGCTGTATTGGTAATAGCAGGAGCTACACCAATAGACTTACTAGCATTCGAGAGAGTAAAACTCTGCTGAAATAGGTGGCGACAACTTCAAAGACACAAGGTCGATAATAAAAAAGAAAACGTTAGAAGCGTGGCAAAATCGGTGGGCATCAAGAGAGAAGAGCAGACGGCGCGCCTGATTCCGGTCATTAGCGTCTGGCTCTCTGGACAATACGGGAACACAGATTTCTTTCCGACCCAGCTACTAACAGGACATGGACAGTTTAATACTTATATTTTTAAGATGGGCTTATATAGCACGCCAATGTGCAAATACTGTCCAGATAAAATCAACGACGCTGAGCACACGTTCTTTGAATGTGCAAGGTGGAAGGACTATGGTAGCAACGCCGAGGACATTATAGGCACCAGGCTCACCCCCTCAAGTCTTGTGACCTACATGATGAAACAAGAAGAAAACTGGTTAGCTGTAGCAGCTCATGCACAGTACCTTTTGAAGGATAAAACCATAGAAAAGGACCAGTAGTCGGAAGCAGGCGTCGCAAGGTGCAGCTCGGACCGGATTGATGTAATGCTAACGCGGTTCCAATATAGTCCTGTCCGTACCATCTGCGGGTAGAGGGGAGAGGAGTGTTTTTTTAGTGGGTAAAATTCTCCACACTACCGTCCATCGTTTTCTGCTGTAGGATGGACAGCGGAGTATCAACAATGGCGGCGTCTTATTAAGATTTTTTTTGCACCTCTATATAAAAAAACACATACACATCATTCATTTTTTCTAAGTTATGCCAAAATATTCAGAAACCTTTGAAACGAAAAATATATAAAAATTGTCATTTTCGATTTTTTTGCTATTACTATAACTTGCCCTACGGGATTATCAATCATTGCCATATGAGGTAAAATATCTCCGCTGTATGTTGTCCTCCAAGATATAATGTCAAGAGGGAGCAGTTTCAAGAATTCTTTAACTCATTGGGGTCAAAATTTTTTTTAGCTAGAGGCGACATTAATAGTGAACACCCAAATTGAGGATCTCGTATTTCTAACCCACAAGGAAACTAACTTAATTTTGTAACTCTACATAGAACTTTGTTACAATATCCACAGGGACTCCTTCCTATTGGCCTAATGATCCGGCGAGAATACCTAACTTACTCGATTTTTCCATTTTGGGCGGCATTGATAATAAATGCATCGAAGTTCAGTCAAATTACGACCTAAGCTCGGACCACTTTCCAGTCATTGCATCTGTGAGTTCAAATTTAAATCAAACACTACCAAGTTGCCAACTTCATAATCACAAAACGGACTGGGTGTTATACGAAAATATTATTAAGAACCAAATATACTTAGAAACGCCTCTAAAATGCCCAAGCGATATAGACAGCGCATTGAACGACTTTCAACAAATTTTGCAGAATGCAGCATAGTTTGTACACTGCAAATGTTGTTGTGTGAATCAAAACACAAAAACATATTAAAAACCATAAAAAATCGCGTCATTATACACATAAGGGAGTGGTATTACATAAAGGATGTTTTTTAATACGGCGATCGTTTAAATTATCGGTCCAGGCGTGTAGAGATATATCCATACGGCGTGTAAACAAATGCGCCAAGTCGAATCATATGCAATGAATGTACGCACTTACGCAGTTCCATATGAACTAACCCTACTTTTAAATTTGTTGATGACAGATGTTTAAGTGCGGAATTTGTGAATGTTATTATCAATTAAAATAGAGCGCATTAAATAATATAACCAAATAATTTATTTGTAATAAACAATTTGGTTCGGCTTTTAATGAATACATGAGTGTGGAATTTTCGAAGAAATTTATAGAATGCTGTACAAAATGAAAAAATGAAATGGTAAGTATCAGTTTTAGAATTTATTAATGACCTCAATTATTCAATATTTTTATTGTAAAATTAATTACAGATGGATGAAATGATTCCATTGAAATTGCTTCTGAGAACTGTAACTTGAAAATTTAATTTCTCTTCAGATGCAAAGGTTTTTAGTTTTGAGGTTAGTTTGAGGTTGAAAATGTAATTCTCAATTTGTACGATATGTCTTAATTAATTTATCATCATATTTTCAGATATGAAGAAAACAGATGAAACAATCAAATTAAAATGAAAGATTTACATAAATTCATTAAATACATTAAAGGCAGGAATGTATCACAAGTAAAAAATTTATTCAGAATTTACTGAGTGATCGAAGGCCCTAGATGAAAAATGAGGTTCAACGAATAATTTGTATAATAAATAAATTTCCTTCACTCGAATATAGTGAAATGACAATAGTTTTTCTAGTGTTGTGCTATATTTTATTTTATTTCATTTTAGGTGTTTTAGAGGTTTTATATTCAAAAAGTTTAGATGGAAATCTTTTGATAAATACAATATGACATGATTAAAAACCTCACGAATGTATTCTCTATAGAGAGTAAGAATACGAAAATAGCTCTTATTTCATTTCATTGAAGAAAACAACTCCAAATTTGACAATAAGAAAGTTAATTATTAAAAGAGTAATGCATATGCAATTTTGAGTAATGCATTTTTTTTGGATGGTGATGGTTTACACTACACATGATATTATATCTCGAGCTATCATTGTAACGGATGACAAAATTAAGATGGTAATTGATAATCGGATAATAGATTTTGGATGCTACTTTGTATGGCACAGATCTTATCTCCATGCTTTTTCAAATGAAATTGAAGAAATTTTTAAAGAAAAATTCATAAAAGTGAATAAAAAATGATTAGTGTTGATAAAACTGTAATGAAAATAATAAACAGAGGAGCAAAAGGAAATCATTGATTTGTTGTGCTCTCATACGATGGACCTGTTTTCGGCCAAACTACTATTAATTATCATTATATTGAATTTGAAATATTGGGAACAGTAACAAATAATAAAATTTTAACATTGATGAAATTTGTGCACGCCGTACAAAAAAAGGCAGATTAACCATTTTAAAGACATTTAGCTAATTCTTTTCTGTGATTTTTGTTATTAATTACATTTCATGTTAAAATGGTTCAATTATCAATTACCTATAATTAATATTATCACCTTTTTCAATTTCAAAAATAATTTATCAAAATTATTGTAACATAAATAGTAACGATATTGTAATTTTCGTAAAATTGTGATTTTGAATTGGAATATATTAATACATATAACCTTATTATTTTATAATGTCTTTTTATTTCAATAAAATATAGTCTTTGTGGTACTACAAAGCGTAGATTGTAATTATTAATATTAAACATTCTTCAAATAAGCATATGGTTAACACCCCACGACGTCGCGTTCTCATGATAACACACCCGTCGGGGCGGTTTCATAGTATCACACCCGACCGGTGTGTTAGTCAAAAACACACCAAAAAGTAGATCAAAAGTGACTACATACAAATATCACCCCTTTTCGTGTTATTGTACGCGACATACGTTTGCAGTGTACTCTGCAAAACTTTGTCACCAGTGAGGGACCCTACATAACACTAGAGATTAGGAAACTAACAGCTGAAAAACGTAGGATTAGGAAAATGTGGCATACCACTCACTCGCCACAGGATAAGACTCTACTAAATAGAATGAATATCTTATTGAGAACTAAAATTAGTGAAAGGAACAATACTAATTTTACTAACTATGTGTCCAGATTGAATAGATTTGATAATACCTTATGGAAGCCACTATTAAACAGAAGAAGACCTGCAACAAAATACGATTCTGATTCTTGGGCAAGAAGTGACTCAGAAAAAGCAAATCTGTTTGCCAGTTATCTATCATCTGTCTTTTCGGTTAACGATTTCAAGTCAAATATCAATATTTCTAATTCTGAAAACACAGCCTGATACCATAACAAAACTAGATTATAATGAATTTAAACGTCTTAAAAACAAAAAAGCTGTAGGTATAGATTCAATTTCAAGCATAATGCTCAATGAACTCCCCAGGATTTATTTTACTCACCTGCATCTTTAACGCAATTCTTAAACTCAATTATTGGCCGATATTATTCAAAACATCTACGGTCAAAATGATCTCAAAGGTAGGGAAAGATCCGAACAAAGTCAATTCATACAGACCAATAATATCTAAAATATTCGAAAGACTTCTGCTAGCAAACATCGCAAGGACTACTAACTTAATTCCTGACCACCAATTTGGCTTTCGCAGCGGACACACAACTACGCAACAGTGCCATCGAATAGTGAACACTATTAATAAAGTTTTTGAAGGCAGCAAATACTGATATGCTGCTTTCTTAGACGTGAGCCAAGCATTTGATAAAGTTTGGCATGAAGGCCTTTTCTACAAAATCGGAAATTTATTGCCAGCATACAAGATGTTTTTCGAGTCCTATCTTACTCGGAGAAAATTCTAAGACGAGGTTGGCTATACTACAACTGAACCGGAAGTAATGAAAGCAGGAATCCTGGCAGTGTTTTGGAGCCATTCCTTTAGTTTATTTATACTAATGACTTTCCCACAAACACCACCTGCTGCACGTTTGCAAACGATATTGCTGTTCTAGCAGTTGCGCAAGATCCAACCGATGCATCTTTTAAACTCCAAAATCATCTTGATAAAATAAAGTAATGGTCCAAAAACTAGAAAATAAAAGTGAATCAAACAAAATCACAACACATAACATTCAAGCTCGGGAAACAAAGCTGTCCAAAAGTAACGCTTGGCGGCGACGAAATTCCCGAAAACAACGTTATTAAGTACCTAGGCCTGCACTTAGATTTCAAGCTCACCTGGAGATTCCATATAAACAATAAAATACAGTAAATAAAACTAAAAATGCAACAATTAAAATCAAAACTTCCACTATATAACAAAGTTTTAATCTATAATGCAGTGCTGAAACCGGTGTGGGCCTACGGCATAGAGCTGTGAGAATGCGCTTGCAAATCACATATAGCCAAGATGCAGAATCTGCAGAATAAAATTCTCAGAACTTTAGTCGACGCTCCATGGTTTGTGAGTAATCATATGATGCATCAGGACCTAAAAATACCATATATAAAAGACGTCACCAAGGAAAAGGTCTGCACGCATCTTAACAAAATCGCAACACATACTAATAAACTACTAAAACCACTTGTGAATGGAAATATAAGCCAAATACTCAAAAGAAAATGGCCTGCTGACCTGACCATGTAATTTCTGCCCGACTTCCTTCATTTAGGAATAACTTAATGGAGGCATCCTAACATACTTATTTTTCCTAATTTGCTTATAATTATATTATTTGTTTTTATTAATAATCTTTGATTTTGTATCTTTATTATTTGTGTTTACGCCAAAATAGACGTGACAACGTCGCATTAATTTTAGCAGTGAAAGAATTGCATCTTCCAACGATGCATGGACATTTGCGACCCAAGATCGGCAATAAAAGTTGCCCTCTAGGTACCTGCAGGCATATTGACATAGTCTAGATCCAGTCGCGAAACTATTAACATAGTCTTAATCCGGTCGCCAAGCTATCCACATTCAAATATTCCAATATTATATAAATACAAAAACTATATCATACAAACAGTGTAAATTATATTCTACAAATAAATAAGTGTAAATCTACTTGTTATCAATCAATATTTACATTTTAAACGGTCGATAGAGCCACTAATTCTATCTGGTCCTTGAGCTTACAACTTCAACAAAAAACATTGGTCCAAACCAGTGATTCCCAAAGTGGTCCACATGGACCCCCAGGGGTCCATGGCAATATTCAAGGGGTCCACGGCGGCAAAAACAAAATTTGGGGGTCCACGAAATAAAAAAGGGGGTCCACGGCAGTGGATTACAATACATCATGTTAAAATCTATTTATTTACGTTAAACGATAATATAATATATAGATTTACAATGAATCTTTTAATATAATTGGCAATATTTAGAAATGATTCACAAAGTAAAGAAAAACATTACAGATTTATATAAAGTGTGTGAGTTGTAGCATGTAGGCATTCGAGTTGTGGTTAAACTATACGCTGGCCGTTGAAAAGCTTAATTTTGGTAAGATTTTTGCCCTTAGAATTTATAAATACCAAATATTGAGGTTTAAATGCCAATTTAACGAAGTGTGATATAGATACCACTTATTTGGATTCGATAAACAAAATTTTCTTTGAATTTTAGTCTCCTCAGCAACGAATTTGGACTCAAGTGATTTGGACTAAACTTTTAGACATTTAAATTACTATTTTTGTGCTTTGGTGGACAGTAAATTATAGATATAGTTTACTTCTGAGTTGGTTATTAAAGAAAGTTGCTTATATGAAATGATTACTGACAAATGTTATAGGTTTGGTAGTGCTTCATGATGTTTCTGATTATTATAGCAGTTCTACCGTTAGTTGTTTCACGTGGATTAATGTTGTAACTGTTTGCATGGCACCGTGCCTTAAGGCAAATTGCTAGAATTTCCCATACCGTGAATTAATTTTTTTTAAAAAACCTTTAAATGTTCATTTTCGATTTTTTTACGATTACTATAATTTACCCTACGGGAAGTTAAAAATCAAATTTGCTTAATTTAAAAAAGTCTAAGTTAGTAAAGCGTATTTTCGAAAATAGCATATGATCAATTTGATGATGTATTAAAAATAATTATAAAGCCGCTATTTATATCCTTAAGTTTTAAAACTAAACTCATTAATATATTTATCTCAGCGAAGTCCATTTTAAATTCATTTTGTTGCTCGATATATTAGGATAAGCATAGGACGATCTGTTAATAGTATCACAGATAACAAATATATGTTACGTAGTAAAAAGATACTATTTAAAAATACAATAATAAACAGTTTTGTTAATAAATATTTTTTTCAAATTACAATTGAGGACTTTTAGTAAAAAATTGATTACTCGATTATTTGTTACACTCATCTTTTACAAGCTAGAAAGCTCTGTTTCTAGCTTTTATGTTATATCTTATATTTTTTATTCTATATGTTTTTTCGCATTTGAGACTTCTATGAAAGTTTGTTAAATTTTCTTCATAATTAACTTGAAAAAATTACTATTGGCTTGTTTGTTTTCTTTTTTTTTTAATTTTATGAAATTAAATTCGCCTTTGGAATTTTGTATTCAGCAATTTTCTCATTCATAACGTTTTACGAGAGATAAAAAACACATTGATTCACATAATTATAATTATAATTTGATAAGTAGTTGTAATTCAATTTTAATTAAGAAAAAAAATTTAATTAAGAAAATTTTAATTAATATTTAAACCTATACTTTTCAAAAATCCGGGACAAATATTGATTTTGAAAAAACCCGGATCAAAAGATGAAACCCGGAACTGTCCCGGATAAACCATAATATTGGGGGTCCACGACAAAACGAAAAATATCGCAAGGGGTCCACGGCACAAACAAGTTTGGGAACCTATGGTCCAAACGATCCGAATTTGATTACCAGTGCAAAGGAAATAACTAAAACATTCGAACTAAAATCAAAAATTAAATAAAGTGGAAGTTTTAAACAAGACAGGAAGTTCTAACTTTGGCGCTACACCAACGAACGAGCGAAGCAAACAGCGAGTGAATCAGGTTAGTCAAACATTCCCTTCCTATCTGTCTCTCCATATTTATTAATTAGAGTTCAATATAATATGTGTCAAAATGGAATCATCAAAAACATTAAAGTCACTAAAAATCAAGCAACTCGTAATTAAATCGCGATTAGCATCTATCGAAAAGATTTGCAAGCAATGGTCAAGCATACCTGTTTGTGAATTAAATATTTTAGATATAAACCGCTTTATCGAATATGTATAACCTTTTTTAAAAACATATGAAGATACGATTATCGAAATAGCAACATTACTAGATGACGAAGAGCAAATTGATAATTTAATTGAAAACGAATTAGATGAGTTTTATGACAAATACAACAAATGCTTGGCAACATTATTAAAACTTAGTCAAGTTTCATTGAATACATCAGATACTAGTTCGGAAAGTAAATTAAATTATACCACGACAAACAATGCAGGTAACATAAAACAGCCTCAATTTTATTTATCTCAACTAAATGTTTCTAAATCATTAACGCTATCTAATCATAAATCAAACTTAGAAGCTCAAATACACACATATACGGAAATACACAAACCATACAACGATATACAACACGTCACTGAACATTGCAAAAAATATTTTGTTTCTAATGCTAAGGCTACGCCTAAAATTATGGCAGTTAACGGAAGTTTTGGGACTAAAATCAATTTTACAAAAAATATCAAAAACATAAAACGCAGTAAACAAATAACATTAAAACGTTATATTTCATTTGAATACAAAAATCTATTCACTGAATTCATAAACGCATGTACACCTAAAATATGTTTCTATATACCCCATCACAGCGTGTTAAAGTCGAACAATTTAATAATGAATTTTTGCGTATTTTTCGAAGAATCTTTTAAATTCAATACAAATCTGTCGTTAACTGAGCTACAACTTGTTTTACCGACTATCCAAAATAAAATCTTTTCCATTAACCAAAATTTAAAATTAATACGTTAGTACTTACGGTCGATATAAAGAAAATGATAAAACAAGTTTCAGTTCAGACTAACGACAGAAATATGCACCAAACAGTTTGGAACAAAACTTCTAATGACAAAATAAATATTAATCAAATAAATACGTTTTTGTCAATACAATCATCTAAACAAAACATTACTAAACAGCTTGAAATATTTGAAATCCTAAAAAATTATCCTTACGTTGATAGTTTATTAACTAGAGGTGATACAATAATGAAATTATTATTCATTAACAACAATCTTACTAACCTTTTAAAACAAACTCAATTAAATCCTTATCAATTGAATTCTAACTATTCAAAACTTTTAATTCATACTATAAATATCGGCGAACATATTACAAAATCTCGACATACATCGTCGAATTTATTTTTATATTGTTTTAAATTTAACTATAAGATTAAATCAATAAATCAAATAGCGAATAAAAGATCTAATTTATCAGCTACTGTTCAAACATATAATACAAGTGATTTTTTATATCCAATCAACAACGTAATTAAACTAATAATGCAAATTCTATGGCGGTCGAACTTACCACGTCACGAGGAAATTCCCTCAGAATCTCAAAATGCATTAAAACAGTTTTCCACAAATGTGCTAGAAAACACATTGAAATGTAATGAAATCAAAACTAATAAACACTTAAACAATAAAATAAATATATTACTTATATTTTTCGATAATCGCCTAAGCATGAAATCAAATGGCTACACATATATTCCGCGTATAAATGTGTTTTATATCAAGTCAAATTCTAGCTATAAAATAAACTTAATGGTAGCAAGATCTAGAATAACTCTATTAAAAAATATCGCACTTATATACGTCAAGCTAAATATGGCACAATTACTAGCAGCTCTTGCACAAAAAATGAAATATGCATTAAATATTGCGTTTGATAAAAAATAATATTGGAGCGGTTTTAGTATCATCCTTATGGGAATAAAATCTCTATTTTACAAATACAAAACTCTTTTTCCCAATAAAATTCTTTATTCAAACCGAAACAATTAATAACTTGTTAATACTTTTTATTCTTCATATACTCATTTGTATATAACAGCACAGTAGTAAAGTTTAAAATTAGTGTAAAATTGTGCTAAGCTCAGAGATCAAATATGAAATGCAATAATATTTCTTATTTATAATATCACTTCCTTAAAAATAAGACTAGAATGTGCAGTATGTGAATAGGAATAATTGTGTACATTAACTACAATAAAACATACGCAAACTATTGGTTGCATGTCGAATCATAAGACAGACCAGCGAACTCCATTTCACGCAAGTGCTATACAAAATCTATTAAAATCATCTTTAGTGGCAAGGTCCATATTTACATATAGCTGCAACGCGCGATTAAAATTGTTACAATTTCTGCGACTGACATAGTAATTAAATTACAAGTTTGGCTTGTACAGAGATTGATAATAATGAACTTTTCCATGAGGTTTTCTTTCATCAAACCTAAAAGTGTAAAAAATAATACACTTAAATTTCAATTAAACTTGAACGTGTAAAAAATAATATTAAATCAACAAAGAATAGGACATTGCATGCTCTATTAATAATTCACGAGATCAATTATCACAAAAGATGATAGTCAAGCAAGACATACTTACGAGCAAAAACTTGCGTACGCATCATACAAATAACCAAAACTAAATACATGTATACTATTATTAGATGAAAATGGAAATTCGCACGTTGGGGTTCAAACCAAATACTTGAATTTAATCTAAACAAATGTCACCCCATAGCGCTGTCCAAAATTCCACTCGTCTATCAATTTCCATACCTAAACATGAACATTTAAAAATCATAACACCACTTTGCACAAATATCTATTAGCCTATAGGAACTAAAGGCTTACTTAAATATGTACATGTTTCCAAATGCAACACACATATATTCATCATTAATGGGCAATTTAGCTACATTTGTACTATCCCGCATTAATCTTTCTTTACATGCGAATTCTTAGTTACAAAAGAATATCAATAAACAAGAGTGTATAAAAAATGAAGGCTTCTTTATGACTTATATTTTCGCATATCTATTAAATACAAAATACATTTCTAATCGAACTTTGCAAAAATACAAAATACATTTGTAATCGAACTAATCTGGTTTAACGGTAAATGGTTTGATAGCAATTTTAACACAATTTTGACGCAACGCATAAATCTTGTAAATTATATTTATATAAGGAAACTAGTCGTATAAACCTTATAAAGTTTACAAAATAAATAAACTAAAATAAGATTATAAATAATATAGTCAAATGGACTATATCGTCAAATTTATATCATATACCATCAAATTTTCATATAAGCTCATCTAAAGAAATTTTGTAAATTTTCGAAATTCTTTCCTAATTCTAATACTTTACGGTAATTCTATATGGTTCAAACACATATGAGAACAATATTGAACTCGAAACCAATCTCTTAAGCTCCAATCCGCAAGATTATGATCTATTAATTCCTAATTACTTCCATATTTAAAATCCTCAATCTCAGCTCCCTATCCATCAATGTTTGATATTCTTGGAAATACCATTGCTCAACACCAGGAACTTCAAAGAAACCTTGTGCAACAAGAGTACAAGAAATGCGCCAGGGTTGCAGACTACGACAAAATGGCAAGTACAACCATCGTAAACAGCTGAAATAGGGAATTTGGTAGTGGTCAGAAAGGACAATTTACCTTCACTACATTGGCGATTGGAGCGATTTCTAGACACACACCCAGGAGATGATCAACTTATGCACGTGGTAACAAGACTGAAATTGGTGTAGTTAAACGTGCATTTAATCAAATTGGTGTATTACAAAAGTCATAGACAATATAATTCAAACAACAGACTATAAATAACTTTGAGTGCTAAACTATAATTTTAATTTTGAAATCATATACACTATATTATTTCAAGGGCGGGAGTATGTTTACGCCAAAATAGACGTGACAACGTCGCATTAATTTTAGCAGTGAAAGAATTGCATCTTCCAACGATGCATGGACATTTGCGACCCAAGATCGGCAATAAAAGTCGCCCTCTAGGTACCTGCAGGCATATTGACATAGTCTAGATCCAGTCGCGAAACTATTAACATAGTCTTAACCCGGTCGCCAAGCTATCCACATTCAAATATTCCAATATTATATCAATACAAAAACTATATCATACAAACAGTGTAAATTATATTCTACAAATAAATAAGTGTAAATCTACTTGTTATCAATCAATATTTACATTTTAAACGGTCGATAGAGCCACTAATTTTATCTGGTCCTTGAGCTTACAACTTCAACAAAAAACAATTTGTTTATTTTAATTACTTTAATTTTTAACTTCCCGTAGGGTAAGTTATAGTAATCGCAAAAAAATCGAAAATGAAAATTTTTATATGTCTTTACGTTTCAGAGGTTTCTGAATATTTTGGCATACCTTAGAAAAAATGGATGTATGTGTGTGTGTGTGTGCGTGTATGTATGTGTGTGCGGATACAAATTTTCGTCGACGATTTCGGGAACATGGATGAAGCAATTTGAATAATTTAAATAACATTCGATCCGTATTGATAAGGAGACGTGCTGATTAGTTTTTGGCGGAGGTAGCATGGGGTGTTATCTCCAAACAAACGCGCGTTGCACTGTTTTGTTCTTGAGTAGTGCCAATTTTTAAAAACAGATGGCTCATGTGTGCCATTAAATTGTTTCTGGTTCGTGCAAGTGGCTGTCAAGTATTTGATCGCTGTTCGAATAACCTAGGTTTGTGAACTCGTGTTGTTTCTCGTTAATTAATTGTGTTTAAGTGAACATTTAAATAATTTTTTTTTTTTTTTTTTTTTTTTTTTTTTTTTTAGCTCAGTTTTATTTAGCAATCAGAAATACATAAAGATTCCTATGAGCTAAAATGACAATATTTATGAGTGATGCCTAAGAAGAACTCCAATGAGAACTTCTCAGTTTTACAATTAATCTGATATATTAAACCTAATCTAAGACTAAGTCTAAGGGCCATTGTCGTTTCAACCTCCTAATGCCAAAAGGTTGAGTAATGTCAACTATAGAAGGGTTCAAATGTGAGTCCAGTTTGCGCTTATATTTTTCCTTAACTTCTTTAAACGTTAATTGCACCGTTTTCATGTTGAGGTCGCTGTGAATGGTTTCATTTGTCACGTACCACGGAGAATTAAAAATTGTACGTAAAATTTTTGATTGAGTTCTCTGCATTATAGCTACATTAGATTTGTAAGCACATCCCCAGAGCTCAATTCCGTAGGTCCAGATTGGTTTAATAATCGATTTATATAGCAGCAACTGATTTTCGACAGAGAGCTTCGACTTTTTACGCAGTAGCCAATCAAATTCTTTCATTTTGATCATTGAAATTTAATATGGCAATGTTTTTATAGTACCGAAAAAAGTGTTAAGTGCGGGTTAAAAATTCAGCTATTCCAATACCAGTTCCCGCAAAAGTTTTTTTTTTTTATAATAATTGCAGCAATAATTATATATAGTCAAATATGATAATTGTACATGTTATTGTATTGAATAGGTGTCTTGGGGGTACCTGCAAATTGCTGCAAAATGTACGAACAAAGCGCAGGAGTTTGACAACGAAGGAATGCAAAATGTAATGACAAGAAGGATTCATCAACAATGCAATAATTTAAGGAATAAGTCGTACATATAGTCTCCAAAAGGCTACTACTTTTGAAGACAAATATTTACTTAGCCATGTCCTCCAACATCGAGGAAGTTGCATTCAGAGATACAATTGTATAGCGGTATTAATGAGTGTCTATTTAAAACATTAGGTTCAGCTATTTCTCTTAAAAAGTATTAGTAGCAGATACTGTGTTTGATGTTAATTTGATGAAATATTATTATCTTCAGAATTGTTAGATGATTGGATTGAATCTCATATTGTTGATCTTGCAAAACAGTTATTTAGTATTGGTTTAAATTGGTTCATGAACGTAAGTTCATTGTTATATTTAATAAGATTATCTATTACATTAGCAAATGTAAACACTTATAAAGCGAGTCTATACCATACATAATATTTTGTGTTATAATATTTTTCAAATAAAAGTTGAGCAACATCCCAACATAATGTTTAAATTCAAGATATATTTGTTGCCGACCTTGGGAGTCAAAAATATTGCTTTTATCTTTCAATTCATAAAGAATTGTATGTGCATAAAACATTATTCTGTTCATTGTAAACACTTTGTTGATCTTTTATGGCAATTTGAATGATAATTCATGATGAAACATGGTTAAATGTAATGTTATAAAACACTCCTACAGAAACTATTCAAAGGTTTCGTTAACTGCTACTTTACTATTAATTCATTAGATAGCAAAATAACTATTACATGCAGAAATAATAATGGACTATGTCTCGTAAATGAGTTTTAATCCTAGGAATTTGGATTTCTCTCAATTTTGATAATTTTATATTTTTAGGACTTTTTTGTTTGTGAACTTTTTAACAAATTATCTGTTCTTTTTAACCTTTTAAATTTTTGTATTACTTGTCATTCCTTCTAAATTTGACATTTCATCTTATGCTCCTGTGCTTTTAGTTTCTTCTTAGTTTTTAAGTTTCTAATATAATAATATTAGTCATTAAGTAATTAATATTAGTCAGTTATTTCTGCTTAGTTTAGTTAAATAATTCTGTGGTTTTCTCCACTTAGATCTTTAGTTTTTGAGATATTATTTATGCATAATTATGGAATTATAATACTTATAATTATGTATAATAATTATTATATTTTCAAACATTTTATAACTGTAATTATAATTGTTAATATAAACATAATAGTAATTGTTCTTTAAACATATGTAATATATTTGAAAATATATATTTTGTATTCCGTATGATTTGTTCTTATATCCAATATTAAAAATTATTCAGGTTTTTTGGGCTGTATACGATACGTACAAATGTAGAAGTAATACCAGGGGTTAATTTAAATACTGCACATGTGCTGCCATCTATTTTTAAAAATTTGTACTTCAATCGAGGTAACGTCAAACCGCCAGACATAGCGATTTATTTATACTTGTTAATCTATGGGAGGAAGGTCTAAACGTTCCGAAGATATGGGGCAAAAAGTGCCAAAAACGGTACCTCAGTTTTTAAGAGAACGGAGCGTCCGATTTTAATAATTCAAAGAGCATTTTACTTGTATTAACAAGATGAAATTTTGTTAAACACACCCAGGAGATGATCAACTTATGCACGTGGTAACAAGACTGAAATTGGTGTAGTTAAACGTGCATTTAATCAAATTGGTGTATTACAAAAGTCATAGACAATATAATCCAAACAACAGACTATAAATAACTTTGAGTGCTAAACTATAATTTTAATTTTGAAATCATATACACTATATTATTTCGAGGGCGGGAGTATGTTTACGCCAAAATAGACGTGACAACGTCGCATTAATTTTAGCAGTGAAAGAATTGCATCTTCCAACGATGCATGGACATTTGCGACCCAAGATCGGCAATAAAAGTCGCCCTCTAGGTACCTGCAGGCATATTGACATAGTCTAGATCCAGTCGCGAAACTGCACATGTGCTGCCATCTATTTTTAAAAATTTGTACTTCAATCGAGGTAACGTCAAACCGCCAGACATAGCGATTTATTTATACTTGTTAATCTATGGGAGGAAGATCTAAACGTTCCGAAGATATGGGGCAAAAAGTGCCAAAAACGGTACCTCAGTTTTTAAGAGAACGGAGCGTCCGATTTTAATAATTCAAAGAGCATTTTACTTGTATTAACAAGATGAAATTTTGATCAAATTTTCATAAGAGCAGGTCTAGCGGATTTGGAGATCTAATGAAAAAAGTAAAAAAAATTCCATTTGGCGGTCAAAAATAATCATTAGACATATGCACATCAAATTATCAGATATTTTATAGAGATTTTAACAATAAGTATAAATTTTGTTTACATTCCTATGGGTTCCGTACCAATGTTTACCCGTTAGACAGCGACGCGGCGCTTACGCGCTTTATATTTTGTTTCTATGCAATTAAAGCAATATTGCTTTGAAAAAAAGTTCAGATCTTCCAACATACGTCAAAATAAAGAAAACATTTTTTTTTCAAAAAAAAAAGATTTAAAAAAACAATTTTTTTTTAAATTTTTTTTTAAATTTTTTTTTCAATTTTTTTTTTCAAAAAAAAGTAATTTTTTGTCAAATTTATAGTTTCTCAAAAATCTTATTTTTTCGAAGTATTTTTTTTTCAAAAATGTTAATCGTTTTTAAAAAAATAATAATTTTTGGTACGGAAAGTTCCAGCAATTTGCCTTAAGGGACGATGCCGTAATTGCCTTAAGACAGAATTCCACTTACAGCTAGTTATTTTGTGTATACGTCACACATTCCCAAACTTGTTTGTGCCGTGAACCCCTTGCGATATTTTTCGTTCTGTCATGGACCCCCTATGGTCGGTTTATCCGGGACAGTTCCGGGTTTCCATCTTTTGATCCGGGTTTTTTCAAAATCAATATCTGTCTCGGATTTTTGAAAAGTATAGGTTTAAATCTTAATTAAAATTTTCTTCATAAAAAAAATTCTTTTTTTTTTAAATTAAAATTAAATTACAACTACTTATCAAAATAATTATGTGAATCAATGTGTTTTTTATCTCTTGTAAAACGTTATGAATGAGAAAACTGATGAATACAAAATTCCAAAGGCGAATTTAATTTCATAAAACTAAAAAAAAGAACAAACAAGCCGATAGTAATTTTTTCAAGTTAATTATGAAGAAAATTGAACAGAGTTTTATAGAAGTCTCAAATGCGAAAAAACATATACAAAAGATAAAAAATATAAGATATAATATAAAAGCATGGTAAAAGATGATTGTAACATATAATCGAGTTAAAAATCTTACTAAAAGTCCGCAATTGTAATTTGAAAAAAATATTTTTGAACAAACTGTTTTTTATTGTATTTTTAAATGGTATCTTTTTACTACGTAACATATATTTGTTATTTGTGATACTATTAACAGATCGTCCTATGCTCAACTTAATATATCGAGCAACAAAATGAATTTAAAATGGACTTCGCTGAGATAAATATATTGATGAGTTTAGTTTCAAAACTTAAGTAATAAATAGCGGCTTTATAATTATTTTTAATACATCATCAAATTGATCATGTTATTTTCGAAAATACGCTTTACTAACTTAGACTTTATTAAATTAGGCAAATTTGATTTTTAACTCCCCGTAGGGTAAATTATGGTAATCGCAAAAAATCGAAAATGAACATTTTTATATATAGTATCATAATTTTTGCGAAGGCAGGTCTAGCGGTTTCAGAGATCGAGAGAAAAAAGTACAAAAATGCCACTTGGCGGTCAAAAATGATCATTAGACAAATGCATATAAAATTATCAGATATTTTATAGAGATTTCAATAATAAGTATGAATTTTGTTGGCCTTTCTCCGGGTTCCGTATCAATGTTGATCCGAGCGCGCTTCGATATTTTTCTCTAAAACAGCCACGCAGCACGATTGCTTTCAAAAAAAGTTCAAAATTTTCAGAGAAATTAAAAGTACATATCAAAAAATTTAAAAATCAAATTTTTCAAAAAGGTCAAATTTTTTCAGAAATTTTAATATTCTCAAAAAATTTTTTTTAACGTTTTCAAAAATATTTAAAGGTTTTTTAAAAAATTTAATTCACGGTACGGGAAGTTCCAGCAATTTGCCTTAAGGCACGATGCTGCCATGCAACCAGTTACAACATTAATACACGTGGAACAACTGACGATAGAACTGCTATAATAATCAGAAACATCATTAAGCACTATCAAAAACCTATAACATTTGTCAGTAAACATTTCATATAAGCAACTTTCTTCAATAACCAACCCAGACAAACTATATCTGTAATTTACTGTCCACCAAAGCACAAATTTACCTGTGTAATTTAAATGTCTAAATGTTTAGTTCAAATCATTTGAGTCCAAATTCGCTGCTAAAGGGACTAAAATTCAAATAAAATTTTGTTTATTGAATCCAAATAAGTGGTATCTATATTACACTTCGTTAAATTGGCATTTAAACCTCTATAAAACCTCTATATTTGGCATTTATAAATTCTAAGGGCAAAAATCTTACCAAAATTAAGCATTTCAACAGCCAGCGTATAGTTTAACCACAACTCGAATGCCTACTTACACACTTTATATAATTATGTAATGTTTTTCTTTACTTTTTGAATCATTTCTGAATATTGCCAACTATATTAAAAGATTTATTGTAAATCTATATATTATATTATCGTTTAACGTAAATAAATAGATTTTACCATAATGTATTGTAATCCACTGCCGTGGACCCCCATTTTCATTTCGTGGACCCCCAAATTTTGTTTTTGCCACCGTGGACCCCTTGAAAGTTGCCATGGACCCCTGGGGGTCTATGTGGACCACTTTGGGAATCACTGCCTTATTGGATATGTATGAAAAATGGAGCTCTCGATCAAATGATCCGCTAAAACTCGAAAACGGTTAAATCGATTTGGTCAGTCTTAGTCTTGAAAAATTCGTGCTAATCAGTAGGTTGTCGGAAAGATGAGATATTATTTCTAAATAACGTAGAAACTATTCAAAATCCATAATAAAAGCATTTTCTTCCGTTGGTAGTTTTTTAGCATTTGTTAAAAATGTTATTATTTTGAAAAATAACATTTAAAATGAAAATGACATTAAACCTGTTGGCCGTTCCAAGTTACCCTGCCTATAGGGTAAAAAGATGTAGATAACAAATTTTTGAAGGACATCAAAAAAGCACATTTCTACAATGATGAAGTAGCTGGCAGTTTTACTGAACGTAGTAATATAATTGTTCGTTTGAAATGTGTCATTTGTTGTGATATAATTGTTATGGTTTTCACAATATAGTTTATTGTTTATGTTAATCAATAACATTCATCGACTGTTACTTGAAATTTTTCAAAAAGCAGATCAAAGAAGAAATACTTAATTCATTTTTTATCTCTTATCGCAGAAATTTGAAATTTTTATAAGCTCAGTAGTATTATTTACAATTATACACAAAATCCAGAATCCAAAAAGAATCTGAAAAACTTGAAACGTAATCAATAAGTCGAAAGACCAAAAAAGACTTGGTTTGGATTGTACCATATTTTCTATAGAAAGTGTATAAAACTCCCAGTTTCATTGTACTGACAAATTATAGACAAACTAATGAAGTTTATTGCTTTTATAATACCTCATTGCATATAGAATTCAAACACATCCTTATACACTAAAAGTATTAATTTTTCTGATTCTACAGAAATTGTTTTGAATATACCTTACTTAGCAAAACAACGTTTGCCGGGTCAGCTAGTTATAAATAAAAAAGAAAAAAAAAACTAAATATCAGACAAATAGATAAGTTAATTCTCAACACATCGTCGTACGCCCAAGCTATCAAAACGCAACCAGTAAACAATTCAATTTCCGGTCAAGTAAACAATAATCTTCTTAATAATTTTCTAACTGAATTCAAAAATATGTTCGCTTAATTGATGCAACCAATGATAATAAACAAGCTTTCAACGTTAGTTAATAAAATTAAGTAAGTAATGGCTAATATTGTAAAAATTTTGAACGTATTCTTTCGACGTATTTTGAAAATTCAATAATCTTGACATCTTACTAGTGAGTGAGTCACCGCACTATGTATTCTAACATTTATTTTCCTGATTACAAATTTTATTTTACTGCACATCATAGTGAAAGACCACAGGGGGGCACTGCAATCATAATTAAAAACAGTATTCGTCACTATGAGTCAGTCAAATATGAAACTGATTTTCTTCAGGCAACAACAGTAATTGTTGAACTTCGTTGAAGTGTATTGTCCTCCTCGGCACAATATTGCCACTCATCAATTCGAAGAATTTTTTAAATCATTGGACGCAAAGTTTGTTGTTGGAGGAGACTTCAATAGTAAACACTCAAGCTAGGGTTCCCGTTTGATAAATCCGAAGGGCAGGCAACTATACGACTGTCTTCGACGCAAGAATTATGATGTAATCTCCACTGGCACTCCATATATACGCGAAGCGATTGTACAAAACAACCCGACTTGCAGGATCATTATAAATGGCCTAACTATGGCCTTTCCTCAGACCATTCACCTATAATTGCAGGTTATTGTTCAAGTTTTGTACTTAATCCACAGCCTACAAGTCTACATAACTGCAAGACAAATTGGTTCCACCTATCGAAACCACATCGAAGACAGAATAAATCTTAAAGTCAACTTGAAGCAGCCAGAAGAAATCGAGTCAGCAATTAACTCGATAATACAGTATTACAGGACGCTGCTAAATCCGTTACTTCCACCATTATGAGGCCATTCAGTCAACCCGTAACTACAGAAATTAAAAAATTGATTTCAGCAAAAATAAAAGCTTGGTGGCAACGCACTCATTTACCATCTGATAAAAATATTTTTAAAAATTTAATAAATAAATTAAAGGCCAAGTTATGAGAATCAAATGACAACAACTATAAAGATTATGTGTCTTATCTTAATCGATATGACAACTCAATATGGAAGCCGATTAAGAATAAACTTAAGTCTTGTATTAAAAACCCTCCTTACCGGCTTGATAAAAAATGTGATCTTTTTGGACTTCACTTGATCTCTGTACTTCAATCAAACGAACCTGATCACAACACTGAAGATTCTGTTTTCAATTTGAACATCGACTACTCAGAATGCAGAAACAAGTTTTTTACTCTCAAAAATATATCAAATGAGATCAAGAAAATTAAAAACAGAAAGTCTCCAGGATGCGATTTAATTACTCCCAAGATGCCTAAGAAACTGCCAAAAAAGGATTAATTCTTATCACCTATATCTTTATTGCTATTTTAAGAACAAAATACTGCCGAAACAAAATGCCCATTATAAAGATGATACCAAAGAATTGTAAAGTCTACCTCCTATATTATCAAAAATCCTTCCGCTTCATGATATTTTCTTTGCATTTGACTTATTTCCAAGTCAAATTGACCTTAGAAAACAGCATTCGACCACTCAACAATGCCACAGAATTGTCAACCAAATCAATAAAGCTTTCGAATCAAGGCAATATTACTGTGCTGTTTTCCTATACGTCAAACAAGCCTTTGACAAAGTGTGGCGCAAAGGCCTTACTGCAAAAATTTCCATGCTTTTTTCATCAGATTATCATCAAATTCTGATATACATAATAATAGGAAATTTATGACTCAAGTAATTTATGATCATACATAATAATAGTAAATTTATGACCAATTAACTCAGGAGTGCCACAAGGTAGTGTACTGGGACCATTTTTATACAATTAATATACCTCGGATTTCCCAACGACTCTGATTACGATTACTGCTACGTTTGCTGACGAAATTTGTTTGCTGAGCAATAAAACACTCCACAAAGATGTCAATGTTCTATTCATTAAAGACCTATTAAAAACAAGATCAACAAATCACTATCACAAGTTAGAAATTCATCCCAATCAACTTGTTGCTCCGCAACGAAGGATTTTTCTTAACCATATATGTACTTTTAATAGCTCCTTTTATTACTTTAAAATTAAATAGAATAGAAATAAAACTTAGAAGAGGGTATTTATCATCTATTGTCTTGTCATTAACCTTGCGGTAATCGACAACTATTCTCCATTTACGTTTTTGCCATGCGTCAGTCAAGTTTTTTTTTAGAACAACCCAAATGGAAGAGGACCAAAGTGAATTGCTGTGCCTGATTATCTGGTGGTCAAACATTTCATCAATTTGACGTTGAACTTCTTTTCTATGGATTATTGGATATCTATAGGATTTGGTGAGACAGGAATTTCGTCAGTTGTGCGTATATTATGTTTGATTTGGTTCGTAAAGGTCAGTTTGTAAGTTGGTTTGTGAAAAGTATCTTTATATAATTTACACAGTTTTAAAATAGCATGTTTTTTTTTCAAAATTCATGTCCGTATTAAATTTTCTATATCTAAAAAATCTACATTTGAATCAGATTTGTCTGTACAAAAATTATAAAACTTTATTTCGATAGTAAGTTCTGCTTCTAAAGGTTTTGTTAATATCAAGTTAATTTCATTTTCTGTCAAGTTGTGAATTTCAACTATGGCTTCATTATTTTTAACTTCCCGTAGGGCAAGTTATAATAATCGCAAAAAAATCAAAAATGAAATTTTTTATGTATTTTTACGTTTCAAAACCTCCTGAACATTTTGGCATGCCTTAGAAAAAATGGATGTATGTGTGTGTGTGTGTTCCTATGGGTTCCGTAACAATGTTTATCCGTTAGACAACGACGCGGCGCTTACGCGCTTTGAGCTTTCGTCTCTATGCAGTTAAAGCAGTACGATTGCTTTGAAAGAAAGTTCAGAATTTCCAATATATGTCAGAATAAAGAAAACATTTTTTTTTTTTCAAAAAAAAATTTTTTTTCAAAAAAAAGTAATTTTTTGTCAAGTTTATAGTTTCTCAAAAATCAAAATTTTTCGAAGTAAATTTTTTTCAAAAATGTTAATTGTTTTTAAAAAATAATTTTTGGTACGAGAAGTTCGAGCAATTTGCCTTAAGGCACGATGCCATGCGCCCCACTAGTTAGATTATTAAGTCTGTTTTGTGGTCTGTTAGTGTGTTTGCTGTTCCCGTTATTTATAGTCGATACAACACTTATTGGTGTCCAAGCTTGTCTTTTTGTTACTTGGTTTGTCTGATTTTGATATTATAAATTTTGTCCGTAACTTTGATTAGTCTGGAAACTATTTGGTTGGAAGTTATTGGATTGGAAGTACGGGTTGGGATATTTGTGGATTGTTAAAATTAGGTTGGAAATGATGCTATCTCATAATTTGAATTTATTGAATTTAAATTTCTTGGAAATACAAAGTTGTTTTTATTTTTCTGAAGAACTGATTTTTTTTTTATTATTCTGCATAAAGTTATCTGTATCGTTTCTTATAATATTGTCATCTTTTTCAGTTATATCTATGGCCCTCATCTAATGATGAAACTCCTCTACTCTTAGAAGCAAACAATAGTTGTTTTACGTGCGCGATGAAAACTACTAGAGTACTTTTTTGAAAATTTTTGCACAAATATTGAGTATAGAATTGATAAACCATTTCAATTGGATTTTGTCGCAAGCTGTGGAGGTCGAAAATTAAAGATATATCGTATATTCGGTCCGAAAATTTAGAAATTAATACACCAATAATGTTATCAATTTCTCTCGCGTTGGCAATTCCAATTACCATTTTTGCTCTATCATAAAGTTTTGAAAGAACTGCGCTTCTAATAATTTCATTTTGTATGCATTATCGTAGTACCTATTCTTTATTTCTTTAACCTTTAATGCATTATCAAATTTGGGAATATTTTGAATCGACATATTTGCTAAGAAATTAGATAAATTTTCTATTAACCCTCCGTCGGTCGGATATTTTTTTCACCTTCGAACGGTCGGAAAGGTCTGACTGGACCACCATTCATTTTACATGCATTTATATGGGATAAATGAGTTTTTGGTGTCTTATATATTAACGATTATATAAAAAAATCAAGAAATATAAAAAAAATCGTTACTTTTTTTGTTAATTTTTCTGTTTTAAATCAATGAAAAATAATATTTATTCTTTTTCGGCGCCTTTGAAATGAATGTGAAATTCAAATGAAAACAAAATGAGGTGCGTCGCACAAAATGATTATTGGAAAGGTAGGTACAACGACTTCGGAGATATGGAGGAAAAAGTAAAAAAAATGAGCCATTTGGCGGTCAAAAATGAACATTAGACATATGCACATCAAATTATCGAATTTTGTTTACATTCCTATAGGTTTCGTACCAATGTTTATCCGCACACACACACATACATATCCATTTTTTCTAAGGTATGCCAAAATATTCAGAAACCTTTGAAACGTAAAGATATATAAAAATTTTCATTTTTGATTTTTTTGCGATTACTATAACTCACCTTACGGGAAGTTAATTATATCAATTTTCATCTGAAATAATTTTGTGTGAAAGTGTAAATAAAACCTTCCATCAGGTATAAGTTTCAGTGAAATGTCCCCTGTCGGTGGGAACCGAGAGACCAACGGTCTAATAGTGCAATCATTTGATGTTCTTAACCCTCCGTCGGTCGGCGTGGTCTGGCCAGACTTTTTTCGACTTCAATTAAAAAAAAATACTTCTAGTAATTCTATCGACTTGAAATTTCTTGACTTTTCCTAAAATTTCATTAGCTGTCGATCAATGAGAAAATCAGGACGAAAAAATGTACAGAAGGATAATTATAAGGATATTAACTTTTTTATACTTCGAACGGTCGAAAAGGTCTGTCGTTTTGTATGAAATATACGCTTTTTGATTTATGTAAACCAGTATTTTGTCTTTTTTCCTAGTATTTTCTATTCAAACTGCGTTGTTTATATTCTTTGCTATGTGTTCTAACAAGAATGTTAGTATTTTCATGACGAGAGTTCCTTGAAAACCAACCAAACTTATTGGTAATCGCAAACACTGAAAATCGGATGAGTAATGCACACATTCATTTCAAAGGCGCCGAAAAAAAATAAATATTGTTTCATTGATTTAAAAAAGAAAAATTAACAAAAAAGCAACGATTTTTTTTATATTTCTTGATTTTTTTATATAATCGTTAATGCATAAGACATCAAAAACTCATTTATCCCATATAACGCATGTAAAATGAATGGTGGTTCAGCCAGACCTTTCCGACCGTTCGAAGGTGAAAAAATATCCGACCGACGGAGGGTTAATAACATGGATACGTCTAAAGAAAATGTAACACTTAATACTCCAAGTAGCCCAATTCTGAGCACCACCGCATTACAAACTGCAAGTACATCTAGCGTTAATTATATTCATCAAAACAATGCAGCAGAAACGAACACAAGTGGCGTTTGTTGGCAGCAACAAAAGACGTCAAATAACACCGAAACCATTAAATTCAAATACCATAACTCAAAACCGATTGACGGCTTAAAGTGAAGTAAACCTCCACTGATTTTCGTCTATGGCGTCGATAAAATAAACGACATGACAGAAGCAATCAACAAGATCATTCCACGCGAAAGATATTTTCTAAAAAGTTTGGCAAATAATAACTTCAAATTTTTTGCGACACAATTGATCAATTTCGAAACTTATCTAATTATTTAAAAATTGCAAACGTTGTCTTCTATACGTATCAATTAAAAGAAGGCAAAGCCTATAGAATTGTAATAATAATCCTACACTTTACCACAGACATCGAAACTATCAAATCGGAATTAGCAAATCAAGTTCACACAGTTAGGACTGTAATAAACATCAGGCATAGAATATCAAAACAACCTTTGAATATGTTCTTCGTAAACTTCGAGCCAGTAAACAACAACAAAACATCTATGACATTTATAAAGTATCAAACAACATAATCCGAATTGAGCTTCCGAAAAAAAATATCATACAGTGCATGCGCTATTATATAATCATACTCAAAGATATTACAACAGACCACATGCCTGTTCAACCCTCCGTCGGTCGAAGTAATAAAATAATCCTAGTAATCCTATCGACTTGAAATTTCTTGACTTCTTAAAATTTCATTAGTTGTCGATCAATGAAAAAATTAACTTTTTTATACTTCGAACGGTCGGAGTGGTCACTCATATATTTTGCATGAAATATGACGCGTTTTGATCAGTCTTTTGTCTTTTTTTCAGATATTTTCTATTCAAACTGCTTTTTATATATTCTTTGCTATGTGTTGTAATATGAATTTTACACGCACACCTATAAAAATGCCTTGAAAACCTATCAAACTTATTGGTTATCGCAAACATTGAAAATCGGATAAATAATGCGCACATTATCAACAATTTTTCTACCCGTACTGCGTTCGAACCATTTTGTGGCAAACCTGTAGCCGTAAGTATGCAAATCAATTGAAATTATATTTTAACTTTGAGTTTTATAGCTCATGAAAAAGGCGACGCACTTCATTTCGTTTTCATTTCAATTTCACGTTCATTTCAAAAGCGCCGAAAAAGAATAAATATTGTTTTTCATTGATATAAAACAGAACAATTTAAAACAAGCAACGATTTTTTTTTATATTTTATGATTTGAAATATTTTTATTAGAGGCAAGCTCAACACATGCAAAAGACGGTAAGAAAAAGAAAAAATAAATGCATGTAAAATGAATGGCGGTCCAGCTAGACCACTCCGACCGTTCGAAGGTAAATAAATATTTGGCCGACGGAGGGTTAAAGTGCGGAGATGACCACAATACAAAAATTTGCACCAAAGATCCCAATACCCCAGCGTGCTGCTGTCTCTGCGGAGGATCCACACCGCTAATTATCGCGGTTGCGACTACTACAAAGCAATAAATGACCCAAGAAATAATTTCATCAATAGTAAATCAACCGAATATACGAGATTCAAAACAACACTTCATAACATAAACAAACAAGACAAACCCCATACATTTCTTACAACAATCAAAACAAGAAACCCAGACTTATCATACGCAAACATAACAAAGAATTCTTTTACAAATTTCAATAATCTTATTACGGGCTCAGAACCTATATCTCTTTCCTCATTCCTTCAAGAATTAAGAAAATTCATTTCATGTCATTTCGTTCGTATTTTTCTTACTCCTAATTGTATTCCTGGTCTTCACATAACACGAAAAAAAGTTAAAATGTATACTAATTCTGAGTTTTTCATAGCACGGTTTCCATAATTACATTATTTTAAAGGTTTTCCTTTCCAACAGTTTTTGCATATTATTATATATCAATAAATTTAATTAGTTAAATACTATATCACAAGGTATTCGGACCGTGCAAATCACTAATAATTATAAAAGATAAATAGGATCTGAAAAACGTCTCTTAGAATTTGCGTTAAATTTACATAAATTTCGGCGTTTTGAAAGTTACGTATAATGTTCTACATATGAGATTCTTCGCGTGTTATGAATTAGCAATAATTATGATCAATTAGGTTTTTCAACAATCAGCATGCGCAAACAATATGTTCAAAGCACTTATTTTAATGTATTAAGTATTTAATTTTTACACTATGCTCAAACAAGAAAGCAATTCCTTTATTTAATCCTTTCAAAAGAAAGCAATAAAACGGAATATTCAACGGTTTTCTAACACCGCAGCCGTCATCGGATTACGCAATTTGTTTAGATCACTCCTGACAAAAAAGTTCATGACAAATACATGACGAATATAGCGATGACTCATAAGAACTGTGTTATTTAAACTAGCATAGAACAAATGTGACATTAGCATTTTAATTTAAAATAATTTAGATTTTATTTCTTGATATATATATATATATATATATATATATATATATATGTGTGTGTGTGTGTGTGTGTGTGCGCGCGTGTGTAGCTTCGCAAAGACCATATAAGCGTTTAAAACAACTTGGCGTCATGCAGTAGTGATATATGGTTTCACTTAAAAAAATAGATCAGAAATACGTATTAAGTTGAAAATAAAATCGAAAAAAAAATTGCGTAACTATCGGCATGTATCCCTCAATCGTTGCCACGCCTTACGAACACTAATACAAAACATCAACATTTTATAAATAGCATATATACATAACTCAATAAAACGCCGAACGACACTTTCAAAGAAAATTATGAAACGACAAAAGATCAAACACAGTTAATTATTATAGCAATAATTATAAAACGACAAAACATCAAGCACAGTTAGTTATTAGAGCAATAATTACTTACCGAGAGCCATGTTCGTTATTTGTCGATGTGTAAACTTGTCCACAAACACTGAAACAGATTGAATAACTTTGAACACGCAGCGGTTCGCTCGAACTCAGAACGAGTCTTGTTTGGAAACTGAATTGAAACTAATACTAATTGTAAAATATATTCCAGTTTGAATCAAATCTGCTTCGAACGTAACAGATGCGCGCGCATGACTGCGATGCCACTTCAATGCCGCCTACATAAATGATTCAATGCCGCCTACGTTAGAATAAGAATTATGGATTTGTTGTAATTCAATAAAAGTAAGAAAAAAAAAGTAAGTTTAGTACCGTGGTTATCATCATTATCGTTACTATTAATGTTGTCATTATTATTATTACTTCCATTAGTATTAAAATTAATATCAATACTATCATTTATACCATTATCATCATTATTATCACAATTATCATTATTATTATTATCAATACTGCTATGATTACCATTATTATTATTATTATTATTATTTTTATTATTATTATCATCTTATTATTTTTATCATTATTTTTATTATCATTGTTTTTATTATAATCATTATTAGTAGCATTATTAACATTATAATATCTATTATCATTATTAAAAATAGTTATTGTCAATACAATCAAAAATATTATTAACATTATTATCATTAATAACTTTCAGTTGAACAAAAATTTTAACTAGTTGTGCATGGCATCGTGCCTTATGGCAAATTGGTGGAACTTCCCGTACCGTGTTAGAATATACGACAAATATTAAATGTTTTTAAATAGATAATTATAAATACAGTAGCTTTCATTATTAGTGTGTTATAGACAAAATATTTTTTTTTGTTTTTTTTTTTATTTTAACCCCTTAACTTGCACGCTCGAGTTAATTCGAGCGCGTTAAACCGGCCAAACTTTGCACACTCGAGATAATTCGAGCGGTGCTGTACATATTTGATGCTGGAAATAAATATTAGTATTATTTTTGTTGTGAAAGTTTAAATAAATATTTTAACTGATAAAGATGTTTTTGACGAAACAGTAATTCGAAACAAAAAATAAAAAAATCGATAGACGTGCAACATTCGACAATATTCGACTCTTTTCTGCAATATTGATCAAAGGCCAAAATTGAACTAAAAATTTTGATTATTTTTTTTTTTTTATTTTTTTGCCAAAACAATGTTCTAATGTTTGTTTTTTACATTAAAAAAATGTTTTTTTTTGGCCGGGTTTTTTTAAAAAAAACTGTGCGTTAAGGGGTTAATTACAATCTATCACACATAGGACATTCAGTAATTGTTTTGACTTTTCTTATTATATGAATCTTGAATGGACGGTAAGCCAGCTGTTGTCCAGTCCAGTTACAACTATTCATCTCTACTCGAAGTATTTGCTGACATTTTTATTATATACGCGATTTTCACTTGAGGCTATATTTGAGATCTATAACCTCAAGCGGAAATTTGACACCAAAGTTGCCTTATGTCATGCTTTCCGGTAGCGGGAATCGAACCAGCAAACCCGGGACCAGCTGGTTCTAGATCACGTTCTAACCCATATAGCCACCGCTAGTCCATAGACAAATATAACAGATTTTAAATTTCACGACATTTGATATATGTTTACATGAAAAGTAACTAAACAGAACTTACTAACGCGGAGTAAGAATGAAGGATTTTATCTCACATTTTAAAGATTTATATAAATTGAATTGCAAAGTTAAAATTAATCATTTGAAGTATATAAGAGAGCTTTAGCACTTTAGCTGAAATTGACATTAAAAGCTGAGTTATTTTCAATACTCAAAAAAAAAAAAATTATTGGAAATTAAAATAAACTAGTATTCACGGTATTTTGCCTTGAGGCAAGTTACATGAACTCCCCGATATGTGCAAATAATCGACTTAATCAAAAAAAAAAATTAGTTTATGAGTGATTAAAAGTATTTCGAGTGGATTAATTGCACATAATTGAAAACGAACGAACACGTTAAATCGGAGTATTTTCTAAAAGCAAATTTTCACAAATCAATACTTTTTATAATTGAACCAGTTTCCGTAGGACTTCAATGGTTTAGTATGTTCATTAAGACCAAGTACTCATCATTATACCAAGTAAATAGTCTAATTTCAATTTTAACAAACGTCAAAAAAACTACTCATTTTCTTAAACTTTGATGAATTTTTAAAATTAAACTACTTTTCGTAAGGCATTAATATTTCAGTAAGTTCTATAAGACCATGATATATATAGCCAAAAAAGTTCCATAAAAATCGGCTTAAATTTTTTTTTCAACAGTTAATTACAAGAAAACAGCTCGGTAGATTTTCACCTAAAACTAATCAGTATCATTCCCAAATAATATTTTTCGAACAGTTTTTGATTTTTTAAAATCGATTCGGTAGTATGAGTTTAAATGTTGACGAAAAGTTTAACATTTTTTTCCAAATTACAAAGAAACGGCTCGGCAGATCGTCGCACGAAACTGACAAGCGGTAATCCTCATCGAGATACATGAAATGGCTTTTAAATTTCTGAAATCGGTTCAGGCGTTTTTGAGCAATCGTCGATAAAAGGTCTAATTTTGACAAATGCCAAAAGAACGATACTAATTTTTGCAAACTTTGACGAATTTTCAAAATTAAACGACTTGTCGTAGGGCTTTATTATTTTAGTATGATCTAGACCAGTGGTTCCCAAAGTGGGCGCTGCGGCGATCCAGAGGAGCAGTGATGGGCTTTGGAGCATTTAGGGGGCGATGCTTAGTTGTATTTATTTATTATTTATCATTTATTGATTTATTATTTATTATTTATTGATCATATATATGAATAAATGATTAACAATGACACTGAAATATATAAAGATATATTTTGGTCAAAATTATCGAAACATATATGATATAAACAATTTTATAATACATTAGTTAACAAAACTACAAATCCCATTTTAGTAAAAAAAAAATTTTTAATTTCTTTAGATGCCGACTTTGTCACTGTCGGTCCTGAATCATAATTTAATGCTGACTTAAATCAAAATTGAAAATCTATCATTATTCTTAGTGATAACACAATTAGCAAGCCAGTTAAAGATTACTCATAAATCAGTTAACGCGTCGTATAATTAAAAATCGGCTACGTGGTAGGTTAAAAGGATCTGAAGCATCTTCATAAATAACGCGAGTGATCTGTTTGTTGCATAAAAGCTTGTAAAACCGATTTTAATATTGCGACTTCGACTTCTATCCGTTTATCTCGTTTCGCGAACAATGTTGCAATCATAAAAATACATTACGTAATTTGCAATAACTCTATATGTTTGCAATTATTATTAAAACTGAAACTTTTTAATTTTTTTTAGTATTTACTACTTCAAATTTAAAAAATTGGCATAGTCCAATTGCGCAATGTATCTGCCGCCAAACAAAAGTTATGATCATTGTCAAAAGTTAAATGTTTAAACGTGTATGTGCAGGAAATGGTGCGTACCATAATTACAGAAAGTTGATTTAAAATATTTTAATATTTTATCAGAATTTTTTCGATGGTTCATACTTCCTCTGTGAGTCGACAATTTGTGTAAATTTTTAACGCGTGTAACTTTACCAAATTCTGTAAGAGATTCTGTTTACTAAATTGACCATTTGGTTCGAATGGATCAAAAAGTATATAGCTAAGATAGATTAAAAGTGTATAGAAGTTCGTGAACTACCGAGATGCTGCCGAACTCAATTAAACCACTTGCACTTTGTCGAAGGACCAGATATACTTAGATGATGGCTATATCGGACCGAATAAAGATAATATTAATAAAAGATGATGAATAAATGTTTAATTATTGTGTATTTGAAATATTAAGACTTATAGATGTTAGATGTTATTGGTTTGAATGTTCATTTTAGATTTTACAATTTTATATATTTTTTGTGGAATTAACGACACCCCATTACAATTTTGGAACCAACCAGTGGCTATTGCGTTCATCAACCAATCAGGTATTGGTCGGTGATTGCATGATACGTAGAATTAAAACTAGGTACAGGTAATGCAAGTTTCTTAGAAATATATTGATTGCAGGATGATATAGTTAGGGACAGGTGATTAATATTCTCAGAAGAATGGATTACTGATATGATGACAGATTTTGGGACAGGCTTCGTGAAAATGAAAGGGATTATTTTATCGTTTTAAATTATATAATAAGGGATGAGGGTTTATTATCGCTATCCTGTATGAATGTAATAGAATATAATGATTAGACCAGGGTTGGGAATGAGGCGTTAACAGATTCTGTGACGGATACATGATTATTGCTTGCTTTCTGGCTGCAAAATGAGATCTCGATGGCTTACCCACAAATTTAGTCGGTCATTGAAAAATTTCTGATTGCATTTTCGTCATCTTACATATATCATTTGTGGAATGTGGATTTAGCGCTGTAACTTTAATAAAAATAAATAAACTGATTACTTATAGTCGATTGTGGTGATTTAAGATTTTGACGAAGATAGAACCGAAAATTGCTAAATTGGTAGCAACACACCAGATTCATCGCTCACATTAAAATTATAATGATTATATCTTTATTCTGAATATAGTTTTATAATTTCAAACTTTGATGTTATTTTACAACCTTATTTTGAAAAATTAAAAGATTAATTTTGACAACGTCCATTATTTTAATAAATAAATCATCAAATGTTTTGCAAAATCTTTCCGTCAGCAGTGATGTACCAATTGCAATTGCATTTCATTACAAATATATCCGTAATATATCTGAAAAATTCAATACAGTGGCCTGAGGGCCTAGAAAATTTGAAATTCACTGATGGTGCAATTTTTTCCGAATGTTTTATGATTTATTAAAACAGCGTACTTTATCAAAATTGGTTTATTATTCGTCAATTTATCTTTTACAGATACGATAATTTTTATATATCTTATTAATTGCTATTGAAATGAAAAAAAGATTGCAGGCCGCTGAGTAATATTTTTTTGGAAAGGGGGCGGTAGTTGAAATAAGTTTGGGAATCACTGATCTAGACCAAGGACCACGGTTGGAATATTCAGGTCTTTGTGGAGGCAGTAGTTATATATATATCACGGTGCATCAGTGAGAATTCTCAAACTTTTATTTGGGCATGTTTGTATAATTTTGATGTTCGAAATGCATGCGCAAACCCGCAGTTCTATACCGTAAGTCCAAATTGGAATAATTATGGTTTTGTAAACGAGCGCATTGTTCTCGAGAGAAAGATCAGATTTTCTTCCTATAAGCCAATACTCCTTGATTTTTATTTGAATTAGTTTTTTTCTTATATTCAATGTGGGTTTTCCAATTTAGTTTTGAGTCAATTTGTAGTCCGAGGTATTTCACACTATTGGAGGAAGGAATTATTTTGTTAATTAAATGAAGAGTTGGATTGTTCTGATGTTTTAAGGAAATAATGAGATGTTGGGATTTATCGGTATTGATTGTAATATTCCATTGTTGAATATGTAAATTGGCTAATAAAATATCTTTATGTTTTGATATTAAAGCTATGTCATCAGCAAATGTCCTGATAGTTACTAACTCATCAGTAGACATATCATGCGTATACAGAAGGTATAATAATGGGCTTAGTACACTGCCCTATAGTACACCGCATTCTATATTTCTGATGGCAGAGGTCTCTCCTTTTATTTTTACATGAAATTTTTTGTTATGATTATTATAAAAGAATGATTTTAGGATTTTGAAGTAAAAAGGAAATGTTATAAAGATTTTGTATAAAAGTCCGGAATGCCACACCTTGTCAAACGCCTTGCTAACATCTAAAAATATAGCCACACAGTGTTCCTTTTTATTTAAGGCTTCCAGGCTGTAAGACACAATCCTGTTGCACTATTGTATAGTGGAATGTTCTTTTCTAAAGCCGAACTGATGGTTTGGTAGCCAGTTTGTATGAGGATAATCTTCGAGCAATCTGCGATGTAGAAGTTTTTCCATTAGTTTAGAAAGAATTGGCAAAAGACTGATTGGTCGATATGAAGAAGTGAAGTGAGGGTCCTTGTTTGATTTTGCTATCATAATATATTCGGCTGTCTTCCAAGCAGTAGGCCAATAATTAAATTGTAATATAGAATTATAGATAGGCCAATAGTTAAATTGTAATATAGAATTATAGATATTAGTTAAAAATAAAACTGATTTCATGGGCAACTCTTTTAGCATTCTTGGCGTTATTTTATCTAATAAATTCTTAATTTCTTCAAAAACATCTTTGGGTGAAAAGTGTCTTATTGAGGATGATTCGATATTTGATTATAGTAGTTGTTCTATTTCTAAAGTTGGAGTTATGTTTTGGGCGCTAAAAGTAATTCTCAGGTGATCAGCAAATGCTTCCGCTTTTTCTTTTATACTCTTCGCCCATTTAAAGCTGTTTTGGTGTGGTATTTTTGAAGGATAATTTATTTGAGGTGGTTTACCCTTTCGTTTAATAGGTTGCCAAATTGAGTTGTCTAATCTATTAAGTTCCATCAGATAGGATTTGAATGAGAGATTTTTTCATTCCTTTATTTTTTTCCTCAAGATATTATTGAGGTGGTTGAAAGAGGTCTTAACTGAAGGCTTATGCAATCTCGTTTTAAAGTGTGTCTCGATTTTCTTTTTGCTATTAATAAATTTTTGATCTCAATGGGAATTGTTATTTTTTCTTTTGTTGCCTTTGGGGTCGGAGTAATTTGTTCTGTTGTTGTGCAAAAAATTGTGGTTGAGTTTTTATATCGGTCGTGTTCTTTGGCCTTATATTTGAAAGTGTTTTAGAGTTCAGAATTTTTTTGTAATGGACCCAGTCAGAGAATTTATTATGTAAAAATTGAATGGAATGGACAGGAATCGGTAGCGTACTAAATGTTAATTGGATTGGAGAATGGTCTGACAATAAGTCATAGCTTGGTTCAATATTCATTTGAAATTTGGAAATGCCTTTAAAGATAAAAAAAATCTAAGAGATCTGAGAATTTACTTGGATCTGAGGGCCAATATGTGGGACTGTCTGTTGATATGTAAGATAAGTAGTTTAGTTCTAATTCTGTATAAAGTTCTTTGCCTTTAGCAGTAGTTTAACGTGAACCCCATGCAGAATGTTTACAATTGAAATACCCTCCAATAATACATTTAGATCCGAAATGAGAAAAAAATGATGTAAGAGGTTTGTTCAAAAAGTATCGCGAATTTCATGTTTTTTTTAAGAATTATTTATTTATTCATGAATATTTATTTTGTCCTCTTTAAAGTAATCCCCATCAGACATATACACTTGTGATAACGTTTTTTCCAATCCTCGAAGCATTTTGAAAAATCATTTTTTGTGATCTACAGATTATCCAGCGAGTGCAGAACAAGATCATAAGGTAGGCACTGAACGCATCTAGGTACGTTCCCAACTGGTTGTTTCACCAGGACAGCAACATAATGACAGTAAATGAAGAAATTCAACAAAAAACAAGCAACTACAAAAAAAGAATAGACGAACACCCAAACTACTTGGCACACAAAGTATACTCAGAAGCGCGCCCAACAAGGCTAAAAAGAAAAATTCCAAACGATCTCATAAATTTCTAAATTATTATTATTATTATTATTATTATTATTATTATTATTATTATTATTATTACTATTATTATTACTATTATTATTATTATTATTATTATTATCTCACTATTTCTATTATTGTTATTTTGTTATATTTTATTATTTTTCTAGTATTATTTTATCATTCAGAAATTTTATTTATATTATTTATTAATTTTATTTTTATTATTATTTGCTTATATTTTATATCAAATCATATTACGGATATTATTTTCATGTTAATTTTATCCTTTGCACTTTTATTTATTTAAATTTATATTATTATTTGTCAATATTACTTGATGTTAATAATTTAGCACTTGTAATAATTATTGAAATTAAAAAAAAAAAAAAAAAAAAAAAAAAAAAAAATGTGATCTTGTTCAACTCCTCCTTCGATGCCGTCTTTATCTCCTCAATCGTTGCGTAGCGTCGTCCTTTCATGGGCCTCTTCAGTTTCGGGAACAAAAAAAAGTCACAGGGAGCCAGGTCTGGGGATTTGGGTCGTCACGGACGGAATCCAACAGCTCTTGAGCAATGTTAATGCGATGCTGTTTTTGGCCGAAATTGAGCAATTTTGGTACGAATTTCGCGGCGACCCGTCTCATGCCCAAATTAATGGGCAGTGCTGCCCTAAGGCAGTTCCGTGAGCTGAGTTAACCAACTCGATTTAGGGAAGAATAGTGTGAGAGGTTTCCCATTGCCATTTCACACCGCAGTGCCCGAGATGAGCTTATTTTCAATTGAACACATATTTTTATCTATATTTTCAATTTAAAATGGACATCGCGCTGCCCGATGTCAGATTGCCATAGCGGGGATTCGAACGCGCCACCCTGTCCATACAAAGTCAACGCGTTAACGATCTTCGCCACGGCGAATCCACACATGCCCAAATTATAGGTAATAATCGAATGGCACGACCCAATCGATATATTTAGGTCCTCAGCAACTTCTCTGACGGTGATTTGACGATTGACCAATACTAGTTTCTTTACTTCATCAATGTTTTCGTCTGTTGTTGACGTGCTCGGGCGTTTAGAACGCTCTTCGTCGCTCACATCTTCTCGGCCCTCTGAGAACATTTTGTACCACCGATAAACGTTGCTTTTGTCCAAAGTAGCTTCGCCGTATGCAATAGTCAACATTCTGAATGCGTCCGCGCACTTTAAGTTGTTTTCGCGATACTTTTTGAACAAACCTGGTATACTCCAAAGACGAAATTTTGAATTTTGGTGGACAGTATATTGCAGTTACATGAAGATGATAAATATTGGTTACAATCGCAGTTTGCGTTGCTTGAATAAATTCTTCTTCAATATTTGGAAGAGCATAGTGGTTTAAGTTATTTTTTACTAGAATCGCCGAGTCACCTCGAGCTCTTCCACTTGGGTGATTACCATTATAAGTTGTATATTCGTGAATTTTGAAAAATGTTTTATCTGTAAAGTGTGATTTATTAAAATAATATGTACATGGTTTAATTTTAGAAAACATTCTAATTCGTTTTTATGTAGTATTAAGCCGTTGGCATTCCATTGTGCTATTTTAGTTACCTTTGCCATTGTTCAAGTTATTATTGAGTGAAGCTAACATATTGAGGACCATACTGTTTTGTTGCATAAGTTGATTGAATAAAGATTTGAATTCTTGAAGGAATGAGGAAAGAGATAAAGGTTCTGAGTCCGTAATAGGATTATTGAAATTTGTAAAAGAATTTCTTGTTATGTTTGCGTATGATAAGTCGGGGTTTCTTGATTTGATTGTTGGAGGAAATGTACGAGGTTTGTCTTGTTTGTTTATGTTATGAAATGTTGTTTTGTATCTTGTATTTTCGGTTGACTTACTATTGAGGAAATTATTTCTTTAGTCATTTATTTCTTTGTAGTAGTCGCTACCGCGATAATTAGCAGTGTGGGCCCCTCCGCAGAGACAGCAGCTCGCTGGGGTTATGGAATCTTTGGTGCAGATTTTAGTATTGTGGCCATCTCCGCACTTTAGACAGACATATGGTCTGTTGCAATATCGCTGGGTATGATTATATAATTTGCAGCGTGCGCACTGTATGATATTATTATTTTTCGGAAGCTCAATTCGGATTATGTTGTTTGATATGTTATAATTTTTTTTTTCTTATAAATTACAATCTGTCTAAATAAAAAGACATTGAGTAACTAGTTTGATAAATAACATATTAAATTTTAAAAGGAAAACCCAGTGGTTCACCTTTTATTAGTGTACTAAATCATATTATAATTTTGGTATAATAAAGAAAAAAAAAGAAACTCAAATATACATACAATTATAAGCAAAGTACATTACACAGACTACATATACACATACATACACACACCTATTTTAAATAATATTGTAGAACAGCTTATTACTGATCAATATGTTAGATCTATTAATTGTATTCTTTTTAATCTTATATTGTGTGTGGTGTTGTAAAGACTTGCAATCAGTTCGTTTGGATGGTGGTCAATTTTAGTCTTGAGATTATGGGCACTCTTTTTAATTTCTTCACTGATTGTCAGTGTATCCGTGCCTTGGTGAATTAGCCATATCGGTACATACCTTGGCGCGGATATTGCTTGAGTATTTTATTTTGAAATTGTTGCATTATTTGTAAGTTACTGACTTTAGCAGCACCCCACAGATGGATGCCATACATCCAAACTAGTTTGAGAATAACTTTGTATAATAAAATTTTATTGTACATCGACAGTTTTGATCTGCTACTGAGGAGCCAATACATCGACCTTCGAAGGTGTTCTAGATGTTCACGCTTTTTTTGAATATGGATTTTTCAGTTCAATTTCTTGTCCAGATACATACCGAAATACCTTACGTGATCTCGGCTTGGAATTTGTTCTTTATAAATTGCGACAGGTGGGCATGTATCTTTCCTAAGAGTAAACGTAATGGGAACATATTTTGAATTATTAATTGTGAATCTCCATAAAGTAAACCATTTTTCAATTATATCAAGGTGTGACTGCAGCTGCTTTGAAACCGTAAGAGGATTTTGATTCCGGGTTATAATGAATGTGTCATCTGCGAATAAAGCCAGATTAGTATTGGTGAATTGAGAAAAATCAGCAGTGTATAGTAAAAACAACATAGGGCCTAGGACACTTCCTCGTGGGACTCCCGCGTTCACTTCTCTTAATTCTGACTGCGTGCCACTTATATCAACATAAAACTTTCTTTCGCAAAGATATGATTGTAGTAGTGAGTAAGTTGAATAAGGTAGATTTATTTTAATTTTATACAAAAGACCTTTGTGCCAGACTTTATCAAACGCCTGAGACACGCCAAGAAATACTGCAGAACAGTACTCCTTACAGTGTAAGGCAGCATTGATGATGTTAACAACTCGATGAACTTGCTGTAAGGTCGAATGCTTTGCCCAAAAACCAAATTGATAATTTGGAATTATATCATTGAAAATTATATAATCATTTATTCGACTCAAAAGTAATTTTTCAAAAATTTTTGATATAATCGGCAATAAACAGATAGGTCGATATGATAGTGTTAGGTGTTGGTCTTTTCCAGGCTTCAGTGTTAGTATGATTTTTGCAATTTTCCATGCTGTAGGAAATTCGCAAATACTCAGGATTGCATTAAAGACGATGGTAATGAATCTGAATTAATGACGGGCGATTCTTTTAGCATTTTTATCAATACTTTGTCATGGCCAGGAGATTTACCAGTTTTGGCTTTGTTGATTTGACGTTTAACTTCTGATAATGAAATTTTTATAATTGAATCTTTGTTTCAAGGTTCATTCTGTAGATACTGGTGGATAAAATATTCAGCATCGTCTGTACAACTTTGAGGAGCTGGATGAAAAGAATTAAATAGATGATTCGCAAATATTTGGGATTTATTTATTGGGTTTCTAGCCCAGGATTGATCCTTATGGGTGGAATTTGTCTTATTGGATTTTTGATTCTTCTAGTCGCCTTCCATAATGAGTAATTGGTATCCTGATTTGGAGTATGATTGTTTAAGTAATTATCGAATGATTCATTTTTGTGTTGAAAAATTAGTGCCTTTAGGTCTCTGCAAGCATTATTATACCTTTTTTTATCTTGCGATGAGCGGGTTAATTGCCAACCTTTACGCAATTTTCTTTTAATTGCAATATTTTGTTTAATATTTATAGGACACAATGATTTTCGATTGCCTGCGAACTTGGGAGTAGAACTTTTAGCCGCATCTTGAAATATATTGGTTAGATTGTTTATTGCATTGTTGATATCATGTTTATGTTTGAGGGTAATGTTACAGTTCACTTTGCTTTCAATTACATTTCTAAAAGCATTCCAGTTTGTCAAATAATTTGTTAGATGGTGATCACTCAAGCCAGACTTTAAAACTGTTGAATAATTCAATATTACTGGGGAGTAATCAGAAGTTAAATCCAGACATGATTCAATCCTCAGTAAATCTTCATTAATATTTTTAACTACAAAAAAGTCTAAAAGGTCTGGTAATTTACTCAAATCACTTGGCCAATATGTCGGTTCCCCAGTTGAAACAGAATTATAGTTATTTGAGTCGATTGATTTTAAAAGTTCACGACTACGTGGCGTAATTAACCTCGAGCCCCAAGAAGTGTGTTTGGCATTGTAATCACCTCCTGCTATAAATTTATTACCCAATTTACTGAAAAAGTCTGAAAATTGATTTTTGAAATAATATGCTTCGGAGGACAGTAGAGAGCTGAAACAGTGACTGCGCACAATATTAAGTCAATGCTAACACATGTTGCTTGCAAATAATTCTCACAGATTGGTTCTAGCTCATAATGACGAATATTAGATCTTATTATTATTGCCGATCCACCGTGTGCTGGGTGTTCAGAGCTATAGATAGTAAAGTTAGGTATTCTTAAATGACATTTTTCTTTTAAATGAGTTTTTGATATTAGTAGCACGTCGATTGAATTGTGTGATTGAAAATATTTAAGTTCTTGTATGTGTTGATACAAGCCATTGGCGTACCATAAACAAATTTTCAGTGATGTAGCCATTACTTATTTTTTGAAAGGATGGTTGTTAATAGATTGAGGATCGTACTTATGTGTTCTGTTAATGATTTGATCATTTGTTTCAGTTCTGAAATGTCGTTGTTATTGTTGTTGTTGTTGGTATTGTTGTTCGTTACATTGGCGTTATCCGTTGAAGTTTGATTTGTATTCGTATCTTGGCGAGTTGCGTAAGCAAAACTCTTTCCTGGTTGCACTAAATTAAAATTATTTTCTTGCCTTCGTGAAATTTTGTGACAAAGAATTGAAAATTTTCTTTCAAGTTGTTCTTGGTAGACTCTGCATCCTTTATAATTGGCTGGATGATTTCCGTCTGTGCATAAAACACATTTAACATTTTTATTTATTTTATCTTCCCAGGAGCAATCTTTGGTTAAATGATTTCCTGCACACATTACACATCTAGACAATCTAAAACAATAGTTTTTGGAATGTCCTAGACGTTGACAGTTTGAACATTGTAGTGTTTCTCGGGCTAAGTGTCTTGGCTCAATCTCAACACTGGTATTGTAGAGGAAATTAATTTTATAAAAGTCTGTATTGTTTGGCTTCTGCTCTAAATCTACTGATAACATATTAAGCGGGTATTTTGTGTACCTACTTTTTATATTTGAGATATTTATTACCGTATGTCCTAGTTTCTCAATTTCAGTTTTTAACATTTCCGTATCTGTGCTATGGTGCAAGTTTTTAACAACGACTTTCAGTGGCCTTTTAGTTCGGTTTTGGAAAGAATGCATTTGGGTATTTCTGATTTTTAGTAGTTTTAAGATCTTGTTATAAGTTTCTGCATTTTCTAAAGTTAATTCCACTTGTGTCGCATTTATTATTTTAATTTTATGTAGATTTTTGGCTTCAGTATCAAGTAGTTGACCCCTACGTTGGGTTGAGCCAATAGACGGAACTTGTAGAATTATTTGTATCGTTTTCATTCATTTGTACATTCCTGCTTGATTTTTCAACTAATTTAGCTATATTGGTATCATTGATATTATCAAATTGATGTCTTTTTTATGCATAACTGTTGTCCAGCCCTGTTCTTAATTGGATGACGCAAGTTGTACATCCCTGACTTGATCGGTACTGGTGTCTTGTCGAATGATATCGCTGGTGTCCATTTCAGATGTATTTACAATTGCATTGCTGTCGTTGTTTGTTTTTTTTTGTTCGTTGCAAAAATTCATGGAATTCTCTCATTTGCTGAATAACTAATTCGGTATTATTACGGGTATTGTCTTGCAAAACCTTGTTGACTTCCATTATTGGCAACGATGATGTTGATGGACACTCTGAAGGGTCGTTCGTATTCATATTTGATGAAGAACACATACACTTAAACACTGATTAATATTTTGCACTATATGAATATTATTATATTCAATATATATAATATGAATTTAACACTTTTGATAGACGTAGTTTATTTATAATCCGAGCATATCCCGCAAGGGGAATGTGCACATTTAGAATGTCAACAATACACATATAATGGCCGGTAATCTCCAAACAAATGTAGATTACCGTGTTTTGAAATGGATTGGTATTTGAGTAGTTCGAAGGATCCATTGATCTACCAGCTAGCTTGATCTACATTGATTTGATCGGCCATTTTCTATAAGTTGTCAAGTTGTCATCGCGTATTGCAGTTGAGATGTGTTATATTTGTTTTTCTGTGATTGTTTATGTATAATTATGTTTTGGTGAATACTTTTTTCATTTATTATTAAGTTGAAATGATAAAGTGTAATGTGCCAAATTGTTATAACTCTAAATATAAGCTTGATTTACATTGATTTGATCGGCCATTTTCTATAAGTTGTCAAGTTGTCATCGCGTATTGCAGTTGAGATGTGTTATATTTGTTTTTCTGTGATTGTTTATGTATAATTATGTTTTGGTGAATACTTTTTTCATTTATTATTAAGTTAAAATGATAAAGTGTAATGTGCCAAATTGTTATAACTCCAAATATAATAAAAAATGCATGTCTTTCCGGCATCTAATTATCAGGTATGTATATAATGATGTATTATGCATATAATGAATATGTATCATGAAAATGCTATTAAAATGTTATATATATATATATGTATATATATATATATATATATATACATATATTTGTGTAAATATATATTATATATATTTGTGTGTAAAAAGATGCTTTCAATTTGGATGCAGACGGCGAATAATCTTTTAATGGATCTTCGGTTTGTGGCACAAATCAACGATCATTTGAAATCGAAACCAAATAGAAGTGTCTCCTTTACGGCAATAACAGAATAGTTTTTAAGTCACTGGAGAATGCTCTGATACAGAACCAGAAGAACAAACTGCAACTCCAAGAACAAAGCCAAGTAATTATAACTCTAAATACTTCAATAACATTTGCAAAAAATATTAATAAATGAATCTTATGTTCTTAGAAGATGGAAGCTTAAACACCTTGAAAAAGATTTTTGCAGCAGCCCTAAGATTGTCAAGTGCAGGTTAAAAGTCACCTATTCTGACATCAGTTTTCCGAAAAGGTATTTTTTCATACTAATTGCAGCAAAAATATTTAATATGATAATTTCAATATCTTCAATTAATATGATATAACAATATATTCAATAGAAGTCCTTGATGGTAGCTGCAAATTGCCGCAGAATGCAATGATAAGGCGTAGGAGTGCCTTAACACCCAGAAGATGTATGATACATCAAATTTTGTTCCGGGATTAAAAAGGATTAACAAACAATGAAATAATTTAAAGGATAAATTCCAACAGAGTATACAATGTTCTGAGAAGTTTTCAAATATTCCGGAAACGTAAAATGTAAGGGCAAGAATTTTGTTATTGTCTCAATTAAGAGAGTATACTCAAAGACCATGCAGTTTATAAAAAGCAAGGGTTTAGTTATAGTTTTAACTAAACCTCCTTGCAATAAAAACTGGATTAAAACGATAGATAGGTTTGAGCTACAATTGGTATAAATTAAAAGTAGTTCAAGGTTTTGGTTACTTACGTTTAAAAAAACACTTATACAGAAACTATTCAAAGATTTCGTCAAATGTAAGTTTATTAATGATTGATTAGATAGCAAAATAACTATTAAATGGAGAGATAATAAAGAAGAATGTCTCGTAAATAAATTTTAATCCTAAGAATTTAGTTTTATCTCAATTTGGATATCAATATATATATTTTTTGTTTTTAGGATTATTTTGTTTCGGAAGTACTCGTTCTCTTTTAAAAATGTGCTGTTCTTTTTATCCTTTTAAATTATTGCATTACTTGTCATTCCTTCTAAATTTTTTATTCCATCGTCAATACTCCTGCGCTTTTCACTTCTTAGTTTTAAAGTTTTTAATATATTATTAGTCATTAAATAATTAATATGAATAAGTTATTTCTCTTTAATTTGTAGTACTTTAAAAATATGTCTGTAATATACTTTAATTAATAGTAGTCAGTTATTTCTGTTTAGTTTATAATTCTTCAAAAATATGTCTGTGATAAATTTGAAAATATAATTTGTATTTCGTATGTTTTGTTCTTATTTCAAATATTAATTTTTTTCAGATTTTTTGGCTATATTGATTATATGTACAAATGTAGAAGTAATGCCAGGGGTTAATTTACATACTGTATGTACATGTGCTGCCATGTTGTGATCTATTCGTAAATTAAAATGAGTGTAACGTCAAATCGCCCGAGATAGCGATCTATTTTTGCTTATTTATCTAGGCACATATAATTTGAATGCACTCCGTTTTATCAAGATAATATTATGAGATTATGTAACACTTACACTTCAATTCTACTGCTGACGATGCGTTCACTTCAACGTCCAAACAATGAATGATATGTTATAAATGTCATAGATTTTTTTGTTGTTGTTTGCTGGCTCGAGGTCGATGAAGAACATATTTAAAGGTAGTTTTGATATTCTATGCCTGATATTTGTTACGTTCCTAACTGTGTGACCTTGCTTTGCTAATTCCGATTTGATAGTGTTGATGTCTGTGGTAAAGTGTAGGTTTCTTATTGCAATTCTATATGCTTTTTCTTCTTCCAAAAGATACGTATGAAACACAACGTTTGCAATTTTTAAATAATTAGACAAGTTTCGGAATTTATTAATTGTTCTGCAAAAAATTTTGAAGTTATTGTTTGCCAGACTTCTTAGAAAATATTGTTCGCGGGAATGATCTTGTTGATTACTTCTTTCATGTCGTTTATTTTATCGACGCCATTAACAAAAATAGGTAGAGGTTTACTTACAATCGGTTGAACTGGACCGTCATTGTCCATATTGATAGATGTTAAAGCCGTGAATCGGTTTTGAGTTATGGTAATTGAATTTGGTTTCGATGTTATTTTACGTTTTTTGTTGCTAATTACCTGCCAAGAAACGCCGCTTGTGTTCATTTTTGCTGCATTGTTATGTTGAGAATAATTAATACTAGATGTACTTTCAGTTTGTAATGCGCTGATGCTCGGAATTGGGCTACTTGGAGTATTTATTGTTTCATTTTCTTCTAACGTATCCATGTTGTTGAGAACACTAAATGTTTGCACTATTAGGCCGTTGGTCTCTCGGTCCCCACCGACGGGGGACATTCCACTGAAACTTATACGTTATAAAAGGTTTTATTTACACTTTGTCACAAAATTATTTTAGATAAATATTGATTGAATTCACTTTAATAATCAAATGTTTGGCTTTGCTCCGATGCTATCGGTATTCAGTATCGTGTCCGAAGACTGAATGGTAATAAAGAATATCTTTTGCAGTATCTTGTGTTTCATATTTCATTTTCAGAAAACGAAAATGTGAACAAATTTTAATTGTGATTCCAAATGTTCGAAGCTAACAAAACAGCTGTTCTCATGTAAATGTTTTCTTTGCCATTTACCATGCAAAATAATACAATTTTTTTATGAATCTCATGTCAGCCCTAAGAAATTTTTGCTTTTGAAAAAAAAAAACAAAAAAAACTTATGATAAATTATATTTTTGGAAGTACGTATGTGTGCAAACAATTACACAGGCCCACAAAAGAAAAGTCGCTGGATAATAATTCATTCATTCAGAAAAAATGCTAAAAAATGCCAGTTTGTAGGTGTGATTCTTGTGTCAATTTTTAATTTTGTTGCATTTACATTATTTCCGCGCTCAGTCAATAAATCTTTTGACTTAATTTTAGTTCAGACGTTTTATTTTAAAAGAAAAAACAATTTATTTTTATCATGGGTTGTACGAACGTAACATTTTTTTTAAACTTTGTTCTTTATTTTAATTTTCTTAATGCGGAATGGAAAACTACATACAACTCCAAATTTTCATTATTTTATAATAATCATTTTAGTAGTCCAATCATTTTTTATTTAGCTCGGTAATCCATCAATTAACTATTATCGCCTTTTTTGTGAACGTTTTTAATTATCAAGATTTTTCTGAGCTTATAAAAAAGCTTAAATTTGTCCGTTTCATTCCCTGCAATATTTTAAAAACAATTCTTAGATATTGGAGGCTGATTTGCAGGCTAAACCTACCCTACATATATTTCCCGATGTGCATATTAGAAGTACATAGTTTTTGAATGTCTTGCAGAAAGAGCAATTCTACCAAAAAAATTAGAAATTTAATATTATAATTGTAAATTGTAAATTATATTATACTGAATTTTTTTCAGAGTTATTGAAATCAATCTCACTCGTTTCGCTATGCATAGCATAACCTAATTCAAATATGTATGTTAGTATTTTAGCGTTGTAGTGGGTAAATTATCAATGTAATTTGTGCTCCTTTTATTTATATATCACATATTTATACATTCAAAATTAGTTAGTCATTTCTAATACTAATGATTTTCTAACAATATTTCCTATGGCTAAAAGTTTGTCATTTCAGCTAGTATATATATATATATATATATATATATATATATATATAAATTACGTGCGGCCCGCCATAAAATTTTGAAAACCAAATTGGCCCTTGGGTTAAAAAGGTTGCTCGCCCTTGAGCTAGACAATGATATCTATCACCAAAAAAAATCATGAAAATCGTCGAAAAAAAATTTTTAACACTTTATTACAAGAAAACGGCCTGTCGATACTTACCAAATACTAATCAGGTCGATTCCCAATCGACTTCGAAAATCGATTTAGAATTGCGGGCTAAAACGTGAACGAAATTTTTTTCACTTTTTTGCTATTTACGAAGAAACGGTTAGGCCGATCGTCGCACAAAATTAGATTTATGTACGCTAAGTCCTCATCGAGACACATCAAATGGCTTTTAAATTTTTTAAATCGGTGCAGCCGTTTTTGAGAAAACGTCAATTTACAGCAAAAAATCTGATCACGCACACGCACACACACTCATACTTTTTCCAAATTTGTTCTCATTCGATTCAGAATGGCTTGAAACGTCGAGAAAACATAAAATTAGCGATTCGGATTTTTTGATGAAAACATAAACTTCTCCTTCGGGGAGTTAAAAATAAATTTGAAACATTTTTTTTTCTTTCCCAAAAACAATCGCTTTATCAACAGAAGCACGATCATTCAAATTGGATGCTTCGTTCTCTCAAAAACCGCAATTTTTTGCACATTTAGTTCCGTATCTTAGAAACAGCTGGACATACCTTTGCCAAATACGAATCACTACTTCTACCAATTATGACTAATTGAACTCCTTTCTATCAAAAATTCGATTTCTATTTTCTGCAGTCTTTACTCCGTATCTCCGAAACGGCTGGACGTGTCTTTGCCAAAAACTAATTAGCACGTCTCCCTATCAATAGGAAACGAATGTTTTTTGAATTTCTCAAATCGGTTGATCCGTGCACCGAAAGCGTGGACAAAAAATTGTATCCGTACATACCCACACACACACACAAACATCCATAATTTTTATGGTATTCCAAAACGTTCAGAAACCTCTAAAACGCGAAGATATGCAAAAATTTCCGTTATTACTCTACGGGAAGTTAACAATAGTTATAATAGTTATAATAGTTAGTAAACATACAAATTGTTTTCGAATTCAATTATTTATTATAAAACGTGAATTACTATAAAATATTCAAAGAAAAGCTTTGTAAAACGTTTCAATAAATCTTAATATATCTTCATATTTTAACCGATTACTGTCCAAACAAAAATTATTCTGGTCGAGTTTTTTATATATCTAAACAAAATATAATTTTTCTAGTTATATAACTTTCTAGTAAAAATAAAAACAAATTTATTTGGAAACATGACACTTTTAGGTTTCTTCCATTCATATAATAAACAATAGCTATTTCGAAACTGTTACCATATTAAGTGCAGGTTAATGTTTTATCGAATTTATTAAACTAAAAATTATTTTAAATCATATAAAATCCTAATTGAAATTAGTTTTTATTTATTATTTTTCACCTTAGCGGGTGGGTTGAGATTAAGCTTTAACAATTATGAGATTTGTTAGAAATGTGTGGGTAAAAACCTACACACATATGTAAATTACATAGAGCCACTCCTTTCCATATATGTGTAAACCATACCTGATGAAGAGTTTGGGAGAGTCCGCAAGTGGAATGAGTCAGATATAGGCCCTCAGGAGTAACAGTCAGAAGACTCTTTTCTTAAGCCTTGGCCTCGAACAGTTGTTTTCGTAGTGGAACTAATAGCCCAAAAGCATGAGTCGGATATGAGTCGAAGGGATGAGCGCGAAGTAGTGCACGAAGTGTTTCATAGAATTGATGTTGTGAAAATGTAAGCTAAAAGAATGTTATGGGGAACAGCGCATCGGAAGCTGTACCCAAACCGAAAGTAAACTATTAATTAAAATGTGACTAGTGTGTGATGTGAATCGGGATCCCGAAGTACACAATAGATAATGATGGTTACAGATAGGTTTAGATTTAAATTGTATAGTTCAAATTAATATTAGAACAAGCATGTAAATATGTGAATATAAAATATTGTTTAGTTAAGTCACGAACAAAAGCCTATCATTCGTAGTAGTTCTAATATTAAGTCTTTCAGCAGTACGGGATAAAAGATAACAGTAATTTAAGTAATAAACTAGCTGTAAGTGGAATTCTGTCTTAAGGCAATTAAGGCATCGTGCCAAATTGCTGGATTTTCCCGTACCAGAAATTATTTTTTTTAAAAGCGATTAACATTTTTGAAAAAAATTTACTTCAAAAAAATTAGATTTTTGAGAAACAAAAAAAATTGTTTGAAAAAAAAAGTTTTAGAGCATAGAAACGAAATGTCAAAGCGCGTACGCCGCGTCGCCGTCTAACGGATAAACATTGGCACGGAACTGATAGGAATGTAAACAAAATTCATACTTATTGTAAAAATCTCTATAAAATATCTGATAATTTGATGTGCATATGTCTAATGATCATTTCTGACCGCCAAATGGCTTTTTGTTTTACTTTTTTTATTAGATCTCTGAAACCGCTAGACTTGCCTTCATAAAAATTTGATCAATTCTTCATCTTGCCAATACAAGTAAAATGTTTTTCAAATTTTTAAAATCGGACGCTCCATTTTCTTAAAAACCGTGTTACCGTTTTTGGCACTTTTTGCCCCGTAACGTCGGAACAGCTAGACCTGCCTCCACCAAAAACTAATCAGCACGTCTCCTTATTAGTACAAATCGAATGTTCTTTAAATTATTTAAATCGGTTGATCGGTGTTCTCGAAATCGTCAACGAAAATTTGTATCCGAACACACACACACGCACACACACACACATACATCCATTTTTTCTAAGGTATGCCAAAATATTCAGACACCTTTGAAACGTCGAGAAATGCAAAAACTTTCATTTTCGATTTTTTGCGATTACTATAACTTACCCTACGGGAAGTTAATAATAAAATAATTGAATGAATTGAAGTAACCCGCAACCAGCAATAAAATGATTCCTAATAAATTGGTCATAAACAAAAGAATCCGTAACAATATTTACCTCGGTCTGTTACCGAAGGAGGTTAGATCGCCTAAGAGTTCACATCAAGAAATCGAATACAAGAGTTTATAAATAAAAAATATATTTTGCATTTTTGGTATATATTATTTGAACAGCGTTAACGAAAGGCTGACAAGTATATTCATTTTAAAGGTTTTCCTTTCCAACAGTTTTTGCATATTATTATATATCTTTAAATTTAATTGGTTAAATATTATATCACAAGGTATTCTGTGCAAATCACTAATTTTTTTTTTTTATTTCTCTTTATTGAATTACAATCTGTCTTTACAAAAAGGAAGACATTCAGTAATTTCGATGATATATGAAATATTAAACCTTAGATCTAAGAGGTTACCCAGTAGTAAACCTTTTCAATTTTGATATATTGAATTTAAATATTGTAATTATATAGAGTGAACTTAAAAATAAAATGATCTATGAGGTAAATGAGTATAAATTGTGAATTATAACAACAAATAAAAAAAACATAACTAATAAACTAAACATAATAAAAATAAATAAACAACTAAATAAGTAGTACTGCTAATTAGAATGAATATATTATATATTATGTGGAGGTCAATATGTCGGATCCGTCGAGGGAGCGTTTTCTTTTTAGCCGTTCAATGCCGTGCGACTTCAATAAATTCTTGGCCAGAATATTAGGATGGTTTTGTACTCTGCTCTTATATTTTTGACTAATTAATTTAATTTCTTCATCAATAGTGTTTATGTTTAGGTCTTGATGGACTAACCAGTTTGGTGTGTATTTGGGGGCGTTTAGTATTTGTTTCAAAAATTTGATTTGGAATCTTTGTATAATTGTAATATCAGATTTACGCGCTGTTCCGCAGAGTTGAAGTCCATAAGTCCATATGGGTTTAAAAATTACTTTGTATATCAGCAGTTTATTCTACGTACTTAAGCGCGATTTTCTATTCAGTAACCAATAAAATTTTTTTCTTGTTGTTTCGAGTTGTTGGCGCTTTTTCAGTATATGGTGTTTCCACGTTAATTTAGAATCCAAGTGCAGCCCCAGGTACTTAACGACATTTGCCTGCGGAAGCATTTGATTAAAGAGCTGAACGGTTGGACATGATTTTTTCCTGAGGGTAAATGTGACATGTATAGACTTCAAATTGTTTACTTGAAATCTCCAAAGTTTGAGCCAATGTTCAACTTCCGAAAGGTGAGTCTGCAGTTGTGCGGATGCTTGTAATGGATCTTGGTGCTGTGATAGTATGGCTGTGTCATCTGCGTAAGTTGCAATTGTAGTGTTAACTGATACAGGAATATCTGCTGTATAAATTAAATATAGATATGGACCTAAAACGCTGCCTTGCGGGACACCCGAATTTACAGGGCGTTTTGCTGATGTTACATCCTTAATACTTATTACAAAGTGTCTGTTCATTAAGTAAGATTTTAAAATTTGAAACAAAATTGATGGAAATATTTTTTTTAATTTATATAGCAAGCCATGGTGCCAAACTTTGTCAAAGGCTTGGCTTATGTCGAGAAATACCGCTGAACAGTAAAGTTTTTACTGGAATGAGTCCATAATCTTCTCTGTCACTCGGTGAACTTGTTCTAAGGTTGAGTGTTTCTCCTGAAATCCAAATTGATGATTTGGGAAGATTCTGAGGTCTTGCAAGTATGGTTGCATTCTCTTCAATAGTAGCTTTTCAAAAAAATTTTGATATGGTTGACAGGAGGCTGATCGGTCGATAACTAGAAGTTTGATTTAGGTCTTTATCGGGTTTTGGTATCAGAATTACTTTCGCTGTTTTCCAAACGGTTGGAAAAACTTGTATTCTGATAATAGAGTTATAAATTATTGTTAGGAATTTGAAACCCTTATCCGGTAGATGTTTTAGCAGTATGTTTGGAATATTGTCGAAGCCAGGGGATTTTCCAGAAATACACTTCCGTATTTCTATCTCGATCTCCGATTTTCTAAACCTTTTGAAACAAGTTTCATTTGATAACTTTTGATTCAGAAAATTAATGATTCTATCGTCTTCTAATGGATTTACTGTTGGTGAATTAGGTGTAAAGACTTGTTCAAAGTACTCGGAGAAGGTGATAGCTTTTTCCATGTTGCTTCTAGCCCATGAATTGTCACTTTTTCTTAGGGGTGGAACATAGACAATGGGTCTCTTGATACCTCGGGCCGCTTTCCATAACGAATGATCTGTTACTGATAGGTTGGTGATGTAGTCATGAAAAGAACGATTTCTATACTCCGCTAGCTTTATCTTGTTTTATCGCAAGGAGCTCGGCTAAGCTGCCATTTTTTTTCTTATTTTCCTTTTTTGGTTTATAAGAAATCTAATACTGCGCGGGTACTGCTCACTATTTTTCATTAAAGGTACGGTATAAATTTGATCAGCTACGTTTTTAATGGTTGTCGTAAAATAATTAATGGCTTCATTCAAGTCAGCTTCATTCTTAAGTGGCACATTACAATTGAGGGCTTCATCGACACCTTTTTGAAACTCATCCCAGTTTAAAAATTTATATGAACATTGAAGTTGTTTGTACTCCATTGGTCGCCCATTATAAGTAATAATAATTGGAGAATGGTCCGAACTGAGATCTAGACTAGATTCCGCTTTGAGTTGATGACTTCCAGTGCCTTTAAAAATACAGAAATCTAATACATCTGGAATCTTGTTCAGATCGCTAGGCCAGTAGGGTGGCTCACCAGTCGAAATGCATGAGCAATTGTTGGACTGAATTGCCTTGTAATTCATTGCCTCTTGGATTATTAAGTCTGCTACCCCATTGAACATTTTTGGCATTGAAATCGCCTCCACAGATGAATTTGGCACCTAATTCATTTAGGAATGTTTTGAAATTATCAAAGGTAATTTTGTGCCGCGGTGACAAGGAGACTGCAGATATAGTCATCTTACTACAAAACTCTTCTACTACGATGTTTGTGGCTTGGATGTAGTTTTTTGAGATAAATGTTGATGGATAGTGTTTTATTGAAGATTTAATTAAAATTGCGCTACCCCCATGAGCTGAACCATCTGGATGATTAGAATTATAATTAATATATCCTGAAATTTTCAGAAAACTTCTACAGGTGAAGTGTGTTTCTGAAATGAGCATTACATCTATATTTTGTTCCTTTAGAAAATATTGAAGTTCTTGGCGATGCTGCACAAGACCGTTTGCGTTCCATATTCCTATGCGTAGAGAATCCATTAATTAAATCGGTTTTGTGCAGCGGCTGTTAGGAGATTGAGCATAACGCTCATCCGATCTACTAGTGTCTTCAACATTGATTCCAACTCGTTGATATCGTTTTGATGGTTGTTTGGTGAGTTTGATGTGTTTGCGATATTTTCATTGTTGTTGTTGTTACCGGTATTACGGGCTTGTGAATTAATCACTTGGGCATAAACCAGGATGTACCTGGTTTGACTGTAGAATAAATTATTCTGTTTTCATTTATTCTTTTTCGAAGGCGTGGAAACTTTCGTGCTATGGCCTCTCGGTATATTTTGCACCCTTTATAGTTGGCTGGGTGATTTCCAGTTTTACAAAGTACGCATTTTACTCCTTCATTGATTTTATTTCTCCATTCGCATTCTTTCAAAATGTTATCACCTGCGCATGTTACGCACCTTGGCTGTCTATAGCAATAAAATTTTGTGTGACCATATCTTTGACATCTTTTGCATTGCGGTATTTCTTTTTTTCGGTGTTTAGCTTCGATGATGATTTTTGTTCGGTTTAGGAATTCAATTTTGTATATTTCGCTGTTATTGTTTTTTCGTTCTAATTCAACCAAAAACAAATTAAGTGGAACTTTTTTGGTTTTGTGCATCATATTTTCAATACGCGCTACAGTGTGGCCATGTGTTTCAATCTCTGTTCTTAGGTCATTAATATCAACACTGTGGTGAAGATTTCTGATAACTACCTTGAAGGTTCTTGCGTTTCTGTCCTGGAACGAGTGCATTTCCGTATTTCTAAGTTTCAAATGTTTGAGAACTTTGTTGTACGTTTGCGAATCAGCAACTTGTATTTTTACCGAGTTATTGTTTATTATTTTAAAAGTGTATTGTTTAGGTGCGTGCGTATCAAGTAATCGTGTTAAAGGTTTAATGTCATCAACCTTATGTACGAAAATAGGTGGTGGCTTATGAATAATTGTTTTGACCTCATTTGCAGGCTCAGGTATATTTTGTAAAACATCGAAAAAATTGCTTGTTTTTGCGGAACTGCTTAACCAGTAATGTGGTGTATCATTTACCTTGGCTTGTTTTCTAGAAGACTCTGTGGGTGTTGCTGCTCGTTTCTTGTGATTAACAACTTGCCAATCAACATTGGCATTGCATGTACTTGGTTGATAGTTAATAGGATCATTAATAGGATCATTAATAGCATCGTCAACAAACTCGTCGCTTTCCTTCATACTGTCAAAATCACTTTTGTTATCATTATTTAGGGTTTCAAGCGCTTTGTAAACGACTTTTGAGCACTCATGATTGCTGACCCCAGCCGGGATCATGCTTCAAACACTGTTGTTCTCACTTGCACTATTGAATAACTTCTATTGATAACAATGGCTTATCAATATATGGCTTATTATTGAATTCACGTACCCGTACAGGGTACGTAAACACTACAGGTATAAAACCGGATTATTCGCAGGTATAACTGAACGATGTGCACTGCTTCGCAGCTGAAGCAGAACTCTTGTTTTTTGATCACTAATAATTATCAAAGATAAATAGGATCTAAAAAACGTCTCTTGGAAATCAATGAGTACGCTTCAAACTGTTATGATAATTTTACCAAACTAGTTGTCCTATATCTATGTAATGAATTTTGTTATTATAGCTTATAATTAGACAATTTTTTTTTTATTGATGTAGCAATTTTGGGTAAGAATCAGTGTTTTACTTAGAAACCTAGTGCCATATGAATAGAAGAAATAACTAAAAATGTTATGTTTTAAAACTAGTTGGTTTAGCCTTGAGGCAAGTTACATGAACTTCCCGATATGTTTAAATAATCGACTTAGTCAATAAAAAATAAATTAATTTATGAGTGATTAAAAGTATTCCGAGTGGATTTATTACACATAATTGAAAACGAACGAGCACTTTTACTCGGAGTATTTTCTAAAAGCAAATTTTCAAAAATCAATAACTTTTATAATTGAACCAGTTTCCAAGATTTCAATGGTTTATTATGTTCAAGACCAAGTACTCTCTCATTAAACCAAGTAAATAGTCTAATTTTAATTTTAACAAATGTCAAAAATACTACACATTTTCTCAAATTTTGATGAATTTTTAAAATCAAACTATTTGTCGTAAGGCCGTAATATTTCAGTAAGTTTTATAAGATCATGGTATATATCGCTAAAAAAAATCCATAAAAATCGGTTTAATTTTTTTTTCAACATTTAATTACAAGAAAACGGCTCGGTAGATTTTCACCTAAACCTAATCAGTACCATTCCCAACCAATATCTTTCGAACAGTTTTTGATTTTTTAAAATCGGTTCGGTAGGATGAGTTTAAATGTGGACGAAAAGTTTAACACTTTTTTTCAAATTACAAAGAAACGGCTTGACAGATCGTCACACAAAACTGACAAACGATAGTCCTCACCGAAATACATCAAATGGCTTTTAAATTTCTAAAATCGGTTCAGGCGTTTTTGAAAAAAACGTCGATCAAAGGTCTAATTTTGACAAATGCCAAAAAAACGATACCAATTTTTGCAAACTTTGACGAATTTTTAAATCTGAACCAGTTGTCGTAGGGCCGTAATATTTTTTTTTTTTTTAAATTTTATTACAAGGAAACGGCCCGGCCGATCTCTACCAAAAACTAATCAGGTCGATTCCCAACCAATATCTTTCGAACGATTTTTGAATTTTCAAAATCGATTCAGAATTGCGGGATAAAACGTGGACGAAAAACTTTTCACTTCTCTGCTATTTACAAAGAAACGGCTTGGCCGATACATCGAATGGCTTTTAAATTTTTGAAATCGGTCCAGCCGTTTTTGAGAAAACGGCGATTTACGGCAAAAAATCTGTTGGTGCACACGCACACACACACACATACTTTTTCCAAATTTGGTCTCATTCGATTCAGGATGGCTTGAAACGTCGAGAAAACATAAAATCAGCAAATCGGATTTTTTTATGAAAACATAAACTTCTCCTTCGGGAAGTTAATAATTTTGTTTTTATTTTTTTAGTAAAAAAATTTCTTCAGTTTTTATTTTTTTGCAAAGATACATTTTTTTCTAGAGAAAGAACAATACATTCCTATAACTAGAAAAATTATATTTTGTTTGTATATATAAAAAACTCGACCAGAATAATTTTTGTTTTAACAGTAATCGGTTAAAATAAAAATATATATTAAGATTTATTGAAAAGATTTACATAGCTTTTCTTTGAAATTTTTATAGTAACTCGCTTTTTGAAATAAATAATTGTATTCAAAAACAATTTGTATGTTTACTATTATTAACTTTCCGTAGGGTAATAACAAAAAAATTTGCATATCTTCGCGTTTTAGAGTTTCCTGGAAGATGGATGTATGTGTGTGTGTGCGCGTGTATGTATAGATACAATTTTTTGTCCACGTTTTTGGGCGCAAGGATCAACAGATTTTAATGGTTCAATAAAACATTCCATTCGTATTGATAGGGAGATGTTCTGATTAGGTTTTGGCAAAAGCAGATCCAGCCTTTTCGGAGATACGGAGCAAATACCGCGGAAAATCGAAATCGAGTTTTTAGAGAGAACGGAACATCCGATTTGAATGATCTTAAAAACATTCAATTTGTAATAATAGGTAGAACAAGTGATTAGTTTTTGGCCAGTTGTTTTAAAGATACGGAGCTGAATGTGCAAAAAATGACGGTTTTTGATTAATTTGGATATTAATTTTAATTCTAGCTAAAGTGCTAATGCTCACTTATATACTCTAAATGAAAAATTTGAATTTTGCAATTCATTTTATATAAATCTTGAAGATGTGAGATAAGGTATTTCATTCTTACTCCGCTTTACCAAGTTCTGTTTATTTACGTTTCACGTGAACAAATATCAAATGTCGTCAAATTTATAAGCTGTTATACTTTGTCTATAACACACAAATAATGATAGCTACAGTATTTATAATAAACTATTTAAAAACTTTTTATTTATATAAACCGTCAAACGGTCGAAACTTGGCATTCGATCTATTTGACGTCAAAAGTCAGCCTGTTCGGACGTATTAAATTATTTTGTTATTTAAATAAAGAGTTGGATTGTTATGATGTTTTAAGGAAATAATGAGATGTTGGGATTTATCGGTATTGATTGTAATATTCCATTTTGCGAACCATTCTTGAAGTGTTAGTAAGTATTTTTGGATTTGTAAATTGGCTAATAAAATATCTTTAAGCTATGTCATCAGCAAATGTGGTGATAGTTACTATCTCATCAGTAGGCATATCATGCGTATACAGAAGGTATAATAATGGGCTTAGCACACTGCCCTATGGTACACCGCATTCTATATTTCTGGTGGCAGAGGTCTATCCTTTTATTTTTACGTGAAATTTTCTGTTATGTAGGAATGATTTTAGGATTTTGAAGTAAGAAGGAAATGTTAAAAAGATTTTGTATAAAAGTCACACCTTGTCGAACGCCTGGCTAACATCTAAAAATACAGACACACAGTGTCCCACAATTTAAATCCTTTTTAATTAAGGCTTCCAGGCTGTAAGACACGATCCTGTTGCACTGTTGTGTAGTGGAATGTTTTCTGAAGCCGAACTGATGGTTTGGTAGCCAGTTTGTATGAGGATAATCTTCGAGCAATCTGCGATGTAGAAGTTTTTCCATTAGTTTGAAAAGAATTGGCAGAAGGCTGATTGGTCGATATGAAGAAGTGAAGTGAGGGTCCTTGTTTGATTTTGATATCATAATAATTTCGGCTGTCTTCCAATCAGTAGACCAATAATTAAATTGTAATATAGAATTATAGATATTAGTTAATAATAAAACTGATTTCATGGGCAACTCTTTTAGCATTCATGGCGTTATTTTATCTAATCCTGGAGCAGACTTATTTTTTAAATTCTTAATTTCTTCAAAAACATCATTGGGTGAAAAGTGTCTTATTGAAGATGATTGGATATTTGATTTTAGTAGTTGTTCTATTTCTAAATTTTATGAGCGCTGAAAGTAATTCTCAGGTGATCAGCAAATGCTTCCGCTTCTTCTTTTGTACTCTTCGCCCTGTTTTGATGTGGTATTTTTAAAGGATAATTCATTTGAGGTGGTTTACCCTTTCGTTTAATAAGTTGCCAATTAAGTTGTCGAATCTATTAAATTTCATCAGATAAGATTTGAATGAGAGATTTTTCCATTCCTTTATTTATTTCCTCAAGATATTATTGAGGTGGTTGAAAGAAGTCTTATCTGAAGGCTTATGCGACTGTTGCCAAGTGTGTCTCGCTTTTCTTTTTGCTATTAATAAATTTTTGATCTCAATAGGAATTGTTATTTTTTCTTTAGTTGCCTTTGGGGTCGGAGTAATTTGTTCTGTTGTTATGCATAAGATTTTTGTAAAAAATTGTAGTTGAGTTTCTATATCGGTGGTGTTCTTTGGTCTTATGTTTGGAAGTGTTCTAGAGTTCAAAATTTTTTTGTAATGGACCCAGTCAGAGAATTTATTATGTAAAAATTGAATGGAATGGACAGGAATAGGAAGCGTACTAAATGTTAATAGGATTGAGGAATGGTCTGACGATAAGACATAGCTTGGTTCAATATTCATTTGAAATTTGGAAATGCTTTTAAAGATAAAAAAATCTAAGAGGTCTGGGGACTTACTTGGATCTGAGGACCAATATGAGGGACTGTCTGTTGATATGTAAGATAAGTAGTTTTGTTCTAATGCTATATAAAGTTCTTTGCCTTTAGCAGTAGTTAAACGTAAACCCCATGCAGAATGTTTACAATTGAAATCTCCTCCAATAATAAATTTAGATCCGAATTGAGAAAAAATGATGTATACTCTGAAGACGAAATTTTGAATTTTGATGGACAGTACATTGCAGATACATGAAGATCATGAAGATTGGTTACAATCGCAATTTGCGTTGCTTGAATAAATTCTTATTCAATATTTGGAAGAGCATAGTGGTTTAAGTTATTTTTTACTAGAATCGCCGAGCCACCTCGAGTTCTTCCACTTGGGTGATTAGCAATATAAGTTGTATATTCGTGAATTTTGAAAAATGTTTTATCTGTAAACCGTGATTCAGAAATTAAAATAATATCTACATGGTTTAATTTTAGAAAACATTCTAATTCGTTTTTATGTGGTATTAAGCCGTTGGCATTCCATTGTGCTATTTTAATTACCTTTGCCATTGTTCAAGTTATTAATGAGTGAAGCTAACATATTGAGGACCATACTGTTTTGCTGCATAAGTTGGTTAAATGAGGATTTGAATTCTTAAAGGAATGAGGAAAGAGATAAAAGTTCTGAGTCCGTAATAAGATTATTGAAATTTGTAAAAGAATTTCTTATTATGTTTGCGTATTTCTTGATTTGATTGTTGGAGGTAAAATTTTTTGATAGGATTGTTGGAGAGATAAAAGTTCTGAGTCCGTAATAAGATTATTGAAATTTGTAAAAGAATTTCTTGTTATGTTTGCGTATTTCTTGATTTGATTGTTGGAGGAAATGTATGAGATTTGTCTTGTTTGTTTATGTTATAAAGTGTTGTTTTGTATCTCGTATTTTCGGTTGACTGACTATTGAGGAAATTATTTCTTTGGTCATTTATTTCTTTGTAGTAGGCGCAACCGTGATAATTAGCAGTGTGGGCCCCTCCGCAGAGACAGCAGCTAGCTGGGGTTTTGGGATCTTTGGTGCAGATTTTAGTATTGTGGTCATCTCCGCACTCTAGACAGGCACATGGTCTGTTGCAATATCGCTGGGTATGATTATATAATTTGCAGCGTGTGCAATGTATGATATTTTTTTTTCGGAGGCTCAATTCGGATTATGTTGTTTTATATTTTATAAATGTCATAGATTTTTTTGTTGTTGTTTGCTGGCTCGAGGTCGACGAAGAACATATTTAAAGGTTGTTTTGATATTCTATGCCTGATGTTTGTTACGTTCCTAACTGTGTGAACTTGCTTTGCTAATTCCGATTTGATAGTGTCGATGTCTGCGGTAAAGTGTAGGTTTCTTATTGCAGTTCTAAAGGCTTTACCTTCTTTCAAGTGATACGAAGAAAATGAAACAATTAGTATTCCAAGTAGCCCAATTCCGAGCACCAGCGCATTACAAACTGCAAGTACATCTAGTTAGGGACACGGTTTCGAAGACAAAGTATCGATACCTTTTTCGTGTCGCTACATGCAACATACAACACACACATAGCGACACGAAAAAAGTATCGATACTTTCTAGTCTATCTATTCTATTCTATCAGTATAGATTATTAAATCTAAACAACTTCGCGCGAGCTGATTCTCTGGTTGTTTATATTTGTGTATTTCTTATGTGAGCACAATGTAAATCATTGTTCTTTTTGGGAATACATACGAGTTGTAATCTTAATGTATCCAAACAGTAATTAAATATTCGAGGAATAAAATTAATCGATGATTAATAAAAATTGATCATTGAGAAACAACAATGAGATAATAACAAAAATTATTAATTTGAAACTAATCATTGTTTCACACCGTCAACAGAAGCAATATATTTTGTGAATCATTCTATTAGAATAATCAGTTCTTTCAAAAACTGCATCACCAAATTAATATCGTTTTATACTTTTTTTAAAATCTCCAAAACCGCTGAACCTGCCTTCAACAATTCATCAACACGAATCGAATGTTTTTTAAATAATTTAAATCGATTGATCCGCTCTGATATCGTCGACAAAAATTATATATTCTTAAAAAATCCGATATTTTGACATTTCTGATCCAATTTTGAAAATTCAAAAACTGTCCGAATGTTTTCAGTTGGCCATCGTGCTGAATAGTTTTTCGTAAAGATCGGCCGCACCGTTTCTTTGTAATTAATTGTAAAAAAAATTTTTTTTCAAAAAAAAATTTTGTATATAGATAAAAATTATAGTCTCATCTAAATTTTATGGAACTACGGTAAGTGATTAATTATAAAAATTCATTAAATATTAGAATAATGGGTCGAGCTTTTAGATCATGCCATGTGTATCTGCTATATGCGGATTTGTGCACTCAAATTATTGTGATTATAGATTTTTTAATCTAATTAATCACTAACAGATTGCGAAATTTTGTCTAATTAGCTATTGATGAAGTCGGTGGTTTCCAACCATTTTGATTCAGAATGACTTGATCGGTCGAAAAAACATAAAATTTGCTAATCGAATGATTTGGGAAAAAAGTAACTTCTTCGGGACAATTAATTAATTCTGGTGTTTTTATAATAGTTGGAGAATAAACCATTTTTGCCGAAGAGTTTGTTTATTTTAACTTGTATCATTTTTGTCTATTTCAGTTGGTGTATTTATCTGATTAAAAATAAATCTCATTTACCTTTATAGTAATCGCAAAAAATCGAAAATGATTTTTTTATATATCAACGTTTGAAAGATTTCTGAACATTTTGGCGTACCTTACCATTTGAAGGAAAAAATTGAAAAATTCAGAAAACATTCGATTTGTATTGAAGGTAAGAAAATGTGCTGATCAGTTTTTAGACAGGACGAGCCGTTTCAAAGATACAGAGTTAAAAGTGCCTAACTGATTACATTTTTAGGAAGGCACAGCTAGCGGTTTTGGAGATCCAATAAAAAAAAGTAGAAAAAAGCCAAAAAGCCAAAAGCGCATAAAAATGATCATTAGACATATGCACATCAAATTATCAGATATTTTATAAAGAATTTAATAAGTACAAATTTTGTTTACATTACTATGCTTTGTTCCATACCAAAGTATAACCGTTAGACAGCAACGCGACGTTTGCGCGCTTTGATATTTCGTCTCTAAGCTGCTAACGCAACGTGATCGCTTTGAAAAAAAGTTCGAAATCTTCAACAAATTATTTCAAATTAAAAAAAAAGTAAATTTCTTTCAGTTTTCACATTTTTCCAAAGCTTTTAAAAAATTTAAATTACGGCACGGAAATTTTCAGCAATTTGCCTTAAGGCACGATGCCATGCACCACCTCGCAAACAAATTTCGCCGACGCCCACGCATGGTCTAGCGCCGCCACTGTCTATCACACAAAAAAAAATTAACACTTTATTACAAAAAAAAACGGCCCGGCCGATCCTTACCAAAAACTAATCAGGATTTCAAAATTGATTTAGAATTGCGGGCAAAAACGTGAACTATTTTTTTTTTCATTTTTTGCTATTTAAGAAGAAACGGTTAGGCCGATCGTCGCACAAAATTGACAAACGCTAGTCCTCATCGAGATACATCAAATGGCTTTTAAATTTTTGAAATCGGTGCAGCTGTTTTTGAGAAAACGTCAATTTACAGCAAAAAAATCTGATCACGCACATGCACACACGCACACGCACACACGCACACGCACACACGCACACACACATACTTTTACCAAATCTCATTCGATTCAGAATAGCTTGAAACGTCGAGAAAACATAAAATTAGCGATTCGGATTTTTTTATGAAAACATAAACTTCTCCTTCGGGAAGTTAAAAATAAATTTGATTTTTTTTTCTTTCCCAAAAACAATCGTTTTATCAATAGAAGCATGATCATTCAAATTGGATGCTTCGTTCTCTCAAAAACCACCATTTTTTGCACATTTAGCTCCGTATCTTTAAAACAGCTGGACATACCTTTACCAAATACTAATCACTACTTCTACTATTCAAATCGGATGCTCCTTTCTCTCAAAAATTCAATTTCTATTTTCTGCAGTCTATGCTCCGTATCTCCGAAACGGCTGGACGTGTCTTTGCCAAAATCTAATTAGTACGTCACCCTATCAATAGGAAACGAATGTTTTTTGAATTTTTCAAATCGGGTGATCCGCTGAAAGCGGGGACAAAAAATTGTATCCATACATACGCACACACACATACATCCATGATTTTTAAGGTATTCCAAAACGTACAGAAACCTCTAAAACGCGAAGATATGCAAAAATTTCCGTTCTTACTCTACGGGAAGTTAACAATAGTTATAATAGTTATAATAGTTAATAAATATACAAATTGTTTTCGAATTCAATTATTTATTATAAAACGTGAGTTACTATAAAATATTCAAAGAAAATCTGTGTAAAACTTTTCAATAAATCTTAATATATATTTTTATTTTAACCGATTACTGTTCAAACAAAAATTATTCTTGTCGAGTTTTTTATATATCTAAACAAAATATAATTTTTCTAGTTATATAACTTTCTAGTAAAAATGAAAACAAATTTATTTGAAAACATGACACTTTTAGTAATTCATATAATGAACAATAGCTATTTTGCAACTGTTACCATATTAAGTGCATGCTAGTATTTTATCGAATTTAATAAACAAAAAATTATTTTAAATCATATAACATAGGATATTACATATCCTAATTCAAATTATTTTTTATTTATTATTTTTCACCTTGGCGGGTGGGTTGAGATTAAGTTTTAGCAATTATGAGATTTGTTAGGAATATGTGGGTAAAAACCCACACACATATGTAAATTACATAGAGCCACCCCTTTCCATATATGTGTAAACCATCCCTGATGAAGAGTATGGGAGAGTCCGCAAGTGGAATGAGTCAGATATAGGCCCTCAGGAGTAACAGTTCGAAGACTCTTTTATTAAGCGTTGGCCTCGAACAGTTGTTTTCGTAGTGGTACTAATACCCCAAGAGCATGAGTCGGATATAAATCGAAGGAATGAGCGCGAGGTAGTGCACGAAGTGTTTCATAAAATTGATGTTGTGAAAATGTAAGCTAAAGGAATGTTATGGGGAACAGCGCATCGGAAGCTGTCCCCAAACCGAAAGTAAACTATTAATTAAAATGTGACTAGTGTGTGATGTGAATCGGGATCCCGAAGTATGGACACAATAGATAATGATGGTTTAGATTTAAGTTGTATAGTTCAGATTAATATTAGAATAAGCATGTAAATATGTGAATATAAAATATTGTTTAGTTAAGTAACGAACAAAAGCCTCTCATTCGTAGTAGTTCTAATATTAATTCTTTCAGCAGTACGAGATAAAAGGTAACAGTAATTTAAGTAATAAATAATAATAAAATTGAATGAATTGAAGTAAGCCGCAACCAGCAATAAAATGATTCCTAACAAATTGGTTATAAACAAAAGGATCCGTAACAATATTTAACTCGGTCTGTTACCGAAGGAGGTTAGATCGCCTAACAGTTCACTTCAAAAAATCGAATAGAAGAGTTTATAAATAAAAAATATATTTTGCATTTTTGGTATATATTATTTGAACAGCGTTAACGAAAGGCTGACAAGTATATTCATTTTCAAGGTTTTCCTTTCCAACAGTTTTTGCATATTATTATATATCTTTAAATTTAATTGGTTAAATATTATATCACAAGGTATTCTGACCGTGCAAATCACTAATAATTATCAAAGATAAATAGGATCTTAAAAACGTCTCTTGGAAGTTATTGAGTACGCTTCAAACTAGTTGTCCTATATCTATGTAATGAATTTTGTTATTATAGCTTATAATTAGATAATTATGATGATTTTTTTATTGATGTATCAATTTCGCGTAAGAATTAGTGTTTTACCTAGAAACATAGTGCCATATGAATAAAAGAAATAACTAAAAATGTTATGTTTTAAAATAATTTTGTTTTTATTTTTTTAGTAAAAAAATTTCTTCAGTTTTTATTTTTTTGCAAAGATACGTTTTTTTTCTAGAGAAAGAACAATACATTCCTATCACTAGAAAAATTATATTTTGTTTGTATATATAAAAAACTCGACCAGAATAATTTTTGTTTTAGCAGTAATCGGTTAAAAAGTTTTACATAGCTTTTCTTTGAAATTTTTATAGTAACTCACTTTTTGAAATAAATAATTGAATTCAAAAACAATTTGTATGTTTACTATTATTAACTTTCCGTAGGGTAAGAACAAAAATTTTTGCATATTTTCGCATTTTAGAGGTTCCTAGACATTTTGGAATACCTTGAAAAAGATGGATGTATGTATGTGTGTGTGCGCGCGTATATATGGATATAATTTTCACGTTTTCGGTCCACATTTTCGGGCGCAAAGATCAACAGATTTTAATGGTTCAATAAAACATTCCATTTCTATTGATAGGGAGATGTTCTGATTAGATTTTGGCAAAGGCAGATCTAGCCTTTTCGAAGATACGGAGCAAAGACCGCAGAAAATACAAATCGAGTTTTTAGAGAGAACGGAGCATCTGATTTAAATGATTAGTTTTTGGCAAAGGTATGTCCAGTTGTTTTAAAGATACGGAACTAATGTGCAATAAATGACGGTTTTTGAGAGAACGAAGCATCCGATTTGAATGATCATGCTTGTGTTAATAAAACGATTGTTTTTGGGAAAGAAAAAAAAAAATTCAATATTATTTTTTAATTTCCAAAAAATATTTTTTTTGAGTTATCGAAAATAATTTGGATTTTAATCTTAATTTTAACTAAAGTGCTAAAGCTCACTTATAGTTATATACTTTAAATGAATAACTTTAATTTTGCAATTCATTTTATATAAATCTTAAAGATGTGAAATAAGGTATTTTATTCTTACTCGGCTTTACTAAGTTCTGTTTATTTACTTTTCACGTAAACAAATATCAAATGTTGTCAAATTTATAAGCTGTTATACTTTGTCTATAACACACAAATAATGATAGCTACAGTATTTATAATAAACTATTGAAAAACTGAAGATCGAAACAATAAAGTAACATGTCTGTTCGGACGTATTTTTATTTTATTATATTGGCCATGAAGCAGCAATCTTCATGGCATTGAGCTTTTATACGAGATGACTGTTACTCCTGGTGGAGGGGGTATCAAAGAAATTAATGCGACTAATTGTTCACTTCAAAATTAACGCGACTAATACTTCAAAAACTAAAGTCCGCGTAACAACATGTGTAATAAATAATAAATAAATATATCTTGTTTAATTAGAACTTAGAGGCAAATCAATAGAGTAATTATAGATGACTAACTACAAAAAGATACAAATACAAAACCAATAAGTGTTTAATACAGTCTACAGCTACAAGGGTTAAATTATAACCCAACAACCTGAGTTATCGAAGGAGAGTTTTAAAAAATTCCATATCTACGTGACGCACAGACATTATGGTCAATCAAACCGCATCATGAATTACAAGCAGTTATTATTTAAAGCACAATATTGATTAAGTTTCGTGAAGAAGAAAGAAACTATCAAAAGCGGCAAAATTCTGTAGCCACATGGCGGGCAAACTACAGCAAACAAGCAGGGACAACGAAGGCTGAGGACAAGTATAACATATAACCACGTATATCACAAGAAAGTCTGTTTTCAATCCTTCTATATTATCCTAATGATTTCATATATTGCTCGGTTGTGTTTAATATAGTATAAAAATGGCAGAATTAACTCAACTTAAAGCGAAGCAAGGATTCATTAAATCTAAATTGACGTGAGTGCAAAATTTTGTAAATTTATTAGATTTGACAATACTAAATGAAAATATAATTATTGAATTAAATGCTAGACTTGAGAAGATATTACCAATTATAGATAAATTTGAAACGGTCCAATATGATGGAATTAATTGAGGGTGAAGAAAGCGATAGAAAACCTTTTGAAAATGATTATTTTAGAACAATAGTTAAATTAAAATTTATAATTCAAAATTTCAATGACACGGATAAATGTAAAGACGATTAGCAAACAGTAGTGCCGTCTATCATTGATTCGTACACAATAATTAAAAATATTAAATTGCCAACAATTAAACTTCTCACGTTCGTTGGAACTTATAATAAATGGTTAGAATTTTATGATTCATTTAACGCTTTGGTGCATAGCGACAAGAATTTAAGCAAAATTCAAAAAGTTTATTATTTAATATCATCATTAGAAAAAGATGCCAAAAATAGCATTGCAGCTATATAGGCATCCAATTCTAATTATAATATAGCATGGCAAATTTCAAAATATAGGTTTGAAGATAAACTGTTAATCATACTATACATAGTCACATAAAGGCAGTTTATGATAGTCCTATTTGTAGTCGAGAATATCATTCAGAATTAAGAACTTTATTTAAAACAATTTCTAGGCATTTACACTCACTAGAAACATTAGGAGAACCCACAGATAAATGGAATACAATAAATAATTTTATATTCACGAACAAATTCGATACGCGCAATTTAAGGGATTGGGAATTCTTTACCCGTCGTAAAAAAACGACGTTGACAGATATATTATTAAATAATTTTTATATCATTAAATAATTTTATGAAACAAAAGTGCGATATACTAGAAAAGTTATCAATTAATATACATAGTAAACCTTTTTCGAATAATAATAATAAATCTTTGGCTCAATAATTATAATACAAAAGCACAATTTTTTTTTATTCCACAATATATGTACAACTGTCTTACATGGATATTAAGTAAATCTTTTGGCAATTATATGTAAAAAATGACATCGATATATAAATAGTGAAAAATACACAGTTGGATTTTTCTTTTATAAGAAGTGATATAATGTGACACGAGTAGTCACAAGCTAATTAAATCACTAAATATTTTTCTTTTGAGTCTTCGTGTTGTGTTTATGGATAGCAATCGTTGGCCAACTTATTTGAGTGTTCTTCCAATCTGTCTTTGTGGTTAACAGCAAATCTTTAAACTTCCTCGGCTACAGTGCGCATATGTGTGTCATCATGGATCCTAAGGACTTTGTTCTGAAACCTTTGAATGATGTTAGCATTGCTTTTAGATGTAGTGCCCCAAAGAGCTATGCCATATGTCTAAATCAGCTTAAGTACAACTTTGTATACCAGTGGTTTGTTGTGTACAGAAAGATGGGATCTCCTACCCATTAACCAATATAGTTCATGTAACCTCAAGCTGTTGCCTTTTCTTTTCCATGTGAATTTTCCAATTCAGTTTTCGGTCAAGATGCATGCCCAGATACTTTACGTGTTCGACCTGAGGGACTTCTATTTCATTCACAGTTACAGGTGGACATGTCTCCTGTTTGAGTGTAAAAGTGATGGGGATGATTTCTGGCCATTGATCTCTAGTCTCCACAGTTTGTACCATTTTTCTAATGATGTTAAGTGACGTTGAAATTGTCAAAAGCACAAATAATAATCAAAATTAATCAAGCAATTATTTGCCAACGTGGCGGAAAAACTTGTTATTTCTGTGAAGAGAATCATGCTTTATATTACTGCAAGCAATTCAAATCGTTGTCTATTAAGGATAGGATAAGTAAAATAAAAGAACTGGTAGTGTATGGCATCGTGCATTAAGGCAAATTGCTGGAACATCCTTTACTGTGACGAAATGTTCGAGGAATATTAAATGTTTTCAAATAGATTATTATAAATAAATGCTGTAACATTGTCCAATACTTATAAGAATTATATAAACTGAATTGACAAGTTAAAATTATTTATTTAAAGTATATAAGTGAGTTTTAGAACTTTAGCAAGAATTAAATTTGAAATCTGAATTATTTTCGATATACAAAAAAACTGAAAAAAAGTTAATTTTTTTTCCAAGAGCAATTGCTTCATCCACACAAGCAAAAACATTTTTGAATCATTCAAATCCGATGCTTAGTTTTCTTAATACCAGCCATTTATTGTACATTTAGCTCCGTATCTTCAAAACGGCTAAACCTGCCTTTGCCAAAAACTAACCACCTTTTCTCCCAATCATTACAAATTGAATGTTGTTTAGAGCATTCAAATCGGATACTCCGTTCTCTCAAACACTCGATTTGTATTTTCTGCACTCTTTGCTCCGTATCTCCGAAACAGTTGGACATGCCTTTGCCAGAAACTAATCAGCACATCTCCCTATCAATAAGAATCGAATGCTTTTTGAAACATTCAAATCGGTTGATCCGTATGCCCGAAAACGTGGACGAAAAAATGCGGACGTACAAAACACACACACATCAATTTTTTCCGAGGTATGCCAAAATGTTCAGAAACCAAACCTTCACGTTTTGAATGCAAAATATTTTATTTTTGATTTTTGGCCTATTACTATAACTGCCCTACGGCAAGTTGATTACATTTATGTATTAATTGTTTAAAGATAGGGCATGAAGTAGAGGCTTGTTTAGCATTTCCATGCAAAATATGTAAAGTGAAACACAATACATTGGTTCATTATGATAAAATTGATGCAAATCGCAGCACATCAAATGCAAATTTAACGATAGCAAATTATTCAATAAAATCTACTAATTCTAAATTACTGTTACAAGTTATTTTGGCATCAGCTATTATAAAAGTTCAAAACTCAAGCAGAAATTTTATTGATTGTCGATGTCTTTTAGATTGCTTGGCACAAAGCAATTTCATTATATTATATTATATTAAACAAAACAAATTATACACTTATGTCTATGTATATGCGTCAGGCAGATAGCAGCCAATATTCAATTTTTAACAAATAAAAATTTTAAATCTAAAAATACGTCATTCAAATAAAATATAAATTGCTTAAAATATAAATAACAGAACCCGTTCCAGTAGTCCCTATAGTTAATAATTTTAATAACCCGACAAATATTTCTTTAGCTAATCCAGAATATAATAATACGCGAAATATAGATATACTTTTAGCGGCAGACAAGTTTTGGAAACTATTATCGCCCACAAAACGTAATAAAGCTATGGAAGTTACGTAGCGACGCCAGATTCGCACGATCTGGTACGTATCTTGAGAGGCACACAGACGTATCTATTTGCGGGCATGAACGTAACGGCTGTTACGTTGCACGCTAATACGATAAGATTGCATTTTTGCCACGGAACTTAGTTGAATAAAAAGCGTGAAGGTGTCTTTTGTGTAACATAATATTTAATTTCTGCAAATATAGAATCTATTTCGGATATTTAATAGTTTTATTAAATAATTCCGTTTACTATGGACAAAATTTATATATTATGTAATTACAACATTAGAAAATTAAAATTTGATAAACCATAAAATTTTAACTATAAAAATAATTATTTAGTTATTCATAATATGTATTAAGTTTAACTCTCTAGAAGATATTCTTTTGCCAATCTGAAACCATATCCTTACTTGCATCTGTTACTGTATCTAAAATAAAACCAAACATGGTAAACAAATTTTGAATTGAAAACATTGTAAACATTAATAAAAAAAAATAGTTATTTATGAACATTACCTCTCAACATACTCATTATTTTGAAGTTAATGACTATATAGTCCTTTCGATCATATCAAGAACATATGACAGCTAATTATTCGATGAACACACACTCGATAATTTTCTTGCATTAATTTCTATTGTCGGTAAAAAAAATTTTTATTCATTTTTAAATTACAAGCTGTCTTATAATTAAAAGATATTTAGTAATTAATCTGAGACTTAACCTAGGTATAATGTTTTTAGAGTATCATCCATTGATACCTTTTCTAATTTATGAAAATAGTCGGTAAAATTATATTTATTTCTCTGATAATGTTCACATAACAGTATTATATTTATACATTATTATAAAGTAAATTATTCCTTTCGGGCAGGATGATTGTCCCTCAAAATTATATTCATTCTTCTTTTGGCAGTCCATTCCATCCATTCCAATTCTTCTCAGACACTCTTCGTGTTTACTTCTAGTAAAAACTTTAGTGAGCTGGCATTTGTTCCGCACTTTTTTACTATTAGATTATCCATCTAATTTTGTTGTAAGAACAAATCTGTTTCCAATAACTTTCTTTTGTGTGGGTCGCTCAACTGTGTCTCACGACATGTTTTTGAATTGCACAAGGTACTCGTCTTCTAATGCTTTCCTCCATTCGTCAGCATCAACTGACTGCTTGTTCCCTAGTCGTAATATTAATTCACATTCTTCACTAATCACATTATTTTCGTTAGAGTTTTGAATCTCTTCATTAGAAATTTCTTGACCAACCTCCCCTTCTCCAGAGGATTCTTCTAATGCATCTTCGATCATTTCTTTATTTATTTGATATTCTTTTCGCGGCCTTCCCGCATGTCGTGTCCGAATAATCCTGGGACGCCCTTTTCCACGTTTTGATTGCTTCTGTGCTGGTCTTTCCTGGTTTGTATTTTGCTCGACATTTCCCAATTTTAAATATATATCATCACCATTTTCACTAAATATCTCACTGTATTCATTATTAAATCCAGAATAGTTCAAGAATCTAACGTCTCTGCTCTCAATTATCTGATTGCTTTCCGGTATATATATATATATATATATATATATATATAGATATATATATATATATATATATTCGATAAGCTTTATTATTCGAATAAGCAATAAAAATTCCAGGTTTAGATCTTGAATCAACTTGTTCTTTGATATTTCCATTTTTAATCAAAGCATATGCTTTTGATCCAAATATTTGTAAATAATTTAAAGTTTGGAATTTTTCCAGTCCATACCGTATATGGTATACCTCCATCTAGTGCAATTGTTGGACATCTGTTTCTTGTGTAATTGGCATTGCAAACAGCCTCATCCCCAACCCATTGTGGTGCCCCACGCTTGCTTTGACATGCAACGTGCCATTTCTATCAATGTTCTGTTCTTCCTTTCGGCTACATCATTTTGTTGCGGTGTATACGGTGAAGTAAGCTGTCTTTTTATACCGTTATCATTTAAAAAAATATTGAATTCATTATTACAATATTCTCTGCCATTATCTGTCTTCAAAGCTTTTATCTTGTGTCTAGTTTTGTTTTTTACATACATTTTATATTGCTTAAATGCACTCAGTACCTCGGATTTATACTTTATGAAATATATTTCACACCAACGCAATGCATCATCAATAAACGTGACAAAATATTCATACCAGAGTATGACGGAGCTCTCATTGGCCCACATACATCACTGTGTATAATTTCCAATAAATTCTTCGTACGAATCTCCCTCGATCTTGGAAAGGGTAGTCCCGTTTGTTTTTCACTAACACAGATTTCACAGTTTGTTATTTTTTTATTAATATTCACATTTAAACCGTGCACTCTTTTATTATTAATCGTTGCTTTGAAGTCATGTTTATTCAAGTCATGTTCATTCTAACTATTAGTGCCACACATCAATACTCTTCGTATTTTCACTCACTTTTTTGCAGAATTCACTTTTAGATTAATATAATATAAATCACCTCGACGACGTGCTTTCAATACAATCTTGCCTTCTTTAGTTAGCAATGCACTCTTTCGTGTGAAAATCACCATCATCAGTGGCTTTAGATACTGATAACAAGTTGATTCGCAAGTCCGGAACATATACCACATTTTATAATCTCACGTGTTAATTTTCATTTTGTTCAAACGTGGCCTAAATGTTTCCAATTTCTTTAATAACAATGCAATCGTTATCAGCCAGTTTCAATTCCGCATTTAATTGATTAAGGTATTCAAAGTTATCCTTTTGATGACACATATGGATTGTACACCCGCTATCTAAGCACCAAATATTACCTGGTAATGTTGATTGTTTGCCAAATACGCTTTGTTTACTACTATATGTTGTGGACTGCTTACCGACTGGATACCTCGATCGGCGGTTTCGAGCAAAATGTCCTTCTTCTTCGCATCTATGACACCTTATTTGCCGACGTGATTCAACTTTGGTTATGGAATCACGCGCAAAATGTCCGACTTTCTTGCATTTATGGCATATACTTCGTCGATATGCAGCATTCGATTTATGATCTGGCGGCTCCTTATTTATACTTTCCGAATAAAGTATCCCCTGTGAATGTGTATTTTTCTCATCTAATTTGTTGCCTTGGATTCTGTCAAATAATCTAACCTTTAGAACCTCCAGTGTTGGCAACTTCTCCTGCGCTTCTATAGATCCATTAAACATGGCGAATGATTCAGGAAGACTGTGCATAAGTAACGTTACCAGTATTTCGTCTGGGACTTCAATGCCAATATCATACAGTTTAGCAGCAGTTTCACAAAAATCTGTCACATGTTTTGCCAAATCGTCGCCTTCGTGTATCTTTAATGTTACACATTTTTTCATGAGAGTTGTTCGCCTCGTTGCACCCCCGAATAGTTACTCGTTATCAGTCGCTGGATTCTCGGACTCACTCAGTACGCTGGGCTTCTATCTGGGCTTCTACCTAGGCCCATAACCAATATTGTCGGTAAAATTATATTTATTTCTCTGATAATGTTTACATAACAGTATTCTATTTATACAGTAATATAGAGTAGATTATTCCTTCGGGCAGGAAGCGAAATAAGATGATTGTATAAAAGATTCTTTCTTTTATACCAAGCTAGAATACCCCCTCTCCTAGCTAGATAACCTCATCAGGTCCGTACTCGATATAATTTTGTATTTCAACAATTTCATTCTTTTAATTTTCAAGATATAAATTTCCTAAAAGTATTACATGACTAAAAGTATTACAATATTAGTACTAAATCAAATTAGTTAAAATTTTCTTTATGTAGAACATTAATATACCAATTATGCAAGAAATCATTTAGGAAATACTCAACAATTCATTTTCTCTTCAACACTTAATCGATATAATGTGTAAAGTTATGTTTTTCTTCTTTCATGTTTTCAAGCCTTGCTCTTTTATTTGGTGACAAAGAATTAATATGTTCTAGTATTTTATCTAACTTTGTATTTATCTTCTTGATTGGAACAAATTTTCCTAGTTTGAAATCCATTTTTACGGCACTCTGTCATTCTTTCTACAATTAAAAACCAACTTATTTCAATTTGTTCTTTGCTGAATAGTTCTGATACTAATGGAACTAAAAAGAATGAAAATGTATAATACCATACATATATCTTACTTCTCACATCTATGTATAATATCCATGTATTACTGAATTGAGATTATGTGATTTTTGAGTGGTCTCTTAGTGATTATGTGATAAATGAATTATCACAATACATGAACAGAATTTGCATTGAAGACGACCTAAATAAATTAATGAAGACGACCTAAATAAATTGTAGACGACTGAAAATAAATAATCATTAATGAAGTAAAACTTCTTTAGGCGCGACTAGGATGTAAATCCGTACAAATGCAACGGAAGTCGGTTGCGCCCGAACTGGTCGTCATTCGCTCTTGATGAGATCATTTCTATACGGATCGATTGTGATTAGTCGTCTTGTATGTGAATAGAGAGTCGTTGTATGCGTATTGGCATCACAGTCGTATGGGTACCGGCATCAATGTTGTATGCGTACCGGCATCACCGTTGTATACGTAACGATATCAACAAGGAAATCGGCATAGATAAATAAACATTTTAAAATTACATCGTAGTACAAATCTTGATTTAATGAAAAATATCTGAATCAGAAGAATATTTTACCCTGTTCCTTGAAAATAATAAAACAAATTAAACATTCGGGCCGTGTACTAAACGTAAGTTCATTGATTAGAAATTATTTCTATATTATTCGTAGTTCCTATGAATCTTTGGAGTTATTAAAATGGAAAGTATTTTTTAGGCAAGACAGATATTACAGCTGTTCAAAGAATGAGATTATATCGCCACCGTAAAAAAATACAAGCAGTCAATGAATGTATGTTAATTTTATTTACATGGAGTTCTTCAAACATAATTACATGATGAGTGAAGTTGCGAAAACAATATTTGTTTAGGCGTTGTTTAACATAATTCACTGTGTGAACGCATATTATAGAATTTATTAATCAGCAATTACTTCATTTTTCTAATAAAGGTTCATTTCTAAATGCTAATTACAATGACAAACCGATCATGTCATATTTGAAGTATGACTTTAATTACATTATTGTTTTTAAATATTATACATATTTTTAATGTCATTATAAATATATAATTTATAATTTATCATTATATAAATGTGTATGATGGTTGACACTAATAAAAGTGTGCATCACGAGTGTTTCCATATTACTAATAAACATTATTCAAAATTGTTATAAGATGTATTTATTTTTTGCTTAAATGCCATCTGAACTGTAGCAAAGAAGTTTTACTTCAATCGCGTGTGAACCTTACGCGCACACTTTTTTATAATAATTTATAAATTAACATATATTTCAGTACTATTAAACACTTTTGTAGCTGGCTGTTTCTACAGCTGATTATATACTAAATATAAAATCAATTAATAAATAACGCTCCAACTAGTGGGGCGCATGGCATCGTGCCTTAAGGCAAATTTCTGAAACTTTACGTACCGTAATTAAACATTCGAGAAATTATAATTAATAAAATTTATTTTATTATAATAATAAAATAATCAATAATTGTTTTTAATAATTTCAAATAGATTATTTATTACATACTGTAAACTTATTAATGCTTTTAAAACTGGGCAACGAGCGTATTTTACAAACAACTTATATGTACGTTCACAAGAGTCCTTTTTTTAATTTTATTTTTTTGATAATTCAGAAATTTTTTTAAAGATTTGAAATTTTCTGGAATTCAAATTTGGAATTTGGATTTCTGGAATTTGAAAAATTCAATTCAAAAACGGTTCAAACAAATGTCCTTGACATTTTCGACAGTATGGAATAACCGATTTATAAAATTGAAAATCTTTCGGTTCGTACTCGATCGCGAGGCGTTTTTGCAAAAGGCAATTTTGAGGTTTTGAAGGTATGGAGCGCAAAGGGTGTAAAAACGGTTATGCAGTTTCTGAGAGAACGGATCATCCGATTAGATTAATTCAAAAAACATTTTGCTTGAGTAGACGGTGTGCAAAAAATACATTTAGAGAGAATTTCGTACTCAATCGCGAGGCGTTTTTGCAAAAGGCAATTTTGCCGTTTTGGAGGTTTGGAGCGCAAAGGGTGTAAAAACGGTTATGCTGTTTTTGAAAATACGGATCATCCGATTAGATTAATTCAAAAAACATTTTGCTTAAGTAGACGGTGTGCAAAAAATGCATTTACAGAAAATTTAGTAATTTTGAAAAATTTAAAAAAAAAAACAAAAATTCAAAGTTTTGGATATGAAATTTTGGAAATTTTTCATAATTTTCAAAGAAAACTAAATTTTGGAAAATTTTTAAAAAAAGATTTCTTACAAAAATCTGAGAATATTTCAAAAATTAAAAAAAAAATCGAATATTTTTAAAAATTTTCAAATTCTCATAATATTTAGAAAAAACGTTTTTTTTAAATTCCAAAAATTTCAAAATTTTGAAAAGCGAGCTTTTTAAATTTGGTGACTTTGTGTACGTTTATAAGAACTTTGTTCTTTTTTTAAATTTGATCATTTTTGAAAATTTAGAATTTTTTTCAAATTTTGAAATTGTTTTCCAAGTTTGAATTTTTTTGGAGTTTCTAAAAAAAAATTTTTTAACTTTTTGAGCATTTGGAAATTTTTGAAAATATTCGATTTTTTGGAAATTTTGAATTGTTCTCAAATTTTTGAAAGAAATCGTTTTCTTTAAATTTTATACTTTTGAAAATGATGAAAAATTTCAGAAATTTGAATTGTTTGAAATTTTAAATTTTTTTGAGAATTTTTAAATTTTTTTTGGAAATTTTAAATTTTTTTTTGAAAATTTTCAATATTGCAAAATTATCTGTAAAAGCATTTTTTGCACATTGTCTCCTTAAGCAAAATGGTTTGTGAAATAATTTAATCGGATGATTCGTTCTGCACAACCGTTTTACACCCTTTTTTTTCTTTTTTGCATTTCTTTTGATTTTTTATTTTTTATTTTTTTATTTTTTTTTATATTTATTATATATCTCGTTTCAAAATTGAAATATGAATATTTCATTGTGTGTGAGATTGAAAAATCTGCTTTCGCTGATTTTTCATTTTCTTAAAACAACGCAATGAAGCGAATGTTTAAATTCGCACAATTTGAGTAAAATGTGCATAGTATATTGAATACTAACGCAAGCGTTTACTACAATCTATTTTGAAACACTAGACGTTCGTCTAGCGCCCAAAGAATTGATTGAGCTATGCGTTTAAAGTATAATATTCAAAAAAACGCCGTTTTCACAACGAACTTCGTCATTCGCTCAGGCATCTAGCATTCTTTGCGCTCTATACCTCCGAAACGGCAAAAACGCCTCGCGATCGAGTACGAACCGGATGATTTTTCAATCATACAAATCGGTTCTTTCATACCGTCGCAAATGTCGAGACCATTTGTTCGAGCCATCTACGTAAATTTTAAAATTACAAATCTTGGTACGGAACCCAAAAAATTGACACAAAATTTTTACACATTATTAATATCTCTATAAAATATCTTATAATTTGATGTGCATATGTCCAATGAACATTTCTGGCCGCCAAATAGCATTTTTTTCAACTTATTTTTACTGAGAATCCACAACCGCTGAACCTACCTTTGAAAATTGAAACTGAAAATTTTAACAGTTCTTCGTTTAGTCAATATAAGTAAAATATTTTTTGAATTATTCAAATCGGTCGCTTCGTTCTTTCAAAAACTGAATTTGCATTTTTGTTTTTTTTTGCCCTGTATCTTCAAAACGGCTATGCCAAAAACTAATCAGAACGTCTCCTTGTCAATACAAATCGAATGTTATTTAAGTTATTCAAATCGGTTGATTCGCATTCCCGAAATCGTCGACGAAAATTGGTATCCGCACATACACACAAACAACCATTTTTTCTGAGGTATGCTAAAATGTTCAGAAATCTTTCAAACGTAAAAACATATAAAAAAAATATTTTCGTTTTTTTTCCGATTACTTTAACTTACCCTACAGGAAATTAATAAACTCTCTTGTTTGCTGAATGAAAAACAAACTAGTGGGGCGCATGGCATCGTGCCTTAAGGCAAATTGCTGGAACATCCTCTACCGTAATTAGACATTCAAGGAATGAAAATAATCAATAATTGTTTTGAATAATTTCAAATAGATTAATTATTCTAAATACATACTCTATACATGTAAGTACTTTTTAAATTGGGCAACAAGCGTATTTTATGAACAAATTATGAGTACGTTTACAAGAGTCCATTTTTTAAAATTTGATTTTTTTGATAATTTAAAAAAAAATTCAAAATTTTGAAACTTTTTTAAATTTTGAAATTTTTTGGAATTCAAAAAAACGTTTCTTCCAAATATTTTGAGAATTTGGAAAATTTTGAAAATATTCGATTATTTTTGGAAATTTTTGAAATATTCTCAAAAGGAGAACCCGCGCATTGCTCGTCTCGGATTTTGATGAAATTTGGCACAATGGTAGATTTTATGCCCAAACTGACCGTGGTAAAATATTAGAGGCCTATGAGAAGCGGTTTAATTATAAAAATTAATTAAAGTTTGCATTTTAGCAGCCTGCGCTGTACATCAGTTTATATTTTTCGCTAAATATTCTATAGTAAAATACTCTAATATTTTACCAAGGTCAGTTTGGGCATAAAATCTACCATTGTGCCAAATTTCATCAAAATCCGAGACGAGCAATGCGCGGGTTCTCCTTTGTTTTTTGAATTAATCTAATCGGATGATCCGTTCTTTCAAAAACTGCATAACCGTTTTTACACACTTTGCGCTCCAAACCTCCAAAACGGCAAAATTGCCTTTTGAAAAATTTTCAATTTTATAAATCGGTTACTCCATACTGTCGAAAATGTTGAGGACACTTGTTTCAACCATATAAATAAACTTCAAAATTATAAATTTTGGTACGGAATCCAAAAAAATTACACATGTGGCGGTCAAAAATGTTCATTGGACATATGTGCATCAAATTATCAGATATCTTATAGAGATTTTAATAATGTGTACACATTATATGTATTTTTTTTTGGTTCCGTACCTAGATTTTTTATTTTAAATTTCATGTATATGGTTCAAATAAATGTCTTCGACTTTTCGATTTGAATAATTTAAAAAAACTTTTGATTCGTATTGATAAGGAGACGTGTTGATTAGTTTTTGGCAAAGGCAAGTAAAGCCGTTTCGGAAATACCGAGCTAAATGTACGAAAAATGGCAGTTTCTGGGCTTTCTGCTTGTGTTGACGAAACAATTGCTTTTGGGAAAAAAAAATTTTCAAAATTTTTTTTTTCTATATAGAAAATAATTCAAATTTTAATTTTAATTCTTGCTAAAGTTTTAAAGCTCACATAAATACTTTAAATAAATAATTTAAACTTTGCAATTCAGTTTATATAATTTTTATAAATATTAGACAATGTTACAGTATTTATTTATAATCATCTATTTGAAAAAAAATAATATTCTTTGAACATTTCGTTACGGTACGGTAAGTTCCAGCAATTTGCCTTAAGGCACGATGCCATACACACCACTAGTTTTGTTTATTTTTGCACAAATAAAAATCAAGCGACGCAAAATGCTGATTCTACAAAAACAATACTCAGCAAGGTTGACGGCCAAGATCAAGCAGCTGCGTTGTGTGATGACAAACGCACTGCGCTATCAAATTTCAAGCATAAACGTAGTTGGACTAGAAAAGCTAACCAGCAAATTAATAATAGAGATCAAAATATTGGAGAAAACGGCAGGACATCGGACCAGACTACAAGAGAATTGATGGAACAAAAACGCAATTCTCCTAGCGCTATTTCAGAAAATCCTAAAGGATAGGAGTAATAAATGAAAATCGCAAATCTAATTCCGTCCGTGCATTGAAAGTTGAACTATCAGAATTTGGGCCCTGCAACAAGACAACTATTACTGATAACAACACGGATATGAATAGAGACTTAGATTCTTAAAATAAAGATATAAAGGGTAAAAATCTAAAGAAGAACTTATATATAAGAATGAACAGGAAAAAAAAGTAATGGTCTTAATTATGTTCCAATTAGTTATTCGATTCCAGATAGGGTAGAAAAGGCAGTTACTAAATCAAAATGCAACAATGATCGAATTAAAAGAGTAAAGAAAAGTATAAGAACAAAATTTATGACTGTTGCAAGTAATGTAATTGATGTTTCAGAATTTAGTGTAAGGAGAACAAAGTTAAATGAATGCATGGAAAAACGTGATACATTATATGTTGTATTGGAAGGACATTCGAAGGTCCAGGAAAATTCACAAATAGATATAACAAATTTTATATTTTAGCTTATCACTAATAGCTTCGGTGAAACAACATATAATTAAGTTTGTGTAAAAGTTGAAAAAGAGCTAAAGAGTGAAGCAACGTTAGATGTAAAATTGCCAGTAATTTCTCTACCTAGGTTTAACGGTGACACTAGTCAATGGCTTTCCTTTAAAGATATTTACGAATCACTAATTTGAACTTGAAGAAACCAGAGTGTGTATACCCGCGCGTAACGCATCGCGCGCTGCTTTCCGACCGAACGAATTCTATACGGGCTACTATTAGCGTTACGCGCGGGTGTACTGATTCTGGTTTGTTCAATTTTTCAATGTGTTCCACAAATTTAATTTGAACAATTTTTGCAGTACTAAAGAAAAGAAAACAATAGACTTTCGAATAACGCTAATAAGAAAGTAATTAAACAAAACGCACTATCCGAAAACATTAATTGAATAATTATTTTATCCTTTTTAGCTAATAATAAAGGACTATTTAGCATATATTACTATACATTATGTGGTTTAAGCCAATATGAGTAGAATCACGTAATTTTTTTCTTCGATATCTTTTATGGTTACGCCAAAAATTGAGTTTGAAAAAGAGGCCACTTTGGCATATTTTCAATGATATCTCGGCCATAAGGTGAGATACAAAGTTGAAGTTAGGTTTATCGGATGTTTTCAAAATGACCTTCAAAATGGCGTATAAATTATTCAAATACAAGGGTATTATTCGATTATGTATGGCAATGCGCCCACACCCTTGCGCGTCGTGACTAATATGTACTCGTCTGGCAGACCCTTGCAATCGTCAAAATGGTCTGTCAATTTACATATGCTTTCTGAACAGTTAAAAGAATACACCCTCAAAATTTGAGCCTTATGAAAGCAAGTTAAAAAAATTTTTTTTTACATTTTCAAAAACTCGAGGGATGATGACGCAATCGCGAGATGCTTGCCAGAGCGGCACTTTTTTAATGTATCGATAATAAAATATCATTAAAAAAAATTCTAGCTCTGAGAAAACAGGTTAGTCAAATAGTTCACTGGCTCTTAGACTATAACAATATTAAGGTGATTAATAAAATTCAACACATAAATAACGAGATATTTACTATAACTTACAGTTTAGGTCGAGCGTTCGACAGGTAAAGATCGAGATGAAACTGATACAAATAATAAACGTGGTATGAATCACAGGCTCGGGCCTGCTGATTTGCGGTTGCCGGTATCCAGAAACAATAGTGTAGTGAGCACAGAAGTTGAAACTGGCATTAAAATAAGTAATGCAGTGCAATTAATTAATAATAAGGATTATACGGAATATGATATTTCCGAAGGTATTGTTCATAGTAAAAATGAAATTCTAAGTGATAATCATGTTGGAAAATTAGTTAATTCGAATAAAGTAAATAGCGTTAAATCGGATCTAAATGTTAAAAATAGTGATAGTAAAAGTATTAAAAAAAGTGGTGTAGTTAGTAGTAATAAGTCAGAAATAAGAAAAGATGGTAAAAAAATGGAAAAAATAAATAAAATGAAATCGGAAAGGAATACGTTAAATAAAGATGTAATTAAAAAAATTTTAATGGAATTGAATGAAGAGCAAATAAAAGAAATGATAAATATTAATAAAGACAAAGCAAGTGAAAATTTTAAAGAAGCGGTTAAAAACTGGATTGATATGGTAATTGAAGAAGAAACTCTTGGGGCAGTTAGTGTAAATAAATCTCATGAGATTAGTAATGATATGGTTGTTGAAGAAGAAGTCGATATAGATCAAAAAGAATTGACAGCTGTGAAAGAATTCGAGGAAAATCATAATAATATTGCAGTTAAAGAAAATTTTAATAAGAATTTCAATACGTTAACTAGCGTAATGAATTTCTATAGTGCATTAGATAAAGGGCCTTATGAAGTTTATGCAGAATCAGAAAATCAAAATCTAGGTAACTACCATAGCGTTGCGTTGGGAAGAATGATTTATAAAAATTCCCCAGCATTAAGTAATAATATAGAAAATTTCACAAAAATTGGCAAAAACAAAATTAAAATAACATTCAGAAAATTTTGAGTTTGCAAATAAAATAATTAATGAAAATTTTTTGAACAAAAACAAAATAAAAGTATATATTCCTAAACATAAATTATGTAGAACAGGTATAATATTTAATGTTGACTCCGAGAAGGATGAGGAAGAAATTAAACAAGTCATTAAATCAGAAATTGTAATAATTGATGTAAAGTGTATAAAAAAAAGAAATACAAGTCATAGTTTTAACAAATCGCAAATGGTTAAAATTATGTTTAAAGGAAACTATTTGCCAGATAAAGTTTCGATATATTCTGTGAAATTGCAGGTGAGTCCATATATCCAAAATGTTATTCAATGCCACAAATGCTGGCGGTATGGTCATATCAGAGTACAATGTAAAAGCAAAACTAGATGTCGCAAGTGCGCTAGGGAACATGGCACGGATATATGCCTCATTGAAAAAGATTTTGAATGCGCGGTGTGTCATAAACAACATGAAGCAAATGATAAAATTTACAAAGTGTTTCAATATCATAAAAGAATTAAAGAATTAATGGCCTTTCAGAATATATCATATTCTGAGGCCAAATTTATCCTTTGCAATCAAAAATATGCAGAATCAGCTAAAATAAATCATTATAATCCGGAATTTAAAAATACATTTACTAGAGTTAATGAAACGGCTAAATTTGAAAATAATTTTAGACATAAAAATAAGTACGAATTGCTAAGCCATCTTCAAGAGCAAGAAATAAATATAGAACCAAATAGGTTAATGGCAATGAATAAACCTAGGCGAATAATTGAAAGAAGGCAAACAGTAAATGTCAGATCTAATAATCAAATGCATAATAAGAATTTAAATCTAACATTGGGAGTGAAAAATACACATAGTGACGAGAAATTCGGTAAAAATTCAGAATTGGAAGAAATTAAAAAAATACAAATACATTATGATGAATTATTGAAGAAATTGAGGGAAAGATTCAAGATTAAAGAAGGTGATGATATAGATGAACTTTTGGTAGAAGCTAAAAATGGTGTTGATTTATTTTGCAAAAAGTTAAACTTTGAAGAATCTAGTAAAAACATTGCCCATAAAAATACAGTTGGAGTTGGCAATAATACATCAGTATAAAAATAAAAAAAATAAAAATCTAAATAGTCGAATAAAGTTTAAAAATGAAATAATAAATCTCTTTAATAAATCTCTAAAATGAATTTTGACAATGGATTATTGGATCTTTTAATGCAATTAAAGAAAGTTTGCAAATTTTTATATAGCAACATAAAATTGATATTATATTATTATCTGAAACCTGGTTTAAATGGAACAGTCGATATTTTATAAAAAAATATGATTTAATCAGAGCCGACAGAGTCGACGGAAAAGGTGGAGCGGCTATTATGATTAAAAAAAAATATAAACTTCCAGATTGTTAATATCGATATCGAAGATATAGATATAAATAAATTTCAAATTTGTGTAGTAGTAGGATGTGGGATCCTTACAACTTATAATTTGAACATGTAGCAGATTTCAAAAAATAGGGATTATTTATTATATTAATTATATAGAATAAAAAGTGTAGTCAAAACATTTAATTTATTTAATTTAGTGTCATATATTGAATATTATAAAATTATATATAGTTTTGTGGTTAAATGTAAAATTAGAATTTAAATGTAAGAAACTCTGTATATGGCTAGTTTGTAAATAAGAGGCCAAATAAAATAAAATAAAATAAAAAAAAATAAAAAAATAACGAGATAAACAGTCGATACTGGCGATCGAGAAAGAAACCTATACTGGTAACTGCTTTTCAGGAAGTAGAACCCAAATGTAAACCTCTACATAACCGTGAAGCGTCCACTAAGTTCAACTTTAATTATGAAGTCACGTCATCAAATCTTGAAGAAGTTATTCTGACTTATTTCAGCAATACCCATTCTACTGCTGACACTAGTAAATTTAGGCAGGATATCCAAAACAGGATTCAAGAAGCTTATAAAGATTTTGAGATTTTCTACACAGATGGCTCTAAGTACGAGATGGGGTAGGTGCTTGCATTTATTACCAAAATTTAAATTCCTATACCAAATATAAGTTAGACAAATACGCCTCAGCATATACGACGGAGTTATACCATCATCGAATGCATAAATCATATTGACGTATTTAACATAGAAAAATCTGTCATTATTAGTGATAGCAAGTCAGCGTTAATAGGGTTGTTGTAAACCCGGCTGTTTTAACTTTAAAAGTACGCAATCAAATTCATAATATAATCTCAAAACAAGGTGTTATTTACATATTATGGGTCAAAAGCTATGTAGAGATTACTGGAAACAAAGCAGCGGATGTTGGCGTCAAAGAGGCAATAACTTTTCGTCGTGGAAAATGGTATTTCCTACAAAGATATTAAAAACCTTTGTAGAGCAAAGATACGGAAGAAATGGCAAGTAAATTATCAGGAATCGAAACTGGACAAAGGACGCTGCTATGGATCAATTCAAGAACCGGTACACATCAAACCGTGGTTTGACAACTTTACAGATAATCGACTATTTTATTCCACTATGAGTAGATGATTAAGATACAATCACTCATATTCACCCTACTATTTAAATAAAATTGGCTTTAATATCAATCCAAATTGCCATTGTCTAGGAGAAGTATCCAGGGAGGACACAAACCATATAATTATGGAATGCAATAAATGGGATAGAGGCAGGACAATTCTCTGGAAAGAAATAATAAAATTAAAAATACCACCACCAACAAATTTAAAGTTATTGCTGACGGATATTAGGACGTACAGAGCACTTTTTACATTCATAAGAACAAACAAATTAAATATATAAAGTTTATACAATGGGATTGCATATAAATAAAAATGTATGCGTGTGGCATATGTATGTTTGTATATTAAATACATAAGGAAATAGACTTATGTTATTTTATCTACGTAAATGGCTAATGTACAAGCTTATAAGGCCAATAACTAATGTAAAAAAACATTTGGTTTGAAATTTTGATCTTTTAACAAAGCATGGAATTCAAATTTGCTTATGATTTATGAACTTCGTAAATTTTATGAATGTTAAAGTTTATTACAAAAACTTTATTTTGATTATTATTTTAAACATTTAAAAAGATAATAATTTTTATCATATTTTTATTCAATTCAATAATCATTTCATTTATTTGAAATTTTAATTTTGATTTTAAATTATTTTCCATAATTTTTGTTTTTGTTTTATTTGAAATATTAATGTTTTCATAGTTGTATTTTTCATTTTTTATTGATAATAACTAACTATGAATTTCAAGCGTTCAAAGCCGATATAACAATAAGACCAATAACAAGAAGAGTAAAAATATATCTATGGTAATTTTGATGCATAGTATCAATAATTCACGTGGAAACAAAATTTTTAAACAAATAATAATTTTTATCAATGATTCCGAAGTTCAATGGCCACTCATATTTTATTAATCATCATTCATTTATAATCAGTATAAATAATTTCAAATTGATCCTTTTATGTTGTATATTTTTATAATACAAATCGAATGTTTAAAATAGAATTTGAAAATAAAAGTTATAAAATCAAGAGGGCCCAGGAATCTATTAATGTAGAAGTATGTGACAACACACAATTATTAGATTACAAGACGAATTATCACTATCTTTCATATATTTCTATCTAGATGTAATGCATCAGAAAGCAACAAGTGTGCAAGCAATTTTTTTAGAATTTTGAATATTGATACCGGATTCTCATACAGGTTCAGTTAGGAATAATCGCGCGCTTTTAGAACATCATATTGAAAACATTAAACTGAATCTGACGCGGAGTATTTTAATCATTAATTAAATTTCGAATCAAATAAATAAGTTATCAGACAAAACTAAACAACTCTTGATAATAATAAATTTGTAAAAAATGTGATCTTGCACCTTGCGAATATTCTTATGCAAATAGAAAAGTTGTTTTTATCATTTTACTATCCTAGTAGGAACTTCCTTATATATGACAAAAAATTAATGATAGCGATAATGGATCAAATAATTATTTGTATCACATAAATTTTTAAAAGTTTTATTGATGTGTAAACAAACAATATAAATCAAGTAGGTCAAAACTTTGCTTTTTGCCTACCTAATCATTTTAATGCTGCGTATATTGACAAAGCAGACACACAAATTATGCAATTTGAGCGAATTTATATGGTATTAAATTGCATACTGTATGAAATAAAAATGACCTAATAATGTAACTAATTATTGTTTGTAATATTTTGCTGTATTATCAAAATCCATCATTTGAAATTAAACAAATTATTGAAACTAAATCAAAATAATTTTAATGAACTATTGAAGATCACAATATGCAGCAAAATGTTGCAACAATATTAGATTAATAAAAGGTTACATAATAAGTTTTTTTTACCAATTTTATCACAATTGTTAACTAATTATTATATTGCAAACATACTAAAAAGGGTACGGGCGTGTTTCCATACAGAGTTGGCCCCACCCTGGTATTTAATGATTATGATACCATTTATAGGTATTTTCGAAAAAATCCGATATACCTAATTTCAAATCCGTAGCTCATCATTTGGCCGAGATATCATTGAAAATGTGTGAAAGTAGCCCCTTTCTTCAAAGTCGTTTTTTGTCGCAACTGTGAAAGATATTGACAAACAAATAACGGCATTCTATCCACATCGATGTGCCCTAGCATATACAATTTTTTCAAAGTCTACTTTTAAACTCTAATTGCTTTCTCTACGCAATTTTTACGTACGCGGCCTTTGCCTCTTGGTACCGCGCGTTTCCTTAAAAATTCACTTTATTTTCGAATCATAGACAATAGACATGCCAAATACTATTCCCTCCGTAAGAAACAAATAACTACTCTCAACTAGTGGGGTGTATGGCATCGTGCCTTAAGGCAAATTGCCGTACCGTAACGAAATGTTCGATAAACATTGAATGTTTATAAATATATTATTATAAATATTTTAACATTGTCTAATATTTATAAGAATTATATAAACTGAATTGCAAAGTTGAAATTATTTGTTTAAAGTACGAGGGGCTTGTAAAAAATAAGGTTCCCAACGCTGTACACTCGCCGCGCGAGATGCTAGGGGAAATCCGGCAACACCATTTTCAATGTTGATCCTTGCCACTCCATTCCAACTACCTGAAAGATCACTGCAAAGCTTAGTGCCAATCTAACAGCCATCCGCGATGGAGCGCGCAATCGCCGTCACCGCCAGGTGTAAAATCCCTTCAGCCAATCGAGTTTTAAACGTGAAGAAGCTTACACCTACTGAAATTCATAGACAGTTGCAAGAAGTTCATGGCAAAACTTGCATCAACGTCCAGCACGTCCTCAAATCGTGCTGAGAGTTCTCCGCAGGACGCACCGACGTTCACAACGAGCAAAGGAGCGGGAGGCCATCGAGTGTTTGGACCGAAAATGTGTCTTGCTTACCGAGTTAATGCTTGAAGGGTCCACTATAAATTCGGACAAGTACTGCGAGACACTAACAAAACTCAAAAAAGCCATTCAAATTCGCCGGAGAAGAAGACCGAGCAAGGGCGTGGCGGCGGAGTTCTTCGAAGCGGGTTTTCAGAAGTGGAAAACTCCTCAGAAAAAATGCGTTGAAAGATCTGGCGACTATGTAGAAAAGTAGTTTGAAATACAAGCTTTCCGATGATATACACATTTATTGCAATAAAAAATGCCTCAACCCTGAAAAAAATGTGGGAACCTTACTTTTTACATGACCCTCGTATATTAGAATTTTAGTCAGAATTAAAATTAAAATGTTTTCTTGAAAAAAAAATTGAAAAAAAAATTTAAATAATTTTTTTTTCTAACATTAATTATTTTGTTAAGCAAGCAGAAAGTTCTTTGAATCATTTAAATCGGACGCTTAGTTCTCTCAAAAACTGCCATTTTTGCACATTTAGCTCTGTATCTTTGAAATGGCTGGGCCTGCCTTTGCCAAAAACTAATCAGCACATCTCCCTATCAATAGGAATCGAATGTTTTTTGAACCATTCAAATCGGTTGATCCATGCGCCCAAAAACGTGAACGGAAAAATGCGGACACACAAAACACACACACATCCATTTTTTCTGAGGTATGCCAAAATGTTCAGAAACCTTCAAAACGTCGAGAAAAGCAAAAATTTTCATTTTCGATTTTTGGCCTATTACTATAACTACCCTACGGGAAGGTAAAAAAAAGATGCAAAAGAACATACTTTATTTTAAAAAATATTTGCTTACAATTAGTCAATTTTCAGCTATACTAAATTTAAGCCCGGTGCACACGACGCCAGTATTCCTTGTAACATGGTTTCTGTCGTTACAGGATTTCTGGCGAGCAAGAATTTTGCGCCAGATTTTCACTTATTTTATGATTAATAGTAATTTCGTGCATATTCAAATAGATTATTATAAATATATACTGTGAATTTCACAATTCATATTTTATAGGTCTAAAATACACTAATGCTTATAAGTGTACAAACAGAGAATTGTAAGAATTGTAAACAAAAACATATATGTATCGCATTTTATTAGCATTAAGTGAAATAATAATAATTAAAAGATAATAAAATGCTTCAGTTTAATATAACAAATATTGATTTTGAAAATCAGTATTTTTATCGGATAATTAATACTGATATAAAAATATTAAAAAAGTTCGCTTTTTTTAATTTTGAATATTTTTGCAAATTTCGAAATTTTTGAAATGAAACGATTTGATTTTTAACTTCCCGTAGGGTAAGTTATTGTAATCGTCTAAAGTTCGAAATTGAAAATTCTTGCATTTCACGACGTTTTGAAGGTTCCTGAACATTTTGGCATATCTCAGAAAAAATGTATGTGTGTGTATGTTTGTGTCTGTGTGTGTTTTGTGTTTCCCCATTTTTTGTTCACGTTTTCGGGCGTACGTATCAACCGATTTAAATGGTTCAAAAACTTTCGATTCATATTGATAGGGAGATGTGCTGATTAGTTTTGGGCAAAGGCAGGCCCAGCCATTTCGAAGATATGGAGCTAAATGTGCAAAAAATGGCAGCTTTTGAGGGAACTAAGCGTCCGATTTAAATAATTCAAAAAACTTTCTGTTTGTCTTAACAAAAAAATTGATTTTGGAAAAAAAATTTGTTTCAACTTTTTTTTTCAATTTTTTATTTCAAAAAAAATTTTTTTTTGTATATAGAAAATAATTCAGATTTTATTTTTGACTGACTAAAGTTCTAATATACTTCGAACAAATAATTTCAACTTTGCAATTCAGTTAATATAATTCTTATAAATATTAGACAATGTTACAATATTTATAATAATCTATTTGAAAACATTCAATATTTCTCGAACATTTCGTTACGGTGCGGGAAGTTCCAGCAATTTGCCTTGGCACCATGCCATACACCCCACTAGATTTTTTAATTTTTTGAAAATTTTGAAATTATTTGATATTTCAGATAAAATTACGAAAATTTGAAAAAAATGCATATTTAAATTTTTTCGGAAATTTCAATATTTTAAAATTACTTGACTGCGTTTCCTAAACTAATCATTTATTCACGCCGCTATATATACACAATAGCTATTTACAAAATAAAAACTAAACGCTTCCAAAATCGAAGTACACGAATCAAGTATGCATTGATATTTACGTGACAAAATACAGCGTTCCTATTGGACACTGAAGGTATCGGCCACAAGATAGTTCATCTATCGCCGAGGATAGAAGCATAGATAAAAGAAGAGTATATGGATAGAAGTTGTTATGAAATCAAATTCCGACGTTACTAAGGCAACGGTTTTACACAGCAATTATGATGAGGATACCGCCGTTGTGAATAGAGATCTGAAACGTGAAATCTGGCAGGCAAGATCGCAAATTATGTCGGGCAAAATCGTAAATTATGATTTATTATATCGTTGCTAGGGTAACAAACTGTCCGGCATAAAATCTGGCGTCGTGTGCACCGGGCTTTAATTTGACTTTCAATGATGAAAAAAACTTATGCCAATGTTTATAAAACTAATTTTTAAATTACATAAAACAAACTAATCATAACAATCCTATCCAGGGGCGTAACCGTATCAGCCGTATCAAAAATACGGGGCCTGCGAGCCGAGGGGGCCCCCAACGAGCGCAAGCAGAAATTGATAAAAACTCTAAAACAAAACAATAATTTTTCAAGACATTAAACGCTTTAAAATAATTTATTACTGCTGCAAAATATTTTTATAAAAATTTAAAACTTTACTTAATATGAAATATTTTTAATAAACAAATGCAAACTGTTACGAAATTTTATGTATAACAGGAGTTAAGCCATGCAAGCAAAGTATTGCGAAAAATTTAATCATATAATTTACTAATTAATTAACAATTCTAATTTAGTATCATTAAAATTGTAGTCTAGTCTGAACCCGCATAGCAAGTGAAGTAATAGTAAATATAAAAGAACATAAAAATATAACAAAAATTTTATTTCAAATATAATCTTCGTGAAATTCGAAGTCGCACAATTTAGTAAATTTAACAACGTTAGACTGTTGTATTGGTCAGATTTCTGTCTTCACGGTTTCAAATTATTAGTTCCATTTCTGATACTTTACAACAAGCCAATAGTGACTTACAAAAATAAGTATTTCATTATGTAATCTTTTGAGTAGACTGTGCGAATTAAGATATGAAAATTTATTGAATTAGTTTGCTAAATAAGTCCAAATATTTAGCAAAAACATGGTTTGCAATATAATAATTATTTTAAAGAACAAAAGGCAAAAGGTAATGAAGCGTTATTACAAGATGAGAAAATTTTTGACCCGAAATCTTTTTCTAATGTATACTATTGCAATTTGGATATATTAATTTCACAAAACGAACAATAATGATTTTTTTGTCTTTTTGAAATCGAGAATTAATATAGTTTCTGGGAAACTGTCGACTGAATACTGTAAAGATATCTTATGTGATCGTGACCAATTGATGGTTCTAAAATAGTTTTAAATACAGAAATTTATATTCATGCACAATGATGGATATATTTGGCCTCCAGTTTTCACGACGTAATAACAGTATGCATGCAATAACAGTATATATTTTATCACAACTGCCAAATTTTTGTTTTCAAAATTAAAACTAATTAAAAATTACGTAAAAACTTCGGGACAGAAACGAATACCATACCAGACTATTGTTCCTAAAGACAGAACTTTAGAAAATCTAAAGATCACTTGATAGTTAAGTTTTTACAAAAAAAGCAAAGAAAGAGAGATACATATCTGGAAACATTTGTGAAAAATTTAGAAATTTAAAAAAATAGATAGATAAATAATTAGAACGATAAATAAATATCCTTTTAATTTAATGTATTTTTCATATTTTGTAAAAAAAAAATTAAGGGGGCCCCCAAACCAACTATGATACGGGGCCTTGCTATGGCACGCTACGCCCCTGATCCTATACCTAATAAAATCTTAACTAAAAATATTAAAATCTTTCTAGCTTATTAAGAAAATACAAACAAAACCAACAATAAAAAATATCAATTTTACTGGCAGAATAACTTATGTATTATTCTAACTATCCTACACCTATCATGTTTTAATCTAAGTAATTCTGTCTCATTTGCAAATTATCTTAAAAAATTATGTAATTACAGGGTTCATCAAACTTCGCAAACGAGATCAAAGAAAAGATAAACAAATCAAAAATAAAACAAAAATCAAAACTATTTACGGTTATCTGCACTCTTATTAGTTATAAACATATGATCTATTATAAAAAAATATATACAAAAAGATTTTGCGTATGAAATATAACCAGTATCCGATGCCGCCAGATGTTGTGTAAAAAAAAACATTTAGAGGGCTGTTTCACCTCACTGGCGACCGGCGCCTCGTGGCTTGGGTTGTGTCTGTAACTTTTCGACCCTAATTTCTTCACAGGTCTAACTTTTTGAGTGTTATCAGAAAAAAAAAGACACAAAGCAATATATTTAGAGTCTTTGAATAAATATGCCATAGACCAAAATACTAGAGATTAGTGAAACAAAATATTTGGCTATTAATATCTGTTTTCGAAAACAGAAAAAAACGATGTGTGTGTGGCATTGGGTCAATGTACGAAATTTGAGTTTTACGAAAGAAACGCGATATATTTTGCTGGGCAATGCATTTAAAATCTTACGAACTAGAATATAAAAAACAAAATACTTGAAACCACTCAAAACTGTTTGACAATATATATATGACTTTACAAAATTGAAACTGGTATGAATTTTTGACCGCTTTTTTATATCCAGAGAAAAAAAATGAAACGGACACAACAATTAAATTAAATTTGATTTTAAAATAAAACTAATACATCTAACATTTTTTGTAATATTATAAACTTAAATAGGTTAAATAAATATAAGTTTAATAATTTTAAATAAGTTAAATAACATTAAATTCGATAATTTTATATACTTTTACTTTAAGATATACTAATCTTAGCAAATATAAGGTAATAATTAAAACTGACGTATCAACACAAACAGCTACCAAACCAACAGATTTGGAAATTAAACTAAACTAGTTGGTATTGGTATTTTGCCTTGAGACAAACATACATGAACTTCCCGATATTTGTAATTAATCGACTTAATCAATAAAAAATAAATTAATTTATGAGTGATTAAAAGTCTTCCCAGTGGATTTATTACACATTATTGAAAACGAACGAATACGTGAACTCGGAGTATTTTCTAAAAGCAAATTTTCAAAAATCAATAACTTTATAATTTTTTTTTATTATTATTCAATAGACAATCAGAATACATTGTTTCTATAAGCCTTTGTAATAATGTTATATATGGCGTTTAGAGGTCTCCTCCATTGAAGAGATCCTCTGCTAGAATTAATCTACATATAGTCTGTATATAATTTAATATTGCAGGTCCTTTGGCCATTTCTTCTTGAGTCTTCTTGTTTGAACCAAGGCACATCTACCATTGCCCTTAATATTTTATCCTGGGTACGCTGTATAATTTTTATGTTTGATGTACTAGCACATCCCCATAATTCTATTTCGTAGCTCCATATTAGTGCTAGTACGGTTTTGTGTATTAATGTCTTGTTTGTGTATGACATTTTCGATTTCTGCCAATAAGCCAGTACAATTGTTTAAATTTTTTCATCGTTTGTTTGCTCTTTTGTTTGATATGGAGACGCCATGTGGGTCTACGGTCTAGATATAGTCCAAAATAATTAATGCTGATACTAGAAGGAATTTCGATGTTATTTGTAAAAACGGCCTCGCAGTTTTAAGTTCTCGTTGTAAACGTGATATGTTTTAATTTGTCTTCATTTATACTTATTTTTCATTCTTTGAGCCATTTTTCAAGTGCGAATAGATGTTCTTGTAAGTTTAGAGATGCGATTACTGGATCTTGATGTATTGCCATGATCATTATATCATCCGCGAATGATATAATGATCATGACCCGTGATTGTGTTGTTATGTGTTGGTAAGTTGTGCGCAGGGCCGGTCCTGCCTTGCATGCAATGCATGCAATGCATGCAAAAAATGCGGGCGCACGCGTTAAGGGGCGCCAAAACAAGATTCGGAAATGAATTTTATAATATACTAGCTGTACCCGTTCACGCTTTGCCGTGATTTAGTTTAAATTAAAAGTTGGACAAACATGTGTATTTGTTACATTTAGTTTAACGTTACTATTATCTATTCAACAATCTGCCTACTTTACCTATCAACTTTTTAATCAATCTTTCACCGGCTTACCAATTTACCTGTCAACCTATTTACCTATTGACCTGTTTATCAACACACCATTTTACCTGTCAATCAATTTACCTGCTTTCCAATTTACCTGTCATCCCGTTCTAAATATCTACCAATTAACCTTTTCAATAATTTACATGTTGAACAATTTACCTATTTAACAATGTGTCTACTAATTTACCTATCAACTTGTTTATCGATCTACCATTGTACCGGCCTATAAATTTACTTGTCATCCCGTTATTCATGTCTACCAACCTGTCAACCTGTTTAATTGCCTACATATTCGTCTATCTACCAGTACTCCTCTCTACCATTTTACATATCCTCCAATTTCCCTGTCTACCAGTTTACCTTTGTAAATTCTCAAATTCACCTTATTTATTTACGCATTATAAAAATTAAAATTGAAGCTCACATTGATTCTTCGTTTTAGTTAGAAAACGTTTGTATGAGAAAAAGAAAAAGGCAATTTCCCGGCAATTATTCGATTTTTTCTCGCCGTAAGAACCATAATTGGACTTCAACGAACATTTTAAAAAAAGAATTGGACAAATTGGTCCAGGCGTTGTTGAGTTATGCGCTTACCAACACATTTTGCGATTCATTTTTATATTATAGATTATTCGTATTTTTTTTAAATATGAAATCTAGAATACTTAATAGATTATAATAAACAATCTAACTTAACTATGGATACGTAAAAACAGAAAGCATATTCATTTTGCAATGTAATATCTGTAGAAACAATTAATTACTTATGCAAATTAGTAAATTATTGTTCTGCTTATTATTTAATGAACTTATTAAATTTTTCTTCGATCGTAGTTAATGTGGAATCGAAAAATAAATTATCTAGTGTTCAATACCGTGAGCGCAAACCTACGAAAGTTTAAATTACTGGGCATTATTGATGAAAAATTGCGAGGTGATTTAGTTTATAATAGAGAAAGATACAAATTATAATAGAGAAAAACGGACAATGGGAAGTCAGTGCTTAGAAAATGACTATAAGACCGAGAAACTTAATTGTAACTTTTGTATTTGTTTTGCATCTGATTAACTTTGAACTTTGAAGACATGCTTGGTTAGGTTTATAGAAACGGACAAATATGAAAAATGGAAGCAAAATGTACTTAGAAACAAAACTCGTAAGCTTTTTTTATACCTAGTGGTGTTCATACTAAATTTAATTATAAACTAAGCAGAAATAGTACAGATACAAATAAAATTGTGTTTTGTTTTCGATATATTATATAGTTCAGAAAATATGTAATTTCTTTTCAAATTTTTTAATTTAACTTTAAAACAACAATCTGATATTCTGAATCAGATGAGAAAGTAAACATGAATACAATTTGGCTTTACGATATCAATAAGTTACTGATGCAATTTTGTATATTATAAATAATAATGAAACAAAATTAAAATGAAATTTAAAAAATCTAACATGAAAAATGAATGTTATATTTAAAAATAAAAATGAGTTCAATGAAATAAGTGAAATGTTTCAAAACCCAAATATTAATATTACATATATGTTTGAAATACTTGAAAATATAATACTTGAATTATATAATATAATTTATAATACTTGAATATATATCAACCCGCAAATCACTTCGATTTTCTAAATAAAATTAAAATCAATGTATTTTATACGCTTTTAGATTATTTCTAATTCTTTGTGTGAATTTACGTAAATATTCATATAATTTTAATGATAAATGTTAAAACAGTTAAAATTATTGGGCGGGGGGCGCTAGAACAAATCTTGCATGCGAGCGCTGTGGAACCCAGGACGGGCCCTGGTTGTGCGTATATATTGTGTATAAAACTAGTCTTAGTACACTACCCTGTGGTACTCCCAACCTTATAATTGAACCAGTTCTTGTAGAGCTTTAATGGTTTAGTATATTCATTAAGACCAAGTACTCTATCATTATACCAAGTAAATTGTCTAATTTTAATTTTAACAAACGTCAAAAAAACTACTAATTTTCTCAAACTTTGATGTTTTTTTTAAAATTAAACTACTTGTCGTAAGGCCGTAATATTTCAATAAGTTGTATAAGATCATCAAAAAAAGTTTCATAAAAATCAGCTTAATTTTTTTTCAACGACGAATTACAAGAAAACGGCTTTGTAGATTTTTACCTAAAACTAATCAGTATTATTCCCAACTAATATCTTTCGAACAGTTGTTGATATTTTAAAATCGACTCGGTAGTATGAGCTTAAATGTGGACGAAAAGTTCAACACTTTTTTTCAAATTTCAAAGGAACGGCTGCGGGCTAAAACGTGGACGAAAAATTTTTCGCTTTTCTGCTATTTACAAAAAACGGCTTGGCTGATCGTCGCGCAAAATTGATAAACGCTAGTGCTCATCGCGATAAACGATAGTCTTCATCGCGAATGGCTTTTAAAATTTTGAAATCGGTCCAGCCGTTTTTGAGAAAACGTCGATTTACGGCAAAAAATCTGTTCACACACACACACATACTTTTTCCAAATTCGATTCAGAATGGCTTAAAACGTCGAGAAAACATAAAATGAGCGAATCGGATTTTTTTATGAGAACAAACTTCTCCTTCGAGAAGTTAATTATCACATTAAAATTTCATATCCAAATCTTATTTAAAAAAATCCTTATATTTTCGACAAATTAAAATACTACTTAACTTAGAAATACCGCTTTACCGAAAACAAGTCACAGATAAACGCAAATACACATTAAAAATACAATTACAATTACGACATTATCATGTTATCACATTATCATTTACGCGATATTCAAATTTTAGATTTATAAATTGACCGAAAAACTTGGTTTAATAATAAAAAACTTTCTTGAATATTCACATAACTTATATACGTAACTAGTGGGAGCCACTCGCTTAGCTTTCAATAAAAATAATTAATTATTAAAATATTGAAAATTTGTGAGGGGAGTTTATAGGGGATCGAATGCGCTTTCACCATTGTGACGAGTGAAGCTTGAAAGCCCTTTCTGGGGCAGTTGCAACGACTGCCAAATATTATATTTTAGCATTGCACCCCCATCATTACGACGAAAGGGTTAGTCCAACTCTTCAACCCGACTTCTATGAATACCCTGTAAATACCTGTGGAGACTAATATAACTGACTATACGAATGAAACAGTATGTACTTATATTACCATCTTATTTGATTCACTTAATAATGATTACAAGCGTGAGGGCATGCCTATACCTGCGTACAGTCATGGCCTCTGCCTAAACTCTAATGCACAATCTATAAACTAATTAACCGGACTAACGGATTACCGGAGTGTTCGGAGTTACGTACTAACGGACTAACTGAGTAACGGACGGAATATCTACTAAACAATACAATCTGACCTTTGCAGGAACGGTTCTTCTCTTCTGGCACAACACACACACCACTTTAATTTAATAAAAAATAGTTGATAAAAATATACATAATGATAGTATGTGGGATTAATCGCATGACAATAATAGATAATAGATATAGATAGATTAATCGCAAGATACAGCAATGTATAGAATGGCAAGTATACTAAGTTAGTCATAAATATATTAAATAATGCCTTGAAGTTATTTTTAAATTAAATAGCACATAAAGATATATTGAATAAAATATCTCTTCCTATAAATATTCATATTAATTGTTGAACTACTAAACAATTGTGCATCATCATTAATTAAAACAATATTTGAAATTTAAATACCAGGGTGGGGCCTAATTCTGTATGGAAACACGCCCATACCCTTTATTTTCTTTTTCGGTCATCACACTACGAGAAGATGACATCAACTATATACTGGTTTATCTATGACAGCAACTCACCCCAAAGTAAACCATTCTATTCTTTGGACAAGAAATTAGCACATCCAGGAATGACAACCAGTTCACCTAAGATTTGATTTTTTTTGTATAAGATAGAAATTCTGTAGATGAAAATCCTGTAAGTGCAATTATTTTTTCATGTCTATTAAGTTGATTAGAATGGTAGCTTGGATTAATAATTCTAAAATAACGGGCAGCATAGATAAATATTTAAGCAGATTTGTCAATCAAGAGCGAGAAAATAATTAGAAATTTTATGGATGCAAAATTTCATTAGAAAAAATTCGAAGGGTAAAGGAATCATATTCAACTAACATTGACTCGATGAAGATGGCAAATCATTTTATGTATATTGATAAATTTGGTAACCCGGCTTTCAAGCGGTCTAACGCCAACACAGACGATATCGCAGTTCAGGATAATACAACTTCAAATTTGGCCGTTTCTATGATCAATGTGCCTAATGGTTCTCCTATTACAGACTTCCACATTTCAAATAGTACCGGTAAACTCATTGGAAAATCCAGTCCAATATGATTACATCATATTCAAATATTGTCTAGGAGGAAATCTGCCAAATTTAATAAAGGCGACGTAAAGGTTCTCTTATTTCAAATTTTTTATATTTTAAATAGTTTTATTTTACATTTTAAATTAATAAAACACAAACATTGGGGTTGAAAAACCCAAAAGAATAATTGTAGGGGAATTAAAATCACTCATAATATTAAATTTTAATAATAAAACTAACAAACATATTTTTGATGACTAACGAGTCAATAAAACCTTTTAAAATTTATATATATATATATATATATATATATATATATATATATATATATTTCTCTTTATTGAATTACAATCTGTCTTTACAAAAAGGAAGACATTCAGTAATTTCGATGATATATGAAATATTAAACCTTAGATCTAAAAGGTTACCCAGTAGTAAACCTTTTCAATTTTGTTATATTGAATTTAAATATTGTGATTATATAGAGTGAACTTAAAAATAAAATGATCTATGAGGTAAATAAGTATAAATTGTGAATTATAACAACAAATAAAAAAAGACATAACTAATAAACTAAACATAATAAAAATAAATAAACATATAAATAAACAACTAAATAAGTAGTACTGCTAATTAGAATGAATATATTATATATTATGTGGAGGTCAATATGTCGGATCCGTCGAGGGGGCGTTTTCTTTTTAGCCGTTCAATGCCGCGCGACTTCAATAAATTCTTGGCCAGAATATTAGGATGGTTTTGTACTCTGCTCTTATATTTTTGACTAATTAATTTAATTTCTTCATCAATAGTGTTTATGTTTAGGTCTTGATGGACTAACCAGTTTGGTGTATATTTGGGGGCGTTTAGTATTTGTTTCAAAAATTTGTTTTGGAATCTTTGTATAATTGCAATATTAGATTTACGCGCTGTTCCCCAGAGTTGAAGTCCATAAGTCCATATGGGTTTAAAAACTACTTTGTATATCAGCAGTTTATTCCACGTACTTAAGCGCGATTTTCTATTCAGTAACCAATGAAATTTTCTTCTTGTTGTTTCGAGTTGTTGGCGCTTTTTCAGTATATGGTGTTTCCAGGTTAATTTAGAATCCAAGTGCAGCCCCAGGTACTTAACGACATTTGCCTGCGGAAGCATTTGATTAAAGAGCTGAACGGTTGGACATGATTTTTTCCTGAGGGTAAATGTGACATGTATAGACTTCGAATTGTTTACTTGAAATCTCCAAAGTTTGAGCCAATGTTCAACTTTCGATAGATGAGTCTGTAGTTGTGCGGATGCTTGTAATGGATCATGGTGCTGTGATAGTATGGCTGTGTCATCTGCGTAAGTTGCAATTGTAGTGTTATCTGATACAGGAATATCTGCTGTATAAATTAAATATAGATATGGACCTAAAACGCTGCCTTGCGGGACACCCGAATTTACAGGGCGTTTTGCTGATGTTACATCCTTAATACTTATTACAAAGTGTCTGTTCATTGAGTAAGATTTTAAAATTTGAAACAAAACAGATGGAAATATTTTTTTTAATTTATATAGCAAGCCATGGTGCCAAACTTTGTCAAAGGCTTGGCTTATGTCGAGAAATACCACTGAACAGTAAAGCTTTGTCTGGAATGAGTCCATAATCTTCTCTGTCACTCGGTGAACTTGTTCTAACGTTGAGTGTTTCTCCTGAAATCCAAATTGATGATTTGGGATGATTCTGAGGTCTTGCAAGTATGGTCGCATTCTCTTCAATAGTAGCTTTTCAAAAATTTTTGATATCGTTGACAGGAGGCTGATCGATCGATAACTAGAAGTTTGATTTAGGTCTTTATCGGGTTTTGGTATCAGAATTACTTTCGCTGTTTTCCAAACGGTTGGAAAAACTTGTATTCTGATAATAGAGTTATAAATTATTGTTAGGAATCTGAAACCCTTATCCGGTAGATGTTTTAGCAGTATGTTTGGATTATTGTCGAAGCCAGGGGATTTTCCAGAAATACACTTCCGTATTTCTATCTCGATCTCCGATTTTCTAAACCTTTTAAAACAAGTTTCATTTGATAACTTTTGATTCAGAAAATTAATGATTCTATCGTCTTCTAATGGAGTTACTGTTGGTGAATTAGGTATAAAGACCTGTTCAAAGTACTCGGAGAAGGTGATAGCTTTTTCCATGTTGCTTCTAGCCCATGAATTGTCACTTTTTCTTAGTGGTGGAACATGGACAATGGGTCTCTTAATACTTCGGGTCGCTTTTCATAACGAATGATCTGTTACTGATAGGTTGGTGATGTATTCATGAAAAGAACGATTTCTATACTCCGATAGCTTTATCTTGAGATATTTTGTAACTCTGTTAAGTTCTGTTTTATCGCAAGGAGCTCGGCTAAGCTGCCATTTTTTCCTTATTTTCCTTTTTTGGTTTATAAGAAATCTAATACTGCGCGGGTACTGCTCACTATTTTTCATTAAAGGTACTGTATAAATTTGATCAGCTACGTTTTTAATGGTTATCGTAAAATAATTAATGGCTTCATTCAAGTCAGCTTCATTCTTAAGTGGCACATTACAAATGAGGGCTTCATCGACACCCTTTTGAAACTCATCCCAGTTTAAAAATTTATATGAACATTGAAGTTGTTTGTACTCCATTGGTCGCCCATTATAAGTAATAATAATTGGAGAATGGTCCGAAATGAGATCTAGACTAGATTCCGCTTTGAGTTGATGACTTCCAGTGCCTTTAAAAATACAGAAATCTAATACATCTGGAATCTTGTTCAGATCGCTAGGGCAGTAGATCGGCTCACCAGTCGAAATGCATGAGCAATTGTTGGACTGAATTGCCTTAAGTAATTCATTGCCTCTTGGATTATTAAGTCTGTTACCCCATTGAACATTTTTGGCATTGAAATCGCCTCCACAGATGAATTTGGCACCTAATTCATTTAGGAATGTTTTGAAATTATCAAAGGTGATTTTGTGCCGCGGTGGCAAGTAGACTGCAGATATAATCATCTTTCTACAAAACTCTTCTACTACGATGTTTGTGGCTTGGATGTAGTCTTTAGAGATAAATGTTGATGGATAGTGTTTTATTAAAGATTTAATTAGAATTGCGCTACCCCCATGAGCTGAACCATCCGGATGATTAGAATTATAAATAATATATCCTGAAATTTTCAGAAAATTTCTACAGGTGAAGTGTGTTTCTGAAATGAGCATTACATCTATATTTTGTTCCTTTAGAAAATATTGAAGTTCTTGGCGATGCTGCACAAGACCGTTTGCGTTCCATATTCCTATGCGTAGAGAATCCATTAATTAAATCGGTTTTGTGCAGCGGCTGTTAGGAGATTGAGCATAACGCTCATCCGATCTACTAGTGTCTTCAACATTGATTCCAACTCGTTGATATCGTTTTGATGGTTGTTTGGTGAGTTTGATGTGTTTGCGATATTTTCATTGTTGTTGTTGTTACCGGTGTTACGGGCTTGTGAATTAATCACTTGAGCATAAACCAGGATGTACCTGGTTTGACTGTAGAATAATTTATTCTGTTTTCATTTGTTCTTTTTCGAAGGCGTGGAAACTTTCGTGCTATGGCCTCTCGGTATATTTTGCACCCGTTATAGTTGGCTGGGTGATTTCCAGTTTTACAAAGTACGCATTTTACTCCTTCATTGATTTTATTTCTCCATTCGCATTCTTTCAAAATGTTATCACCTGCGCATTTTACGCACCTTGGCTGTCTATAGCAATAAAATTTTGTGTGACCATATCTTTGACATCTTTTGCATTGCGGTATTTCTTTTTTTCGGTGTTTAGCTTCGATGATGATTTTTGCTCGGTTTAAGAATTCAATTTTGTATATTTCGCTGTTATTGTTTTTTCGTTCTAATTCAACCAAAAACAGATTAAGTGGAACTTTTTTGGTTTTGTGCATCATATTTTCAATACGCGCTACAGTGTGGCCATGTGTTTCAATCTCTGTTCTTAGAGGTCATTAATATCAACACTGTGGTGAAGATTTCTGATAACTACCTTGAAGGTTCTTGCGTTTCTGTCCTGGAACGAGTGCATTTCCGTATTTCTAAGTTTCAAATGTTTGAGAACTTTGTTGTACGTTTGCGAATCAGCAACTTGTATTTTTACCGAGTTATTGTTTATTATTTTAAAAGTGTATTGTTTAGGTGCGTGCGTATCAAGTAAACGTGTAAGGTTTAATGTCATCAACCTTATGTACGAAAATAGGTGGTGGCTTATGAATAATTGTTTTGACCTCATTTGCAGGCTCAGGTATATTTTGTAAAACATCGAAAAAATTGCTTGTTTTTGCGGGACTGCTTAACCAGTAACGAGGTGTATCATTTACCTTGGCTTGTTTTCTAGAAGACTCCGTGGGTGTTGCTGCTCGTTTCTTGTGATTAACAACTTGCCAATCAACATTGGCATTGGATGTACTTGGTTGATAGTTAATAGGATCATTAATAGGATCGTCAACAAACTCGTCGCTTTCCTCCATACTGTCAAAATTACTTTCGTTATCATTATTTAGGGTTTCAAGCGCTTTGTAAACGACTTTTGAGCACTCATGATTGCTGACCCCAGCCGGGGTCATGCTTCAAACACTGTTGTTTTCACTTGCACTATTGAATAACTTCTATTGATACAACAACAACGTACTTGAAGAAAGAATCAAAGACCTGACGGCTACTAAGGACACGAATTACTCCATATGGAAAGCTACTAAACATTTCAAACAACCTATACTCCCGGTAATCCCTATTAGAAAAAATGATAACTCCTGGGCAAAAAGTCATCAAGAAAAGGTCGATTTATTTGCAGATTTCTTCGAAAACGTATTTCAACCATTTCCGCAAAACTACTTCCAGGAGGAGCAAACCACTGAAGAAATACAGTTTGAAAACTTTTCGAACCAAGAGTGCACTAAAATTCGCTTCCTGGCATCAGAAGTCAAACATGAAATTTCAGTCTCAAGATCAGGTAAATCTCCTGGCCCATGATCTTATATCAATCCAAATCCTAAAACAGCTCCCACCAAAAACTCTGAGGTACATAACAATTCTGTTCAACTCTCTCCTAAGACTAAAAGTGTTTCCTAAGGCGTGGAAAAAAGCCAAAGTAATTCTAATTCCCAAAACAGACAAGGATCCTTGTCTTCTCAAGTCATACCGACCAATAAGTTTACTTTCAACTCTCTCTAAAATATTTGAAAAACTTCTACTCAAAAAAGTCCTTACAATACTCCATGACAAATCTATAATTCCGGACTATCAATTTGGTTTTAGAAAGCTACATTCCACCACAGAACAAACCCACAGAATTGTGGAACAGATAAATGCTACAATACATGAAAAGAGGTACTGCTCAGCCTGCTTCCTTGATATATCCCAAGCCTTTGACAAAGTCTGGCACGCCGGACTACTTCATAAATTAAAGAATATCCTACCTGCACAACTATTCTCAATATTAAAATCCTATCTTACTGAGAGGAAATTCTACATTAGTCTGGCAAATCAAACCTCATCCCTCAGAAACATTAACTCTGGCGTTTCCCAAGGTAGCGTGCTAGGTCCTGTTTTATTCCTCCTATTTACCTACGACATGCCAACTTCTCCAGACACTGAAATTGCTACGTTTGCAGATGACATATGCATCCTATCCAAGCATGAAAACCCTAAAATAGCATCCAAACTGCTGCAGCGTCACATTCAAATGATTGAAACTTGGCACAAAATCTGGAGATTAAGAATCAACAACCAAAAATCAGTCCACATCACTTTCACACTGAGGAAAGATACTTGCCCACCGATATTTATTAATGGAGAACAGATACCACAAGCAGTTGCCGTTAAATACCTGGGTATACATCTGGATAGGAAACTTAATTGGAAAATACTCATTCAGAAGAAAAGAAAACAACTAGAAGAAAAATTCAAGAGCCTTTATTGGTTACTAGGAAGAAAATCTCAACTATCGACATACAATAAACTATTGATCTACAAAGTTATCCTAAAACCCATATGGACTTACGGAATTGCACTTCGGGGAACAGCATTTAAGAGCAATACAAAAATTATTCAAAAGTTTCAAAACAAGATACTAAGGATCATCCTGAACGCCCCAAAATATGTACCGGTATGGCTGCTCCACCAGGACGCGGGCCTGCATACTGTAGAAGAAGAAATTGCAAGATACGCCATCAAACACAGTCACCGACTGGAGAACCATCCCAACGGGCTCGCCAAAGCACTCATCTCAGCAAACTACACCAAAAGATTAAAAAGAAAAACGCCCTTGGACCTAACTGGCATCCCAAGTCAATCTAGATTATAATCTTTTCTTAAATTAGGAGAGATTGCAACTGTGCACTCTCTCAAGCATTCAATAGTTTATTTTGCAGACAGCTTCTTTATTATTTTGTTATCCATAAAATTTACCTAATGTCCATTGGACAGATGTAAATTATATCCAAAATAAAAAAAAAACTTCTATTGAAAACAATGGCTTATCAATAGTGTGATTATTGAATTCACGTACCCGTACAGGATACGTAAACACTACAGGTATAAAACCGGATTATTCGCAGGTACAACTGAACGATGTGCACTGCTTCGCAGCTGAAGCAAAACTGATTTTTATATTTTAGTATTTTATTTTTTCGAGTCTAGACACGCTCGCTGATTATGTCGATATTAATAAATACTGCATGAGAATAAATTTTTACTTGTAATAAAATATTACATAGAAATAATTTTGAAATTTTACATAAGAATAATTGTTTTAACTTTTGATTGAATATTAAATAAATTTATTTTTTAAGTATTATGTGGAAATATTTCAGCTTGAAATTACAAATATCAATAATGCATTAAACGTAATCAACTGCCCACACGAAATAATATAGAAAAGAAGAGTAAAATGATATGTACTTATTTATAATAATCTGAAAAAAATTCACAACAGAATATTAATACAGAATGGCTTTGTTTTTGTGTATATATCACAATTTCTCACAAGCAATTTTTTTTTTGTAACCTGATTTATTACATATTTTAGTCACATAATATACTCCGATTTTTTTTTCAATTTCGCACACGGATGGTTTCGCTAATTTCAAAGGAAAGCCCTAGAAATTTACATGCAAATGCGCATGTTGCAAAGATTTAGGCTTTGTTACTTATAAATATGTAAAACAACAAACGTTGTTATTGCAATATTATTTTTTGAAATATGTAAAACAACAAATTTTCATACAGCATAGCCAATACTATTTTTAAAATTTGTAAAAATTAAATGTTATAGTATAACTAATATAATTACATAAATCAATAAATGTCGTTATAATTTTGCATGTAACATTAGAATGTGCATAATTATAATTAGTATCATAATATTATTGAAAGAATAAGGTTCACAATATTTTTTTAATTGTTGAGGACAATAATATTTTTTCAAGGAGGAGGAGAATCTCAACCACCCATATTTACTATATTTTTTTTATTATTTCTGTCAAGGGACTGACAGATGCTTTAGGAGGGGCGTGTTATGTAATGAACTTGTCATTTATTTTATAAAAATATAATAATATTGTATTATTAAAATAACGGTTACATACCCCTGGCGCATTGCAGCACGTTGTGTAACCCTGACGGGTACACGATTATAAAACCCCTGTAATGCGCATCGACAAAGCATTATTATTATTAGTGCAGTCGTCGACTGGAGTTCTGGGTTGTGAATACCGAAAACAACTTGTAAACTATTATTAACCCTTACGGGACCGCACAGATTCCAAAACAATCTACTGTAACGCCTGTAAACTTGATTTCATTGTGTATGCTATGCAATTTGTTTGATAAGAATTTGTGGTCATTGAAGGACATACTTTCATAATATCAAATTATTTTTGATCATTTTATAAAGAGTGATAACATTTAAAACAATTTCCAACATGCATAGCGGGTTGATTTTGACATGTTTCACAATAAAATGTTGTTCGTCGCCTTCCTCCTGGTGCTTTTCTGTCAGAACAGACAAAACAATCCCTTTTTCTTTCTCTCGCATTTAGAACGTGCCACTGATTAGTCAGTGTATTGTCTGAGATCGATGTAGATGGAAATGTTTGAGATTTTTGAAAATCACCTCTGTTTTCCAAAAAAGACTATATAGCAAATAAAAAAGCTAAAAATACTTCTAAAATAACTAATAATTATTTTCAAAATACAACACTGTTTATCACTGCTATATGTAATCTATTCGATTTGATGCAAACTGAGTCATTGTATATAAAATAGCTTGTGTCTCACAGGTAGCCTAACAGTACTCCGTCCCCAAAGAGTTAAAGTAAAGAAATATTAATAAACAAGAAGTGTGTTGTCAATATCCAATATAAAAACTCGAAGTATCCTAGGTTAATCAAGTTGTCCACACACCAACCAAATACAATTCAATATATATATATATACGAGGTCTGTTCAAAAAATACCCGGAATTACTAATAATTAAATTTCGCGGGTCTGGAGTGTCTGATTGTCAAAATTTTTTTTTTATTGTGTTGGTATACATGCCCCTAAAGTATGATGAAATTTTCAGCTATATTCACTGTTTACTTTGTCTGTGGTAGTCGCTAAGGTTCGACGTGTTTTTCTGAGCTCGGCGATTTTTACAATGGAAGAATTGAAAAGTCAAAGAATTTGTATTAAATTTTGCGTAAAAAATGAAATAAAGTGTTGCAAAGTGCAAAAATTCACCAGATATGGCTCCGTGTGACTTTTTCCTATTCCCAAAGTTGAAGAGACCCATGAAAGGACGGCGGTTTTCCTCGATTGAAGAAAATCGCTGAGAGTGCTCAAGGACATATCAAAAAGTGAATATCAAGGGTGCTTCGAAAATTGGAAAAAACGCTGGCATAAGTGTATTATATCTGGGGGGGACTACTTTGAAGGGGACCACATTAATGTAGACGAATAAATAAATATTTTTTTGAAAAAACGAAAATTCCGGAAACTTTTTGAACAGACCTCAGAACAGATATATATATATATATATATATATATATATATATATATATATATAGATAATTGCTTACCTAAAAGCATTAATAAAAGTAAAACTATTAGAAATATGTTTATTCATAATATATGCATTACCAAATAATTGCATAAATGCAAAAGATCATTTTTAATTTTAACAAAAAGGTTGTTCATTTTTTATTGTTAAAATTGGAATGATCCATCAATATTGACTATGATTGAGTATTATATTTTGTTTTGAGATTATAATAATTAAATTACCATTTACTGTCAATTTTGAACTAACAATTGAGATTCAAATTTATGACTTTCTATTTAATTTAATAAATATGCATATTGGCAATGAAAATGTTGATTTATAAAACTTAATTTATGACTATGTCATCATACTCTAACTGCTATTTAGCAGATTAAACAATTCTTATATAACATAAAATTGTACAAAAGCTTTTATTACTTAATTATACTAATTTATAATGGGTGATTGTGTTTTTCTCTTGTGTGCAATTTATGCATTGGTATAAGTTTTATGCCCTTATGGCATAATAACACAGTTCCAAATAATAGTTTAGCCTTAAATCATAATTTATTTCATTATCAATATTGGTGAAGAAATTATTAATCCATAAAATATAACCTCAAATACGCACATCTCCAACAGGATAGTCCTTTCAATAGAAACAAATGTTGACTTCTGACATTTTGATAAAACACACATCAACTTTAAATAAAATTTTAACAATACACAAAATCTACTCAGTTCAAGTACGCTAATTTTAATGGATATCGAAATATATGAAACAGGAAGACGGTTTACTTGTTTGAATGATTCATGCGACTACAATATAAAAACTTAAATTATATATAATAATAAATAAAACATTCGTAACGAATACAAGTAAGGACAACCCTATTGTACTATGTACATTGCATTATTTAATTTTGTGTATGTAAGTGCTACTACTCTTCATACACACTGACATATGCAAATACATGTAGATAAGCAAAGTGATACTATTATTACATCTAGATGCAACATCATTCAAATACAATATAACATTTACAATATGACATTTAGCTCGGGCACACCAACATTCATGAATATTTATTTTCTACAAGTAAATTTTGGCTTATTTAAGTATTTTTATATAACTACCTTATTTTTAAATGAATTGAAATAAAACATTGTAATAAAGAATTTGTAAGTAACTTATAATATATAGTAGATTTGTTCCCATTCTACTTATAAGTAAATATACACTCATAATTATAATGATTTCACATAAAAAAAGATGAAATACAATAAGCTGCCATTCTATGAATCAAATAAAATTGAAATTAAAAAATAATTAAAATAAAAACTTAGACAACTAAACTGTTATTTGTAAAAGAATCACAATCTCTTTAATAACTGTTATAACAAAACTAATGGATATTTGCATGCATACATTATACAAATGATTTTTAGAATTGCGAAGCAAACAAAATATTGAATTCTTTCTTGATGGATTCTGGTAATTTAACACATACAAACAAGAAATTCTTATTTATATAAAAAATCTTCAGTTTATTGATTTTAAAATAATTGGATACATTATCAATTTTAACATTTTTACATTACAATTTGACTGTCCACTAAATGTATGCCAGAATTCATCAAGAAAAATTTAATTTACAATATTTCATATATATATATATATATATATATATATGTGTGTGTGTGTGTGTGTGTGTGCGTGTGTGAGTGTGCGCACATAGCAAACCATTGACAACCATTTGTATTTATATTCCTTACAATTTATATATTTTGATACATCATGTGTAACTTTGTGCTTAATAACAAATTGAAATGAGTATTAAAAACAATCGTAGAAGGCTTCTTCAATGACTACCGATATAAACTATATTTAGCATTTGAAAAATTAAAACTTAACAATTATAATTCAATTTTAATTATAATTGTTAAAACTAAGAAATTTCATAATATTCATAATTCACATAGAAAAATAATGAAATAACTACATATTGAAAATTATTTATGTCTTAATTCAAATACATCGCGAGCTCACAACTTTTTTCAGGATTTTGTGAATAATAACAATAATTATAGCGCAATGCTCATTTGTTTACAAGTAAATTCGAGTAATATATTTTTGTGCTCATATGTACTATTTAACTATAAAATAATTAGACGTAGCACCATATTTTTCTGAATAACTTATTTTGTGCTGTATCACATAATTCGCAAAATATACATACTCTTGTTGATTGAAATACCAGACAGACGTTTTGGCCTATTACTTTGATATGATTTACTTATATTTTCTCATAAAGCACAACTACTATTTACTAATCTTTTTCGTTCTACCACAGTGTTTGGTCGCAGAATTCCATGAATAAATATAAAAAACTAAAGTTGTCATGAAAATTGCTTTGATATTTGAGTATTTCATTTATGTATTATTATGTACAGATATCATTTATATAAATCACTTCCATCACATGAAAAAAATATATAAGAAATCAAATACTAGTTGCAATTTTAAGAATTTGATAAAATCAAAACTGCATTGTGCTCAGCGCGTGTTGCATTACTTGATTTTTATCATTTTTGTATTTACAATATTTTTGTGTTTTCTCAAGATTGGTATAAAATTTTATATCACAATCAAGCAATTTGTATTTTCATTTGATTTATATTTATATTTTGTCAAAATTTTCTCTGTCAGCCAACCACATTAGTTCTTCCTCGGAAACAGATATCTGTACATATGCCTACAAAAATGCATAAATATGCATATACAATCATATAAATACGTACATGCATACAATTCCACAAACATACTAGAAGAAGCATACACACACACACACAGACATATATATATATATATATATATATATATATATATATATAATAACCTATTCTAATGTTTTACAAGAAAAGTGTCTGAATATTTTTCCATCAACAAAATTGTACAAATATCTTTTTAACCTACGTAATACCATCAGTTTTTCCATTATTTGTCAATTTCCTAATGTGTACTATTAATCTATTTAATTTGAAATCAAATAAAGTGTAAATACTATCACTAATTTTTAATAGGAGATTTAAACTTTGTTGTAGTATTAACATTCAATAGTTTTTCTTCAGCTGAGTTCGAAATCTTTCATGAAAATTTGTATGTAGATATTTGTAAATGAATCGAAGATCTTGATTTCCATAATATAATATATATATATATATATATATATGTGTGTGTGTGTATGCGTATATATATATGTATGTATACATATATATATATATATGTATATATATATATATATATGTGTGTGTGTGTGTATATATATATATGTATATATACATATATATACATAGATATATACATATATATATATATATGTATATATATATGTATAAATATACATATGTATATGTATATATATACATATATGTACATAGATATATACATATATATATATATATATATATATATATATATATATATGTATATATATATATATATGTATATATATACATATGTATATGTATATATATACATATATATACATATATATATATATATACATACATATATATATATATATAGTTTGCAAAAATCATGTATATATTTCACTCTTGACTTTACCATAATTAATCTTAAACTAGGAAATCTTTATTCAATCCTAATCTTATGACTGAAGACAAAAAGTCTCTGTACTTTACATTACGTCTCATACTACATATGTCATGGTTATCAATTAGATATAAAGACTATATTCAATATGGAGTAAATCTATTGTATCCACTTCGATATACGGTTGCCTAGAATAAAAAAGGTTTCATTAGGTATAAATTTAATTACTACTATCGAAAATTACTTGTACATATCATTAATGTTTATAATCATTAATCGTTATAATTAATCATTAATATTTGTATAATAAATAAATAAATAAATAATCATTTGTACATATTGTAAATTCTTGGCAAAATACATTTATTTACTTTGTTCAGAAGAATACTAATTAGAACCTGTTAGCGTTTCATGTGTATGTGCTAGTGTTTGTATGTGTATGCAGACACGTATGCCTAAATAACGTAAGATTGCATCATCTTTAACCCTCCGTAGGTCGGATATTTATTTACCCGATTTTTTCATTGATCGACAGCTAATGAAATTTTAGGAAAAATAGAGAAATTTCAAGTCGATAGGATTACTAAAAGTTTTTTTTTTTTTAAATAAAGTCGAAAACAGTCTGGCCATACCACTCCGACCGACGGAGGGTTAAGGTGACCATACGTTCCGGTTTGGTCGAGACAGTCCCGGATTTCCACCGAGTGTCCCGGGTTTTTCTAAAAGCAATATTTGTCCCGGTTTTATTTATTTATTTATTTGAATATATAGCCCACAGATTTCTCCAGGAGGACTTAAAAATACAGTTATTTTACATAATGAATAACAATTATAATATATACAAAATTACAATATACAGTTAGTAACATAAAATGCTTAAGATGAAATTACATATAATGCAGAATGTAACAATATTATTTAAAAACAGAATAAGATAAAATAATGAGATATTTGAAAAAAATAATAAAAAGGTTAACTTGTGCAGATGGAGATTATTTGATTAGGTGAAGTGTTGTGAATATCTATTTCATTATTAATTAAGTTAAAGTTAGATGACATAAGTAAAATAGGCGCATTTAAGAGAGAATTAGATTTAGGAGTAGGATAATTGAAAAATAATTGTGAACGTGTAGATAGCCTTGGAACATTAAAAGATAGTTGATTGAGAATAAGAGGACAGTCTATAGAATTATTGCAAAGTTTAAATAAGAACATAATTGTACAGATAAATCGACGTGAGGCAAGGGAAGGAATACCAAATTTAGAGCTCTTGTTCCGGATTGTCCAGGGTTTTCGAAAAGTATAGGTTTAAATTGAATCTTTGCAATTACTTGATAATAAAATTATGACTGAATCAAATCTCTGAAAATGATATATACAATGAGTATGATTATATGAAACAATACGTTATGAATGAGAAAGTTGACGAATAGAAATTTCTAAAGGTGGAATAAAACAGCCCCTCACATTTATAAATTTTAATTTTACGAAAATTAGCGAAAATTGGTACAAGTGCTAACATTTTCAAGTTAATTATAAAGAGAATTGAACAGAATTTTATGCAAGGCTCAAAAGCAAAAAAAAAACATACGGATCGAAAAATCATAAGTAAAAAAAGAGTAAGTATATAAAACATGATCGAATAGCAAAATTCTCACTAAAAGCTCGTAATTCTGATTTAAAACAAATAGAGTCGTCCTTATTTATTTATTGCATCCTTGAATAATCTTTTTGTTATTTTATAATTATATATATATATATATATATATATATATATATATGTATATATATATATATATATATATATATAAGTTATTAAGCATACACACAATATTTATTAAAAAAAAATTGTCATATTACTTGTTATATTAAGAACAGCCCAAGAACAATTATCATAAAATAGTATATATATATATATATATATATATATATATATGTTAGAGAAGTTAGTTTTGATGTTGAGAAATATGAGTAAATTCTTCAAGGGCATACATCAAATAAAAGGCAAAGATTTAGAAGTTAATCTTTAATTTTTCCAAACGTTTCGACATAGTATTTTATGTCATCATCAGTGGATATAAAAATGGTCTTACATCAGTAGCTAGCGCAAGGCACATAATTTTGCACTATTATATATACACTAACTTGTTTTTTTTATTATTATTTTGTTCGTAGTGTTTTGTTATCTACCTATGAATAAAAAGTTATTGCATGTGGCACAATATTTTAATATTGCCTCCTATAAGACGAGGCAATTTAAGTAGAAAAACACGAAATGCTACGAACCAAGCTAATTACCGATCTAATCGTACTGCATAAGAACATAACGACCAAAATGAACATAAAAGTTACTCAATACCAAATGGGCCGCTATGTTAGTAGTAATGAAGCAATTTGGCGAATATTTTCTTTCCCAATTCATGAGAGACACCATTCTGTTATTCACTTAGCTGTGCATTTAGGAAATGGGCAAAGGGTGTACTTTACAGCAGTGAACGCAGGTCAAAGAGCTGTTCAGCCACCATCTACTACATTAACAAGTTTTTTGAAACATGTCAAAACGATAATTTTGCACAAACACTGCTATATTCTGAAATACTAAAATATTCTACTTGGAATCAAGAAGATTTATACGACGGAAACAAGGAAAACCAGTACCAGGATACACATATATCAATTGATCGTTTGGGATGAATGCACGATGGCACATAAAAAATCTTTTGATGGTTTAGACAGAACCTTAAAAGATCAACAGAGCAATCAGAACCGATTTGGTAGATTTTTTTGACAGGACGAAGTCAGTCGGGTCAGCTAGTATATATATATATATATATATATATATATATATATATATCTTATATATAAAATTCTACTGTAATGGGGTATAAATAGTTATTCCTCCTAAACTATTATTCGGATTTTCATAAATCATCGTGAAGTTTATCAAGGGATTTTTCTAGGATTTTTTGATTCATAGAAATATAGTTAGATTGTAAAAATAAATGGAAAAAATTACAAAAAACCGTTTATCATTGATTGACATTGAAAATATTTGGGGCATTGTTTGACGTTAAAAACAAATAAAAACTGTCATTTGCCAAACATTTCTATTCACTTATAGGCTAAGGCAATATTAAACTAGCTGTAAGTGGAATTCTGTCTTAAGGCAATTAAGACATCGTGCCTTAAGGCAAATTGCTAGAACTTCCCGTACCAAAAATTATTATTTTTTTAAAAACGTTTAACATTTTTGAAAAAATAATATTTTTGAGAAACTATAAATTGGACAAAAAATTACTTTTTTTTGAAGAAAAAAATTAAAAAAAAAATTAAAAAAAAAATTTAAAAAGTTGATGACTTCCAGTCCATTTCATTGGCTATTGGATAGTACTATTTTCATTTTGATAAATGTCCTTGAACGGGACGAAAAAAGAATAGTAAAGTATTACACCTTACTTTATGCGGATGGTGCCTGACCAGACCCCTGTGTATTTTGTATGGAAATACATGAAATATAGCATGATTTCATCGAATCACTCGGCTTATTTATTGCTTGCCGCCATAAATACATGCAGAAGCTTAGCGCTATAAATACATGCACAAGCAAGAATATTTTTTTTTTTTTTTTTTGAAAATTTTGAAAATTACAATTTTTTTTGTAAAAGCATTTTTTCACACCGCCTACACAAGCAAAATGTTTTTTGAATTATTCAAATCGGAAAGGTGATCATTTCTCTCAGAAACTGCATGTACGTCGTTACACCCTTTGCGCTCGATACCTCCCGCTAGACCTGCTTTTCGCAAAAACGTCTCGCGGTCAGTGCAAACTGAATGTTTCTTCAATTATTCAAATCGGTTATTCTATACTATTGAATATACCATGGACATTTGTTTCATTCATATAAGTGAACTTCAAAATTAAAAATCTTGGTACGGAATCCAAAAAAACTGACGAAAAATGTATTCATATATCTATAAAATATTTGATAATTAGATGTGCATATGTCTAATGAATATTTTTGACCGCCAAATGGCATTTTTTAAATTTATTTTAATTAGAGTCTATAGCCGCACGACCTGCCTTTCCAAAAATTTAAACAGTTCTTTGTTTGGTCAATACAAATAAAATGTTTTTTGAATTATTCAAATCGGACGCACCGTTCTCTCAAAAACTGAATTACAAATTTTGGCTCTTTTGGTCCCCTATCTTTGAAACGGCTGAACCCGCCTTTGCCAAAAACTAATCAGCACGTCTCCTTATCAATACAAATCGAATGTTTTTTAAATTATTCAAATCGGTTGATCCGTGTTCCCGAAATCATCGATGAAAATTTGTATTCGCACATACACACACATACATACATTTTTTCTAAGGTATGCAAAAATGTTCAGAAACTTCTAAAACGTAAAGATATATAAAAAATTTCATTTTCGATTTTTTTTTTGCGATTACTATAACTTACCCTATGGGAAATTACGCCGCAAAACTAGATTTTTTTGTTCAAAATGCTTTCTTTCGGTATGTCAACAACATTCAAAAATTAATTATCTATGTTTCAATTGTGTTCCACAACTACCAAAGCAATAAATTGTTTAAACAACTCATTGTAAATACTTTTAAATGCAACATTTACGGTCAAAATAAAGTAAAATAATATACATGAGTTTTTTTTAGATTGGATTGTTGTTTTTTATGTTTTCATTGTTTAGGTTGCTTATGGAATGCCATAACCGAATACAAAAATCACAATTATAAAATATGTATCCCAATGGATTATATATATGTTGAAAAATACCATATATACCCATACAAATACACGTATGTTTATGCGGGTCTGGCCAGGCACCATCCGCATCAAGTAAGTGTAGCAGACCATCCGCCCGAAGGAGGGTTAAAAATACAGAAATCTAATACATCTGGAATCTTGTTCAGATCGCTAGGGCAGTAGGTCGGCTCACCAGTCGAAATGCATGAGCAATTGTTGGACTGAATTGCCTTAAGTAATTCATTGCCTCTTGGATTATTAAGTCTGTTACCCCATTGAACATTTTTGGCATTGAAATCGCCTCCACAGATGAATTTGGCACCTAATTCATTTAGGAATGTTTTGAAATTATCAAAGGTGATTTTGTGCCGCGGTGGCAAGTAGACTGCAGATATAGTCATCTTACTACAAAACTCTTCTACTACGATGTTTGTGGCTTGGATGTAGTCTTTAGAGATAAATGTTGATGGATAGTGTTTTATTAAAGATTTAATTAGAATTGCGCTACCCCCATGAGCTGAACCATCTGGATGATTAGAATTATAAATAATATATCCTGAAATTTTCAGAAAACTTCTACAGGTGAAGTGTGTTTCTGAAATGAGCATTACATCTATATTTTGTTCCTTTAGAAAATATTGAAGTTCTTGGCGATGCTGCACAAGACCGTTTGCGTTCCATATTCCTATGCGTAGAGAATCCATTAATTAAATCGGTTTTGTGCAGCGGCTGTTAGGAGATTGAGCATAACGCTCATCCGATCTACTAGTGTCTTCAACATTGATTCCAACTCGTTGATATCGTTTTGATGGTTTTCACGTTTTCACTTGCACTATTGAATAACTTCTATTGATACAACAACAACGTACTTGAAGAAAGAATCAAAGACCTGACGGCTACTAAGGACACGAATTACTCCATATGGAAAGCTACTAAACATTTCAAACAACCTATACTCCCGGTAATCCCTATTAGAAAAAATGATAACTCCTGGGCAAAAAGTCATCAAGAAAAGGTCGATTTATTTGCAGATTTCTTCGAAAACGTATTTCAACCATTTCCGCAAAACTACTTCCAGAAGGAGCAAACCACTGAAGAAATACAGTTTGAAAACTTTTCGAACCAAGAGTGCACTCAAATTCGCTTCCTGGCATCAGAAGTCAAACATGAAATTTCAGTCTCAAGATCAGGTAAATCTCCTGGCCATGATCTTATATCAATCCAAATCCTAAAACAGCTCCCACCAAAAACTCTGAGGTACATAACAATTCTGTTCAACTCTCTCCTAAGACTAAAAGTGTTTCCTAAGGCGTGGAAAAAAGCCAAAGTAATTCTAATTCCCAAAACAGACAAGGATCCTTGTCTTCTCAAGTCATACCGACCAATAAGTTTACTTTCAACTCTCTCTAAAATATTTGAAAAACTTCTACTCAAAAAAGTCCTTACAATACTCCATGACAAATCTATAATTCCGGACTATCAATTTGGTTTTAGAAAGCTACATTCCACCACAGAACAAACCCACAGAATTGTGGAACAGATAAATGCTACAATACATGAAAAGAGGTACTACTCAGCCTGCTTCCTTGATATATCCCAAGCCTTTGACAAAGTCTGGCACGCCGGACTACTTCATAAATTAAAGAATATCCTACCTGCACAACTATTCTCAATATTAAAATCCTATCTTACTGAGAGGAAATTCTACATTAGTCTGGCAAATCAAACCTCATCCCTCAGAAACATTAACTCTGGCGTTCCCCAAGGTAGCGTGCTAGGTCCTGTTTTATTCCTCCTATTTACCTACGACATGCCAACTTCCCCAGACACTGAAATTGCTACGTTTGCAGATGACATATGCATCCTATCCAAGCATGAAGACCCTAAAATAGCATCCAAACTGCTGCAGCGTCACATTCAAATGATTGAAACTTGGCACAAAATCTGGAGATTAAGAATCAACAACCAAAAATCAGTCCACATCACTTTCACACTGAGGAAAGATACTTGCCCACCGATATTTATTAATGGAGAACAGATACCACAAGCAGTTGCCGTTAAATACCTGGGTATACATCTGGATAGGTAACTTAATTGGAAAATACTCATTCAGAAGAAAAGAAAACAACTAGAAGAAAAATTCAAGAGCCTTTATTGGCTACTAGGAAGAAAATCTCAACTATCGACATACAATAAACTATTGATCTACAAAGTTATCCTAAAACCCATATGGACTTACGGAATTGCACTTCGGGGAACAGCATTCAAGAGCAATACAAAAATTATTCAAAAGTTTCAAAACAAGATACTAAGGATCATCCTGAACGCCCCAAAATATGTACCGGTATGGCTGCTCCACCAGGATGCGGGCCTGCATACTGTAGAAGAAGAAATTGCAAGATACGCCATCAAACACAGTCACCGACTGGAGAACCATCCCAACGGGCTCGCCAAAGCACTCATCTCAGCAAACTACACCAAAAGATTAAAAAGGAAAACGCCCTTGGACCTAACTGGCATCCCAAGTCAATCTAGATTATAATCTTTTCTTAAATTAGGAGAGATTGCAACTGTGCACTCTCTCAAGCATTCAATAGTTTATTTTGCAGACAGCTTCTTTATTATTTTGTTATCCATAAAATTTACCTAATGTCCATTGGACAGATGTAAATTATATCCAAAATAAAAAAAAAACTTCTATTGATAACAATGGCTTATCAATAGTGTGATTATTGAATTCACGTACCCGTACAGGGTACGTAAACACTACAGGTATAAAACCGGATTATTCGCAGGTATAACTGAACGATGTGCACTGCTTCGCAAAACTGATTTTTATATTTTAGTATTTTATTTTTTCGAGCCTAGACACGCTCGCTGATTATGTCGATATTAATAAATACTGCATGAGAATAAATTTTTACTTGTAATAAAATATTACATAGAAATAATTTTGAAATTTTACATAAGAATAATTGTTTTAACTTTTGATTGAATATTAAATAAAATTATTTTTTTTTTAAGTATTATGTGGAAATATTTCAGCTTGAAATTACAAATATCAATAATGCATTAAACGTAATCAACTGCCCACACGAAATAATATAGAAAAGAAGAGTAAAATGATATGTACTTATTTATAATAATCTGAAAAAAATTCACAACAGAATATTAATACAGAATGGCTTTGTTTTTGTGTATATATCACAATTTCTCACAAGCAATTTTTTTTTTGTAACCTGATTTATTACATATTTTAGTCACATAATATACTCCGATTTTTTTTTCAATTTCGCACACGGATGGTTTCGCTAATTTCAAAGGAAAGCCCTAGAAATTTACATGCAAATGCGCATGTTGCAAAGATTTAGGCTTTGTTACTTATAAATATGTAAAACAACAAACGTTGTTATTGCAATATTATTTTTTGAAATATGTAAAACAACAAATTTTCATACAGCATAGCCAATACTATTTTTAAAATTAAATGTTATAGTATAACTAATATAATTACATAAATCAATAAATGTCGTTATAATTTTTCATGTAACATTAGAATGTGCATAATTATAATTAGTATCATAATATTATCGAAAGAATAAGGTTCACAATATTTTTTTAATTGTTGAGGACAATAATATTTTTTCAAGGAGGAGGAGAATCTCAACCACCCATATTTACTATATTTTTTTTATTATTTCTGTCAAGGGACTGACAGATGCTTTAGGAGGGGCGTGTTATGTAATGAACTTGTCATTTATTTTATAAAAATATAATAATATTGTATTATTAAAATAACGGTTACATACCCCTGGCGCATTGCAGCACGTTGTGTAACCCTGACGGGTACACGATTATAAAACCCCTGTAATGCGCATCGACAAAGCATTATTATTATTAGTGCAGTCGTCGACTGGAGTTCTGGGTTGTGAATACCGAAAACAACTTGTAAACTATTATTAACCCTTACGGGACCGCACAGATTCCAAAACAATCTACTGTAACGCCTGTAAACTTGATTTCATTGTGTATGCTATGCAATTTGTTTGATAAGAATTTGTGGTCATTGAAGGACATACTTTCATAATATCAAATTATTTTTGATCATTTTATAAAGAGTGATAACATTTAAAACAATTTCCAACATGCATAGTGGGTTGATTTTGACATGTTTCACAATAAAATGTTGTTCGTCGCCTTCCTCCTGGTGCTTTTCTGTCAGAACAGACAAAACAATCCCTTTTTCTTTCTCTCGCATTTAGAACGTGCCACTGATTAGTCAGTGTATTGTCTGAGATCGATGTAGATGGAAATGTTTGAGATTTTTGAAAATCACCTCTGTTTTCCAAAAAAGACTATATAGCAAATAAAAAGGCTAAAAATACTTCTAAAATAACTAATAATTATTTTCAAAATACAACACTGTTTATCACTGCTATATGTAATCTATTCGATTTGATGCAAACTGAGTCATTGTATATAAAATAGCTTGTGTCTCACAGGTAGCCTAACAGTACTCCGTCCCCAAAGAGTTAAAGTAAAGAAATATTAATAAATAAGAAGTGTGTTGTCAATATCCAATATAAAAACTCGAAGTATCCTAGGTTAATCAAGTCGTCCACACACCAACCAAATACAATTCAATATATATATATATATATATATATATATATATATATATATATATAGATAATTGCTTACCTAAAAGCATTAATAAAAGTAAAACTATTAGAAATATGTTTATTCATAATATATGCATTACCAAATAATTGCATAAATGCAAAAGATCATTTTTAATTTTAACAAAAAGGTTGTTCATTTTTTATTGTTAAAATTGGAATGATCCATCAATATTGACTATGATTGAGTATTATATTTTGTTTTGAGATTATAATAATTAAATTACCATTTACTGTCAATTTTGAACTAACAATTGAGATTCAAATTTATGACTTTCTATTTAATTTAATAAATATGCATATTGGCAATGAAAATGTTGATTTATAAAACTTAATTAATGACTATGTCATCATACTTTATCTGCTATTTAGCAGATTAAACAATTCTTATATAACATAAAGTTGTACAAAAGCTTTTATTACTTAATTATACTAATTTATAATGGGTGATTGTGTTTTTCTCTTGTGTGCAATTTATGCATTGGTATAAGTTTTATGCCCTTATGGCATAATAACACAGTTCCAAATAATAGTTTAGCCTAAAATCATAATTTATTCCATTATCAATATTGGTGAAGAAATTATTAATCCATAAAATATAACCTCAAATACGCACATCTCCAACAGGATAGTCCTTTCAATAGAAACAAATGTTGACTTCTGACATTTTGATAAAACACACATCAACTTTAAATAAAATTTTAACAATACACAAAATCTACTCAGTTCAAGTACGCTAATTTTAATGGATATCGAAATATATGAAACAGGAAGACGCTTTACTTGTTTAAATGATTCATGCGACTACAATATAAAAACTCAAATTATATATAATAATAAATAAAACATTCGTAACGAATACAAGTAAGGACAACCCTATTGTACTATGTACATTGCATTATTTAATTTTGTGTATGTAAGTGCTACTACTCTTCATACACACTGACATATGCAAATACATGTAGATAAGCAAAGTGATACTATTATTACATCTAGATGCAACATCATTCAAATACAATATAACATTTACAATATGACATTTAGCTCGGGCACACCAACATTCATGAATATTTATTTTCTACAAGTAAATTTTGGCTTATTCAAGTATTTTTATATAACTACCTTATTTTTAAATGAATTGAAATAAAACATTGTAATAAAGAATTTGTAAGTAACTTATAATATATAGTAGATTTGTTCCCATTCTACTTATAAGTAAATATACACTCATAATTATAATGATTTCACATAAAAAAAGATGAAATACAATAAGCTGCCATTCTATGAATCAAATAAAATTGAAATTAAAAAATAATTAAAATAAAAACTTAGACAACTAAACTGTTATTTGTAAAAGAATCACAATCTCTTTAATAACTGTTATAACAAAACTAATGGATATTTGCATGCATACATTATACAAATGATTTTTAGAATTGCGAAGCAAACAAAATATTAAATGCTTTCTTGATGCATTCTGGTAATTTAACACATACAAACAAGAAATTCTTCTTTATATAAAAAATCTTCAGTTTATTGATTTTAAAATAATTGGATACATTATCAATTTTAACATTTTTACATTACAATTTGACTGTCCACTAAATGTATGCCAGAATTCATCAAGAAAAATTTAATTTACAATATTTCATATATATATATATATATATATATATATATATATGTGTGTGTGTGTGTGTGCGTGTGTGAGTGTGCGCACATAGCAAACCATTGACAACCATTTGTATTTATATTCCTTACAATTTAATATATTTTGATACATCATGTGTAACTTTGTGCTTAATAACAAATTGAAATGAGTATTAAAAACAATCGTAGAAGGCTTCTTCAATGACTACCGATATGAACTATATTTAGCATTTGAAAAATTAAAACTTAACAATTATAATTCAATTTTAATTATAATTGTTAAAACTAAGAAATTTCATAATATTCATAATTCACATAGAAAAATAATGAAATAACTACATATTGAAAATTATTTATGTCTTAATTCAAATACATCGCGAGCTCACAACTTTTTTCAGGATTTTGTGAATAAAAACAATAATTATAGCGCAATGCTCATTTGTTTATAAGTAAATTCGAGTAATATATTTTTGTGCTCATATGTACTATTTAACTATAAAATAATTAGACGTAGCACCATATTTTTCTGAATAACTTATTTTGTGCTGTATCACATAATTCGCAAAATATACATACTCTTGTTGATTGAAATACCAGACAGACGTTTTGGCCTATTACTTTGATATGATTTACTTATATTTTCTCATAAAGCACAACTACTATTTACTAATCTTTTTCGTTCTACCACAGTGTTTGGTCGCAGAATTCCATGAATAAACATAAAAAACTAAAGTTGTCATGAAAATTGCTTTGATATTTGAGTATTTCATTTATGTATTATTATGTACAGATATCATTTATATAAATCACTTCCAATTACATGAAAAAAATATATAAGAAATCAAATACTAGTTGCAATTTTAAGAATTTGATAAAATCAAAACTGCATTGTGCTCAGCGCGTGTTGCATTACTTGATTTTTATCATTTTTGTATTTACAATATTTTTGTGTTTTCTCAAGATTGGTATAAAATTTTATATCACAATCAAGCAATTTCTATTTTCATTTGATTTATATTTATATTTTGTCAAAATTTTCTCTGTCAGCCAACCACATTAGTTCTTCCTCGGAAACAGATATCTGTACATATGCCTACAAAAATGCATAAATATGCATATACAATCATATAAATACGTACATGCATACAATTCCACAAACATACTAGAAGAAGCATACACACACACACACACATACATATATATATATATATATATATATATATATATATATAATAACCTATTCTAATGTTTTACAAGAAAAGTGTCTGAATATTTTTCCATCAACAAAATTGTACAAATATCTTTTTAGCCTACGTAATACCATCAGTTTTTCCATTATTTGTCAATTTCCTAATGTGTACTATTAATCTATTTAATTTGAAATCAAATAAAGTGTAAATACTATCACTAATTTTTAATAGGAGATTTAAACTTTGTTGTAGTATTAACATTCAATAGTTTTTCTTCAGCTGAGTTCGAAATCTTTCATGAAAATTTGTATGTAGATATTTGTAAATGAATCGAAGATCTTGATTGCCATAATATAATATATATATATATATATATATATATATATATATATATGTGTGTGTGTGTGTGTATGTGTATATATATATATATATATATATATATGTATATATATATATATATATATATATATATATATATATATGTGTGTGTATATATATATATATATATATGTATATATATACATATATATACATAGATATATACATATATATATATATATATATATATATATATATATATATGTATAAATATACATATGTATATGTATATATATACATATCTGTACATAGATATATACATATATATATATATATATATATATATATATGTATATTATATATATATATATGTATATATATACATATGTATATGTATATATATATATATACATATACATATGTATATATATACATATATATATATATACATATATATATATATATATATATATATATGTATATATATATATATATATATATATATATAGTTTGCAAAAATCATGTATATATTTCACTCTTGACTTTACCATAATTAATCTTAAACTAGGAAATTTTTATTCAATCCTAATCTTATGACTGAAGACAAAAAGTCTCTGTACTTTACATTACGTCTCATACTACATATGTCATGGTTATCAATTAGATATAAAGACTATATTCAATATGGAGTAAATCTATTGTATCCACTTCGATATACGGTTGCCTAGAATAAAAAAGGTTTCATTAGGTATAAATTTAATTACTACTATCGAAAATTACTTGTACATATCATTAATGTTTATAATCATTAATCGTTATAATTAATCATTAATATTTGTATAATAAATAAATAAATAAATAATCATTTGTACATATTGTAAATTCTTGGCAAAATACATTTATTTACTTTGTTCAGAAGAATACTAATTAGAACCTGTTAGCGTTTCATGTGTATGTGCTAGTGTTTGTATGTGTATGCAGACACGTATGCCTAAATAACATAAGATTGCATCATCTTTAACCCTCCGTAGGTCGGATATTTATTTACCCGATTTTTTCATTGATCGACAGCTAATGAAATTTTAGGAAAAAACCAGAAATTTCAAGTCGATAGGATTACTAAAAGTTTTTTTTTTTTTAAATAAAGTCGAAAACAGTCTGGCCATACCACTCCGACCGACGGAGGGTTAAGGTGACCATACGTTCCGGTTTGGTCGAGACAGTCCCGGATTTCCACCGAGTGTCCCGGGTTTTTCTAAAAGCAATATTTGTCCCGGTTTTATTTATTTATTTATTTTATTTATTTATTTGAATATATAGCCCACAGATTTCTCCAGGAGGACTCAAAAATACAGTTATTTTACATAATGAATAACAATTATAATATATACAAAATTACAATATACAGTTAGTAACATAAAATGCTTAAGATGAAATAACATATAATGCAGAATGTAACAATATTATTTAAAAACAGAATAAGATAAAATAATGAGATATTTGAAAAAAAAAATAAAAAGGTTAACTTGTGCAGATGGAGATTATTTGATTAGGTGAAGTGTTGTGAATATCTATTTCATTATTAATTAAGTTAAAGTTAGATGACATAAGTAAAATAGGCGCATTTAAGATAGAATTAGATTTAGGAGTAGGATAATTGAAAAATAATTGTGAACGTGTAGATAGCCTTGGAACATTAAAAGATAGTTGATTAAGAATAAGAGGACAGTCTATAGAATTATTGCAAAGTTTAAATAAGAACATAATTGTACAGATAAATCGACGTGAGGCAAGGGAAGGAATACCAAATTTAGAGCTCTTGTTCCGGATTGTCCAGGGTTTTCGAAAAGTATAGGTTTAAACTGATTCTTTGCAATTACTTGATAATAAAATTATGACTGAATCAAATCTCTGAAAATGATATATACAATGAGTATGATTATATGAAACGATACGTTATGAATGAGAAAGTTGACGAATAGAAATTTCTAAAGGTGGAATAAAACAGCCCCCCACATTTATAAATTTTAATTTTACGAAAATTAGCGAAAATTGGTACAAGTGCTAACATTTTCAAGTTAATTATAAAGAGAATTGAACAGAATTTTATGCAAGGCTCAAAAGCAAAAAAAAAAACATACGGATCGAAAAATCATAAGTAAAAAAGGAGTAAGTATATAAAACATGATCGAATAGCAAAATTCTCACTAAAAGCTCGTAATTCTGATTTAAAACAAATAGAGTCGTCCTTATTTATTTATTGCATCCTTGAATAATCTTTTTGTTATTTTATAATTATATATATATATATATATATATATATATATATATATATATATATATATATATATATATATAAGTTATTAAGCATACACACATTATTTATTTAAAAAAAAATTGTCATATTACTTGTTATATTAAGAACAGCCCAAGAACAATTATCATAAAATAGTATATATATATATATATATATATATATATATATATATATATATATATATATGTTAGAGAAGTTAGTTTTGATGTTGAGAAATATGAGTAAATTCTTCAAGGGCATACATCAAATAAAAGGCAAAGATTTAGAAGTTAATCTTTAATTTTTCCAAACGTTTCGACATAGTATTTTATGTCATCATCAGTGGATATAAATATGGTCTTACATCAGTAGCTAGCGCAAGGCACATAATTTTGCACTATTATATATACACTAACTTGTTTTTTTTATTATTATTTTGTTCGTAGTGTTTTGTTATCTACCTATGAATAAAAAGTTATTGCATGTGGCACAATATTTTAATATTGCCTCCTATAAGACGAGGCAATTTAAGTAGAAGAACACGAAATGCTACGAACCAAGCTAATTACCGATCTAATCGTACTGCATAAGAACATAACGACCAAAATGAACATAAAAGTTACTCAATACCAAATGGGCCGCTATGTTAGTAGTAATGAAGCAATTTGGCGAATATTTTCTTTCCCAATTCATGAGAGACACCATTCTGTTATTCACTTAGCTGTGCATTTAGGAAATGGGCAAAGAGTGTACTTTACAGCAGTGAACGCAGGTCAAAGAGCTGTTCAGCCACCATCTACTACATTAACAAGTTTTTTGAAACATGTCAAAACGATAATTTTGCACAAACACTGCTATATTCTGAAATACTAAAATATTCTACTTGGAATCAAGAAGATTTATACGACGGAAACAAGGAAAACCAGTACCAGGATACACATATATCAATTGATCGTTTGGGATGAATGCACGATGGCACATAAAAAATCTTTTGATGGTTTAGACAGAACCTTAAAAGATCAACAGAGCAATCAGAACCGATTTGGTAGATTTTTTTGACAGGACGAAGTCAGTCGGGTCAGCTAGTATATATATATATATATACATATATATATATATATATATATATATCTTATATATAAAATTCTTCTGTAATGGGGTATAAATAGTTATTCCTCCTAAACTATTATTCGGATTTTCATAAATCATCGTGAAGTTTATCAAGGGAATTTTCTAGGATTTTTTGATTCATAGAAATATAGTTAGATTGTAAAAATAAATGGAAAAAATTACAAAAAACCGTTTATCATTGATTGACATTGAAAATATTTGGGGCATTGTTTGACGTTAAAAACAAATAAAAACTGTCATTTGCCAAACATTTCTATTCACTTATAGGCTAAGGCAATATTAAACTAGCTGTAAGTGGAATTCTGTCTTAAGGCAATTAACACACTATAGGCGGGCCCCGTAAAATTACGCTCTGCGAGGACTGTTGCTTATCGGCGGGCAAGGTATTATTACGCTTTCAATAGACTAACTTTAAAAGCGAGTCAAAATACTTTTATGTGATCGGTTTGCATATGATATTGAAAGAATAGCTGATACTTTTCTCTAGATTCAATTGATTTACGTATTGAAAGACTTTTAGAATAAGAATAAGGATAAGAAACAATATGTTTCATCTTCAAGTTTCTTTTCATTCAAGCTACTCGCAATTTGTTTTGTAGATAAATATGCAGAATTTACAACAATAAAAAGGTGTTAATATATATTTTATCAAATATTTTAGTTATTAGTCAGATTTGTATAGTTCAACTCTTTTTTACATTGTTATTTGCAATAATGAAATAGTGGCATCGGATAGCGATAGTAAAGTTTGCGCCAATAATTTATCACAAATTGGAAGTGATTTTGATATTACTGATTTTGGTAGTGTATGTGGATGAAGATTTTTTTCATCCTAGAAGACGTAAGGTTTTACCGATTATTTCCAGAGATTCTGGAAATAATGACAATGAAGAAGTGAAGTGGTCAGAATTTGACAATCCTCCAATTATTGAATCATTTTTAGGTCAAAGTTGCGTTGTTTTGAAACCAAATAGTTTAATTAAAGTAGTTCAGCTATTTTTGCTATTCGGGCCCCAGCACCTCTTCATAAGGGGTGATTTTTTCCATAAATTTCACGTATGTAAAAAGTGGTTTATATATCTACTGTACGTTAAATTTTTAACTTTTCGTAGGTTAGTTATAACTAACCTATATATAGTACTATATATAGGTTAGTTATAACTAACCTAGAAAAATCGAAAAATTTTCATTCTTGATTTTCCGCCCATTACGTAATGGGCGGAAAATCAAGAATGAAAATTTTTCCATTTTTCTACGGTTTTTAGGTTTCTGAACATTTTGGCATACCTCAGAAAAAATGGATGTGTCTGTGTGTGCGTGGTGTTTTTGGTGGCCGCATTTTTTCGTTCACGTTTTCGGGCGCACGGATCAACCGATTTGAATGGTTCAAAAAACATTTGGCAATCGCAGGTCCAGCCGTTACGAAGATACAGAGCAAAAAGTGCAGAAAATAGAAATCGAGTTTTTGAGAGAACGGAGCATCCGATTTGAATGATCTAAAAAACATTAATTTAGTAATGATTGGGAGAAGTGGTGATTAGTTTTTGGCAAAGGCAGGTTCAGCCATTTCAAAGATACGGAGCTAAATGTACACAAAATGGTAGTTTTTGAGAGAAATAACCATCCGAATTGAATGATTCAAAAAACATTCTGATAGTGTTGACATAACAATTGCTTTAGGAAAAAAATATTTCATTCAATACTCAATATTCCTCGAACATTTCGTTATGGTACAGGAAGTTTCAGCAATTTGCCTTAAGGCACGATACCATACGCCACTAGTTTTTGTTAGTTTTATGTTTAATTATGCATTAATTAAATAATTTTTTTATAGTTCAAAACAACCAGACGGCTTTTTTTTTAAAAAAAAAGAGTTATAAAAAATATGTTCAATGTGACAGCCAGTTGTGTTCATGCGAGGCGACGGAAAGAGCACTCGTATCGAGCAAGCGATTTGCCCGCTACACATATCAGTTTGGTCTGACGAGTATTTTTACGGGGCCCGCATATAGTGTGTTAAGACATCGTGCCTTAAGGCAAATTGCTAGAACTTCCCGTACCAAAAATTATTATTTTTTTAAAAACGTTTAACATTTTTGAAAAAATAAGATTTTTGAGAAACTATAAATTGGACAAAAAATTACTTTTTTTTTGAAAAAAAAAATTAAAAAAAAAAATTAAAAAAAAAAAAATTTTTTTGAAAAAAAATGTTTTCTTTATTTTGACATATTTTGGAAAACCAGAACTTTTTCTTTCAAAGCAATCGTACTGCTTTAACTGCATAGAGACAGAATATAAAGCGCGTAAGCGCCGCGTCGCTGTCTAACGGATAAAGTTTTATGATCGAAATGTCAAATTAAATATAAGTTAACTCGGTCAGTGCATCGTGGACGCAGAATTGAGTATTTTATCGTCTATGTGGGAAATGCAAGATATTTCAAAAGTATTTAATATGCGAAACCGGCAAAATAGGTAAGTCTAATTGTACTGAAACATATTTTAATCTATACATTATTATAATAATGATTAGTCATTTGCAGTATATAGGCCGTCTTCAATGCAAATTCTGTTCATGTATTGTGATAATTGATTTATCATGTAATAATTGAAATTTCTAACGCACCAGTCAGAAACATAACCTCAATTCAGTGATATATGAATAAAGAGAAGTAAGTTATATAGTTTTATACATATTCATTTTTTATAGTTCCATTAGTATCAGAACTATTTAGCTAAGCACAAACTGATATAAGTTGGTTTTCAATTGTAGAAAAAATTACAGTGCTGATAACCCCTACGAAAATGGATTTCAAACTAGGGAAATTTGCTCCAATAGAGAAGATAGATACAAAGTTACATAAAATATTAGAAATTATCAATCCTTTGTCACCAAAAAAACAAGCAAGGCTTGAAAACATGCAAGAAGAAAAATAAGAACACATATCGATAAATAAGAACACATATCGTGTTGAAAAGAAAATGAATTGTTGAGTATTTCTTAAGTGATGATCTTGTATTACAGAATAGGTATATTAATGTTTTACACTAAGAGAATTTTAACTTATATGATTTAGTACTAATTTGTAATGTTTTACTTTTAGGAAATTCACGTATTTAATACGAAACCGGCAAAGGTGAGTATAATTGTACTGATTTTTTTCAATTTACAAATTATTATATTAATGATTAATTAGTTATTTTCAATATATAGGTCATGTTCTATGCAAATTCTGTTTATGTATAATTGATTTATCACATAATTATTGATAATTGATTGTTTATGATAATTGATTTATCACATAATTATTGAAATTATTGACCAGTCAAAAATCACATAACCTCAATTCAGTGATATGATACGAATATTATAGGTAGATAAGTGTAATATATATGGTATTATACATATTCTTTATGATTCCATTAGTATCACAACTATCGGATATTACACATTATATGGATTAAGATTAAGTGTTGAAGAGAACATGAATTGTTCAGTATTTCGAGTCTGATGATCTTGTGTTGCAGAATTGGTATATTAAGGTTCTACATGAAGAGAATTTTAACTAATATGATTTAGTACTAATTTGTAATGTTTTACTTTTAGGAAATTCACATCTTGAAAATTAAGAGGATAAAATCGATGCAAGAATAATTATCTCTGTCATATGATCGTAAGAACTACATAGTCATTAACTTCAAATAATGAGTATGTTTAGAGGTAATGTTCACAAATGACTAATTTGTTCACAATGTTTTCAATTCAAAATTTGTTTACAATGTTTCTAAGATGTTTGGTTCTATTTTAGATAAATTAACAGATGCAAGTGAGTTGAACATATTTAACGCAAGGCTTAACTTTGCCAAGTCTGATTTAACTGAAGTTGCCAAGAGAGTTATACATAATACATATTATGAATAAATAAATAATTATTTTTATGGGTTAACATTTTATGGACTGTCAAATTTTAGTTTTCTAATGTTGTAACTATGTAATATGTAAATTTTGCATATTGTAAATGATATTATTTAATAAAATTACTAAATATCCGAAATAGATTCTATATTCGCAGGAAATTTAATTAAATAATTATGTAACATAAAAGACACCCACACGCTTTTTTATTCAACTTAGATACATAGCAAAAATGCAACTGCGTCGTATTAGTGTGCAACGAAACAGTCGTTACATTCTTGCCCGCGAAATAGATACTTCTGTGTGCCTCCCAGGTACGCTACGTAACATCCATGGCTTTATTACGTTTTGTGGTTTACTGGGAAGTTTAAAAGTAAAAATAATTTAGACTCCTTTGCCACTTCTCGGGGGGATGGCAACCCTTTTCAGTGGTGTAATTGTATCTCTTTCAAAATAACGCCGGATATCGGCAAAAGAACTAATTAGAAGAGAAATAGTTTAAAAATGTTTTTAAAAAAAGCAATTACTTTTCATGTTACTGGCTACTGAAAATTGTTTTTTTGGCGTTTTTCATCGTTTTTTGCAAATATTTCTAAAAATATACATTTTAACGAAAATCATGTAATGAAAAAATCATATCAATTAAAATCCTAATAAATGGGTGTTCTTTAAAGTGTTCTAGGAACAATAATAGGCTAGATATGAAAATGGGATTTTATAGTACTCAAAATAATCTTTAAAATGAGTACTTCTGCGTGTAAAATGAGTGAGCTATCATGCAGATAAAAGAGGTATACAATGTTTTTTCCATTTAAATCAAATAGTTTATGAGTGCTATGGAAAAGGCAGGAGTTAAAAAGAGCTTGATAGAAAGAACAAAAGAAATATATAGTGAGACAAGAAATAAAGTAAAAGTAGGAAACAAAACAAGTGAGGTGTTTTGGACAAGAGAAGGAGTCCGTCAAGGATGCCCGTTAAGTCCAACACCGTTTACGATCTTAATAGCGGATTTGGAGAAGGTGCTGAGAAAAGGGCAAACGGGAGGCGTGGTAGTTGGAAAAGAGAAATTTTGGAGCCTAGCGTATGCGGACGATCTGGCAATTTTGGCAAGACATGCAGAAAACATTGAAGCGGCTAGAGCGGTACTTGGAGAAAAGGAAATTGGTATTGAATGAGGAAAAGTCGAAGGTTATGCTTTTTAAAAAAGGGGGAGGGAGAAAAAAAAGTACAAACTGGCCATGGAAAGGGGTCAGTATAGAGGAAATTAAAGAGTTTACTTATCTGGGGTACCACTTTACAAAAAGTGGCAAAATGAAAGAGCATATCAAAAATCTGACTAAAAAAGCAAACACAGTAATGAGAAGTACGTGGAGCCTCGGCGAGAAGTTATTCCACAATAACTTCAGCAGGAGAATTAAGATGTTTGACAGTTTGGTAGTCGGAGTGTTGGCTTACGGCGCAGAGATTTGGGGTTGGAGAGAGATCGCAGAACTCGAAAGAGTACAGAAAAAATACCTGAAATGGATACTTGGTCTGGGGTCCTGTACACCAGATTATGTACTCTATGAGGAAGTAAAACGAGACAAATTACATCTTAGATTAGCTAAGAGAGCGATTAATTATGAAGAGAAACAGTTAAAGACAGGAGTAAATGCCATAGTGAAGGAGTGTATTAGCGAAAGAAGAAGAGGTAAAGGGGTTAAAGAGAGGTTGGATGAAAGGATAAGATATATAAACAAATGTGGATTTGGTCAGGAGGGCATAGTTCAGCTGAGTGAAACCGGAGCGAATGTTGGAGAGGTACTGCGGGAGAGAGGAAGCGAGGTACAAAGTCAGGAACACTGGAACAAACTGGAAAGATCCAGATACAATAGAAAGTATAGAGAAATAATGACAAGTGGACTTCCGCAGTATCTAAGAGGCTGAAATAATGGTTGCGATCAGAGAGTAATTGCGCGGTATAGATGTGGCACCATGGAGAAAAATAACAAACACTGGCTAAACCCTGAAGAACGAAGGTGTGAGCTGTGCGGGAGGAGGATGCGCGATGTTAGAGAGAACAAGCATTTCTATAGAAGACGTTCTCTGTGGCAAAAATGATAAAAAAAGTCTAGGCTGGTTAAAAACGGTTAAAGGAAAAAGAGTTACTTGGGCAACCAGTCCAGAAGTTAAAGTTATTTTTTGTATATAAAGTAGGTTTAAGGTATTATTGTGACTTAAGATAATGACGTATTTCTAAGCCATTAGGCTGAAATAAATAAATATAATAATAATAATAATAGTTTATGAGTGCTATTTCCACCAAAATAAAAATAATTGTATTCCCTCTAGAATTAACTTGGTTTAAGAGATCTTGACGGACTCTAAAAAATACCACAAATTTAGTACAAACGATTTCCAAGAAGCTAATAATTTCATGAAAAAAAAACTATTTTAAAAAAAGCGAACAATTTCTCATTATTATATATCTGAAAGAATAAAAGATACGGATAAAGGTATATAGATGAAAATTCAAGGTCTTTTTCTGATTAATTATTGCTTTTTATTATTTTTCTGGATTGAGTTATGATTGTTTAGAGCAAGGATGAGCAACCCGCGGCCCGCCAAGCATTTCCCAACAACAGATTATTTTTCTAGATATTTTATCAAATACGGCTGCAAAGGCTAATTTTGTCGTCAGTCAACTTCCGGTAAAAACTGTTGATCGAAACAATAGCATTTCCTGATAAAATAAATATTAATTTATTTAAATATTAGTTTAACAATCTTCAATATTGCAAGAAAAATTAAGAACTTGTCCGAGAACATAGCAATAACGCATTTCTAAATTTAAAATAATTAAATAAGTATATCTTATAAAGTCGCGAGGGTTAAATAATCGTAAATTAAGTAAGACTTCCTGATCATTTAGATCCTGAATATGTCGATTTTCAATTCTAAAGTACGTTAGCTTAATAGTGATGCAATGCTTAAAGGAGCATACGACTCAAATGACAAAATACGATTGTTTTTGGATGTGAAATAATAATTATATTATTACTTTCGGCATTTTGGTAATTAAGACTAATATCTTTTGCAGAATCTTGTGTTTCACTTTTCATATTCAAAAAAAAGAAAATGTGAACAAATTTTTATTGTGATTCCAAATGTTCAAAGCTAACAAGACAGCTTCGCAATTTAATATGCAAAATAATATTGATTTAAAAAATGCACTTTTTCAGTAAACACCGATTTTTTTTTATAAATCTTATGTCAGCCTGAGAAATTTTCGCTTTTGAAAAAAAAAACGCAAATCAAATTATGATAAATTCTTTTTTTTTTTGAGGAACGCATGTGCCCAAAAAATTACACAGGTCCACAAAAGAAAAGTCGCTGGATAATAATTAATTCATTAAGAAAAAAATCTAGATTGAAGATTGTGCCGGCTTTTAAATGTTTTTCAATATTTTGTGCCCCAATTTTAACTATAGATTTATCTTCAGCGGTAAAAGGTACATTAGAAATCATATGTCACACACCCAATTAATTGACTTGTGGTTAATTTCAACCACAAAATTCATAAAAAATCACCACCTATCAAAGCTGAGTAAAACATATCAAAGCTGCATACGCGTTGCATTTCGCATTAAAAAAATTAAATAAAGAACAAAATCTGAAAAAAACGCTGATATTGATCAGCTTATATAAAAAAACAGTGCTTTTAAATATTATTGGTTTTCATTTTGTATTAATATTTATAAACACTTATACACTCGAAATCATATAAAATATATACTTTGTTCAATTTTATATCTTTGTTCTTTTCTTGTGGCAATTTTGTAATTTTGTTGCAATTACATTATTCCCGCGCTCAGTCAATACATCTTTTGACTTAATTTTATATCAGACTTTTATCAGAGATTATGAAAAATGTTCAATTTTATTAAAACAAGCAATTTATTTTTACATGGTTTGTACATCCGTAACAATTTTTTTTAAATCTTGTTCTTTATTTTAATTTTTTTTATGCGAAATGGAAAACTACACACAACTCCAAATTTTTATTTTTTTATAATAAACATTTTAGTAGTCCAATCATTTTTTATATAGCTCGGTAATCGATCAGTTAACTATTATCGCCTTTTTTGTGAACGTTTTTAATTGAAATTCGATCAAGATTTTTTTTGAGCTTCTAAAAAAGCTTAAATTTATCTGCTTTATCCGCTGCAATATTTTAAAAATGGCAACAAAATGGTTACCATCGATAAAACTAAATGATTTGCAGGCTTATCCTATTGTACACAAATAATTCTCGATGTGCATAAGAAGTACATAGTTTTTGAATGTCTTACGAAAGGAGCTATCTCAGCAAAAAAATTATAAATTTATTTTAAAATCAGGAGATAAAACTGTTTTTGAGAGAAAACTGAAATTTTTTTCAGAGTATAACATAATTACAACATGGATGTTAGTATTTTAGCCTTGCAGTGAGTAAATTATCCAATATTTATTAGTATTTTAGCGTTTACAGTGGGTAAAATTATATTAATTAAATGTAATAATATTTATACATTTGGGATTAGTTAGTCATTTCTTATACTAATCATTTTCTAAAAATATTTTCCGTAGCTAGTATATATATAAATTACGTGCGGCCCGCCAAAAAATTTGAAAATTCAAATTGGCCCGTGGCTTAAAAAGGTTGCTCGCCCTTGGTTTAGAGAGCGTGCGCGGCTGTCCAACCAGAGTGTCTTTCGAGTCCTTTAATCCTTTGCCGTTTCAAAATAAGAGAAGTTATGGTAAAATTTATGATAGAGAAAGTTGTGATAAATTTGGAAAATCAATGTTTTAGTCGTGAATAAACAAAAAATCATTCATTTATACATCCACATCTACAGGTATGACCAAAAATCTAAAACCTTGGCATTAAAATAAATTGAGCTATTGGAAATAAATTTGCAGTGTAAAATTTTTAATATACAATTTTATTTAACATATTTTATTATTTGTTAAATGGATAATGAAAGTGTTAACTGTGGGAATTGAGAATCATCATTTTATTTGAAGCAGTTCTACATTTAACATCACTTATATATTGGTGTAAATAGTAATTCAAAAAACAATAATTATTATTTTTAATTCATGAATGGTAAATATTAGTATATGATATTGAAAAAACGTAGGTGTGGGTACAGGACAACGTCTGTCGGGTCATCTAGTATATATATATATATATATATATATATATATATATATATATATAAACCTCGTGTCACGATGTTGGTTCGCGATGGACGCTCAAACTACTAAACCGATTTTAAATTTTATTGGTTCATCGTGTGCATATATATCCAACTTAGCTTATAGGAAATTTTGAAAAGTAAATTTAAAACATAAATATATAATTTTTATCAATTTCAATAAATTTTGACAGATATTTACTAAAAAAAAAGAAAACACAAATAACAAATGTCAATGATTATGAAAAATTCGAGAGAAAAAGATTTATGATTTTTGAAAAAATTTGACAGTTCAAAAAAAATAATTCAAAAACATATACATATATATTTATATCCGACATTTATATTCAAATTAGGAAAAATGCTATATTCAAAATCAATGTTTATAGTTTTAAATCTAATTAAAAATCAATGTTTATAAATTTAAATAAATGTTGACATGAAAAAAAAAGTGAAATGTCATTTGTCAATATTTATGAAAATTATTAGAAAAATAGATTTATTATTTATATTATTTGATTTGCTTACGAAATTAGTTCGGATATCAAAAATTCCTCAAAACATAATAGATCACAATGGAAAAGCGACATATTGAATTAAACATTAATCATAAACAAAATTTTGACAGTTCAAAAAAAATGAATTTTTAACGACTTCAATAAGAAACAAATACATCAATTATTCCAAGTTATTTTATAGGCAATATTGCCAATCAAATTATAGACACAAAACATTATTGAAAAATAAATTATATTATATTAAATTTCGACCAAGAAGGAAATATTTTGGCATTTATAAGTTTAGTGCATATTGGATATATGAAATTGACATTCACTATTTTTAAATTAAATGAATTTTGTTGTGAAAAGTAATTTAAAAAAACAATAATTATTATTTTTAGGTAAACATTAAATATTACATATACTAATATTTAATGTTTACCTAAAAATAATAATTATTGTTTTTTTGGTATGTGTAGGTGTGATGTCAAACATCGTCAATTCATTAAAATTCAGAATAATAAACTACAATTTTAGAGCATATAAGCACATGTCTGTGCAATATAATTAAAATGTGTTTAATAATATAAACACATTGTATAAATTTAAATGTGTTTTAGAAAATTCAATTAGAAATTGCAATGTTTAGATTTAATTGAGAACAAAAACTTTATTTTCGAAATAAACAGTTGAAAATTTTATCTATATATCAAAATCTCAATTTCGGTTGATGAAGTCAATTATAACACATTTCGGGGAGTTTATGCAACTTGCCTTAAGACTAAATGTCACTTTCAACTAGTTTTTAATTTATTAACTTCCCGTAGGGCAAGTTATAGTAATCGCAAAATAATCGAAAATGAAAATTTTTATATATCTTTACGTTTCAAAGGTTTCTGAATATTTTGGCATACCTTAGAAAAAATGGATGTATTTGTGTGCGCGCGTGTGTGTGTGTGTGCGGATACAATTTTTCGTCGACGATTTCGGGAACACCGATCAACCGATTTGATTAATTCAAAAAACCTTCGATTCGTATTGATAAGGTGACGTGCTGATTAGTTTTTGGCGAAGGCAGGTCTAGCCGTTCCGAAGATACGAGGCAAAAAGTGCCAAAAACGGTAACTAAGTTTTTAAGAGAACAGAGCGTCCGATTTGAATAATTCAAAAAACATTTTATTTGTATTGACAAAATGAACAACTGGTATTTTTGGGAAGGCAGGCCCAGCGGTTATGGACTCTCAATAAAAATAAGTTAAAAAAATGTCATTTGGCGGTCAAAAATGTTTGTTGGACATATGTACATCCAATTATCAGATATTTTATAGAGATTTTAATATTATGTACGCATTTTGTGTAAATTTTTTTGGGTTCCGTACCAAGATTTTTAATTTTGAAGTTTTTTTATATGGTTCAAACAAATGTCCTCGACATTTTCGACAGTATAGAATAACCGATTTGTATGATTAAAATGTCATTCGGTTCGTACTCGATCGCGAGGCGTTTTTGCAAAAGGCAATTTTGCCGTTTCGGAGGTATAGAGCGTAAAGGGTGTAAAAACGGTTATGCAGTTTTTGAGAGAACGGATTATCCGATTAGATTAATTGGAAAAATATTTTGCTTGAGTAGATGGTGTGCAAAAAATGCATTTACAGATAATTTAGTGAGTTTGAAAATTTAAAAAAAAATCCAAATTTCCAAATTTTAAAAATATTTAAAAAAACGTTGTTTTAGATTCCAAAAAATTTTAAACTTCAAAAAAAATTTCAAAATTTTGAAAAAAGCATTTCAATTATCAAAAAATTTCTAAATTATCAGAAAAATCAAATTTTAAAAAAATGGACTCTTGTAAACGTACACATAAGTTGTTTATAAAATACGCCCATCACCCAATTTAAAAAGCACTTATAAATTTAAAGTATGTATTTATAATAAATAATCTATCTGAAAATCTTCAAAACAATTATTGATTATTTTTTCATTCCTCGAATGTTTAATTACGGTATGGAAAGTTCCAGCAATTTGCCTTAAGGCACGATGCCATGCGCCCCGCTAGTTTCAAATAATATATAAAATACGCCATTTCATTGCGTATCGACTATAAATTATATGTTATTATTATATTATATATTAATTTAGATGTTACTTAATATTTTAGTAAAAAAGGGACTTTTTTACAAATATCTGATTTTGAGCACATTCATTTCATTGTAAACTTCCAGAAGGAGAAGTTTATGTTTTCATCAAAAATTCCGATTCGCTAATTTTATGTTTTCTCGACGTTTCAAGCCATTCTGAATCGATTGAGACCAAATTTGGAAAAAATATGTGTGTGTGTGTGTGAACAGATTTTTTGCCGTAAATCGACGTTTTCTCAAAAATGGCTTGACCGATTTCAAAAATTTAAAAGCCATTCGATGTATCTCGATGAGGACTAGCGTTTATCAATTTTGCGCGGCGAGCAGCCAAGCCGTTTCTTTGTAAAGAGCAGAAAAGTGAAAAAAAATTTCGTCCACGTTTTAGCCCGCAGTTCTTAATCGATCTTGAAAATTCAAAAACCGTTCGAAAGATATTGATTGGGAATCGTGCTGTTGTCGTGCAGTTGTCGGTAGAGATCGGCCGGGCCGTTTTCTTGTAATAAAGTGTTAAAAAAAAATTTTTCGACGATTTTTATTATTATTTTTTTGTCGGTAGATACCATGGTCTTCTAGATCATACTAAAATATTATGGCTCTACGACAATATTACGACCTTACGACAAGTAGTTTAATTTTAAAAATTCATCAAAATTTAAGAAAATGAGTAGTTTTTTTCACGTTTGTTAAAATTAAAATTGGACGATTTTATTTAGTATAACGATAGAATACTTGGTTTCAATGAACATATCAAGCCATTAAAGTCCTATGAAAACTGGTTCAATTATAACAATGTTGATTTCTGAAAATTTATTTTTGGAAATTCTCCGTGTCAAAGTGTTCGCTCGTTTTCAATTATGTGTAATAAATCCACTCGGTATACTTTTAATCACTCATAAATTAATTTAGTTTTTATTGATTAAGTCGATTAATTACACATATCTGGAAGTTGATGTAACTTGCCTCAAGGCAAAATACCAAACCAACAAGTTTTCATTTATTTCAAATTAGTGTGTGCTAAAAAATATAAATAAGAAATATGTATTAAAATGAAATTGACTATTAAAATGAATTTCAAAATTATTTGACAATTAAAATTCAATTTTCTATATTTGCAGTAATGTTACACACACCACTATTACTTACTAAAATATTCGATTTTTATTACTGTACTTTCTTTTCAAATTTATGGCGAATAATTTACTTTTTCTTCACAATCTGTCGTTTATAATATCTTTGCTACTTTGTATTTATCATTTTAATTGTTTTTTTTTTCAAATTTTTGAATGCTAAAATAATTTGACATTTAATAATAATTTCAAACATAATAATTGATATTATTTTTTTCAAAGTATATTTTTCTTTACCACGAAACGTTATTAGTTACATTAGAGTTTTTAAACTGTCCATTTTTTTCTGATTTATGACAAATGAATTTATTTAATCATAACCATATTAACTTCCCGTAGGTTATAGTAATGGGTCAGTAAAGGGAAGCAAGGAGTGCAGAAAATGGAAACTCGGTTTTTGCGAGAACCGGGCATCCGACTGGAATGATTTAAAAAACATTCAATTCCTAATAATAAGAAGAATTGGAGATTAGTTTTTGGCAAAGGCAGGTCCAGCCGTTTCAAAGATGCGTAGCTAAATATAGAAAGAAATTGAAGTTTTTGAGAAAACGAAGCATCAGATTTGAATAATTCAAAAAAACTTTTTGCTTGTATTGACGAAACGATCATTTTTCGAAAAAGCAAAAAAACATTTTTTTTTCAAAGTTTAAAATAATAAATTCATTACGTTTTGTTTATTTACTTTTTATGTAAACTTATATAAACATCATCGTTCAATGTATAAGCTCTTATACTTTGTCCATAAAATACGAATAATAAAAGTTACAGTATTTATAATAATATATTCGAAAACATTTAATATTCTTCGAATATTTTATTACAGTACGGGAGTACCAGCAATTTGCTTTAAGGCACGGTGCCATACACCACTAGTGTCGCTTTGAAATCATGGTTTACAATATCTTTTGTTATCCAAATGAACACTGTAAGCAAATGAAAAAAGCAAATCATAAATCAATTTATCTCGAAGTTTACAGAAAGATCAACGACTGTCATTTCGTAGTGTTGTGTTTTATAGTTATTTCAGTGTCTTACTGTTAAAATTAGCTAAGTTCTTTAACCTCTTGACTTACGATTTAGATGCAACAATGTCGGTCCAAAGTTGTTCAAGCTAGTGCCATCGTTCGCGACTATTTTTCCACACAGTGTACAGTTTACCACAAAAATAAAAATAATTTTGTGTTTTATAGTTTCGTATAAATAAATATTTTGTAATATAAGCGATTACCGTAACGAGCCATGCCCGTAATATTCGCTTCTGGGCCGATTATCATACGCGGGCGTATAGACGCGTAATATTTATGTTTTGCCTAGCCATCGTACGCGGGCTCTGCTCGTCATTGCAAGTTTAAGGGGTTGACACTAAACCTACCGACAATTCATATATACCAATACCAACTGCGCGCGGTCAAATTGACCTACAATCAAAGTTATTTTAATATTTATTTCAGATAATGATTGATTTTTATTTTCATAAAATTTCATCTAAATTTATTTTTATATAATTTCTAAAAAAATAATAAAAAAATAAAATAAAATGAAATAAATTACATATGCATTCATAATATACTTTATTCAGCTTTCTCACATTATTAACTTCCCGTAGGGTAGTATTTCTCGACGTTTTGAAGGCATACCTCAGAAAAAATGGATGTCCTTGTGTGTTTCTTTTTCGTCCACGTTTTCGGGCGCACGGATAAACCGATTTGAATGATTCAAAAATCATTCGATTCCTATTGATAGGGACATGTGCTGATTAGTTTTTGGCTAAGGCAGGTCCAGATGTTACGGAGATAAATAGCAAAGAGTGCAGAAAATAGAAAACGAGTTTTTGAGAGAACGGGGCATCCGATTTGAATGAACTAAAAAACATTCAATTTGTAATGATTGGGAGAAGTGGTGATTAGTTTTTGGCAAAAGCAGAACGCACGTTACACAAGCAGAAAGTTCTTTGAATCATTTAAATCAAACGCTTAGTTCTCTCAAAAACTGCCATTTTTTGCACATTTAGCTCCGTATCTTCGAAATGGCTGGGCCTGTCTTTGCCAAAAACTAATCAGCACATCTCCCTATCAATAGAAATCAAATGTTTTTTAAACCATTTAAATCGGTTGATCCGTTCGCCCGACAACGTGGACGAGAAATTGTATCCATACATACACACACACACATACAGATCCATTTTTTCTGAGGTATGCCCAAATCAGAAACCTTCAAAACGTCGAGAAATGTAAAAATTTTCAATTTCGATTTTTGGACGATTACAATAACTTACCCTACGGGAAGTTAAAAAGCGCTTTTTGGCGTTAAATTATTAGATATTTTATAAAGGCTTTCGTAATGTGTACACATTGTGTGTACGTTTTATTGGGTTCTGTACTAAGATTTTTTATTTTGAAGTTTATTTATATGGATCAAACAAATGTTCTCGACAATTTCGACAGTATGGAATAACCGATTTGAAAAATTTAAAAAACATTCGATTCGTATTGATAAGGAGACGTGCTGATTAGTTTTTGGCGGAGGCAGGTCTAGCCGTTCCGAAGATACACGGCAAAAAGTGCCAAAAACGGTATCTCATTTTTTAAGAGAACGGGGCGTCCGATTTTAATAATTCAAAAAACATTTTACCTTAATTATTCCTTTAACAAATATTAAAATATGTTCAATAAAATTGTATATCAAAAATTATACACTTATAGAACAAATTTATTTCCAATAGCTTAATTTATTTTAATGCCAAGAGTTATCCAATATTTTCAGTCATACCTGTAGATGTGGATAAATGAATGATTTTTTGTTTATTCACGACTAAAATATTGATTTTCCAAATTTATAACTGCAATTTATAGAACAAATTTATTTCCAATAGCTTAATTTATTTTAATGCCAAGAGTTATCCAATATTTTCAGTCATACCTGTAGATGTGGATAAATGAATGATTTTTTGTTTATTCACGACTAAAATATTGATTTTCCAAATTTATAACACAAAAAATCATCGTCTGCCTTTTTGATTTATGATCATAGCATAATATACACGTGTTGAAATTTGAAGTCTTTTAAAAAGTATAACAAATTCAGAAAGAATTAATATATAGCATTCGCGGTAAAGGTACAATATCACCTTGGATTTTTCTACCCAAAATAATTGCTTCAATAATGTTGCCTATAATTTTTATAATTTCGTACTATATTTTAACTGGCTTTCAGTAATTTTAATATCTAAATTACATTTTTCTCACTAATAATACAATATACATTATTACTTAAGTTCATATTTGAAGTGAATTAATTTGTCAAATCCGGTTCACGTGTGCTCTATTCAACCTACGATCAACAAAATTATTGCAGTAAATGAAGAGGAAAAAAGCTTGTGCCCTGCGAATTTTTTTAATGTGCTCCAATTTGCTTCATATTTTAGAAATAGGCTAATTTTAATCTTAAGTTCAGAAGTGAAAACAATTTGCACTCCATCACCACCCCCGCATTAATTATAACTTATTGATTCTGATTATAACTCTTTTGAATCTGATTTTATCACAACTTGTAATACACTAATTTGAAGGTAATTTAATGAGCTACAATTTTCTCTATCATAAATTTTATCATAACTTCTCTTATTTTGAAATAACGAAGGGTTAAAGGGCTCGAAAGACACTCTGGCTGGACAGCCGCGCACACTTTTAACAATAATAACTCTATCAATATTTGTGTAACAGAAAAATAATAAAAAGCAATATTTAGTCAGAAAAAGACCTTGAATTTTCATCTATATACCTTTATACGTGTCTTTTATTCTTTCAAAGATATAATAATGAGAAATTGGTTGTTTCTTTTTAAATGGATTTTTTTTCATGAAATCATGAGTTTTTTAAAAGTCGTTTGTACTAAAATTGTGGTATTATTTAAAATACATCAAGATCTCTTAAATCAAGTCAATTCTAGATGGAATACGATTGTTTTTAATTTTGGTGGAAATGGCCCTCATAAACTTTTTGATTTAAATCAAAGAAACATTGTATGCGTCTTTTATTTGCATGATAGCTCACTCATTTTACACGCAGAAGTACTCATTTTATTTTAAAGCTTATTTCGAGCACTATAAAACGCCATTTTTATATCTAATATTGTTAAAACACCAATTTATTAAAATTTTAATTGATATAATTTTGTTCATTACTTGATTTTCGTTGATAGGTATATTTTTGAAGATATTAGCAAAAAACGATGAAAAACGCAAAAAAGTAACAAATTTTCAATAGCAAGTAACTTAGAAAGTATTTGCTTTTTTGAAAAACATTATTAAACATTTTTCTCTTATAATTAGCTATTTTATCGATATCCGACATTATTTTTTTTAAAAAAAAGTAAAATTACACCACTGAGAAGAAATGTTATCCCCCCGGGAAGTGGCAACGGAGTCTAAATTATTTTCACTTTTGAACTCGAGAGTAAGATGAACCTAATTCCCAAATTTCATGCAAATTGGAGGACAGTAAAAAAAATTCAGACCCAAAACGCTCCATTGACTTGATTAAATATTCCGTATCCAATGCCAAACATACGAATTTTTGACACAATGAAACATCTAAATAATTTTTTGAATAAGTAAATTTTTTTTGTATTCTGTTTTAGTAAAGTAAGGCAAAACACGACCGCATTAGTTAAAAAATAATAATTTGTCACATTGAGTATGGGCGCAACACTTCAGTCAGTCCACAACCCGTCAGACGCATGCGCAAACTGTTACCTGCCAAATATATAATGTATCTATATTATATTAATTTTTGGTATATCTCAGCTGCTTCTCGGCAATAATAATGTAGACATTATATTTTTAACTTCCCGTAGGGTAAGTTATAGTAATCGCAAAAAAATCGAAAATGAAAATTTTTATATATCTTTACGTTTCAGAGGTTTCTGAACATTTTGGCATACCTTAGAAAAAATGGATGTATGTGTGTGTGCGTGTGTGTGTGTGTGTGTGTGTGTGTGTGCGTGTGTGTATGTATGTGCGGATACAAATTTTCGTCGACGAATTCGGGAACACGGATCAACCGATTTGAATAATTCAAAAAACATTCGATTCGTATTGATAAGGAGACGTGCTGATTAGTTTTTGGCGAAGGCAGGTCTAGCCGTTCCGGAGATACGGGGCAAAAAGTGCCGAAAACCGTAACTCAGTTTTTAAGAGAACGGAGCGTCCGATTTTAATAATTCAAAAAACATTTTACTTGTATTGACAAGGTGAAGAACTGATCATATTTTCATAAAGGCAGGTCTAGCGGTTTCGGAGATCTAACGAAAAAAGTAGAAAAAAATGCCATTTGGCGGTCAAAAATGATCATTAGACATACGCACATCAAATTTTCAGATATTTTATAGAGATTTTAACAATAAGTATAAATTTTGTTTATTTTCCTATGGGTTCCGTATCAATGTTTACCCGTTAGACAGCGACGCCGCGCTTACGCGCTTTATATTTTGTCTCTATGCAGTTAAAGCAGCACGATTGCTTTGAAAAACAAGTTCAGATCTTCCAAAATATGTCAAAATAAAGAAAACATTTTTTTTTTCAAAACAAAAAAATTTAAAAAAATTTTTTTTTTTAAAAAATTTAAAAAAAAAATTTTTTTTTCAAAAAAAAGTAATTTTTTGTCCAATTTATAGTTTCTCAAAAATCTTATTTTTTCGAAGTAAATTTTTTTCAAAAATGTTAATCGTTTTTAAAAAAAATAATAATTTTTGGTACGGGAAGTTTCAGCAATTTGCCTTAAGGCACGATGCCCTAATTGCCTTAAGACAGAATTCCACTTACAGCTAGTTTTATTCATAATCATGAATATATTATATTTTAATATTGTCTTAGCTCATAAGTGAATTAAAATAATTGGAAAATGACAGTCTTTATTTGTTTATGCCTCAAGTATTTTCAATGTCAATCAATGATAAGCGGTTTTTTGTAATTTTTTTCCATTTATTTCTACAATCTGACCATATTTCTATGAATCAAAAAATTCTAAAAACTTTCCTTAACAAACTTCATAGAGATTTATTAAAATCCAAATAATCGTTTAGGAGGATTATCTTTTCATACCCCATTACAGAAGAATTTTATATATAAGATATATATTATATTTTGTAGAACTTCGAACAACGACTCCAAAAAGTAATAAAAAAAACAAAAAAGTTTTTTTTTAAATTGTTTATTTACTTCGACGTTTTGGACTAGGTACATTCCATCTTCAGGACATCTGTCAAGAAACATGATCTTGATAAGATTTAAGCATCCAATATGATCAAGAAAACAGAAAATGATGGATTTTTTAATTAATGAAATTGTTGAAAAAATAATGAACAGAAATATGATAATATAATCAAAATGAAAATGATAAAAATAAATAAGTGGATTATATAACAAAATATTAAAAATGTTAAAAATTGGAAAGTTTTAGAAAGTTTTAAGAAAAGATTACTGAAAAAAGCAGAATTAATTACCTGTATGATTGAATATACACTAACACTTTTTCACTAAAAAAGATTTTATCAAAAAAAAGTGAATTGATAAATTTCTTTTCAGACGAATAAACAAATTTTGTAATTCAAAATTTCTTTAAATTATATCTTTTTTGAGTTTGTTATTCGAGACTGTTGGTAACAAACTGATTATAGCAAGTATATGTGTGCGTGTTGTTTTTATATATCAGGATGTAAATACCTAAATTATCGATCTTAGATGAATATCGATATTGATTATTTGTCAAATAGTGTAAACACTATTAGAAGCGTTCATAAGTATAAGACAACTTTCCGCAAATAACCTCTTAAAGATGCAATTTTCATGATATAAAATTTTTGGAGTGAATTAAACGAGTGGGCATATTCGACCGAGTGTTGTACCAAGGTTCTTTGGAATTTTTTTTTTGTTTATGGTGGACCACACTTAGTTCATGATGCCTCATTCTTATGTGTATATATTGTGAGGTTTGTCCAATGTATTGGAAAGAACAGTCGTTGCAAGAAACAGAATATACTACGTCAGTATTGAAATTGGGTGGAGTAGGAGTCATTGTCATATTTCTGTACATTATTTTTTAACAATTTTATTAATTAAAAAATCCACCATCTTCTGCTTTTCTTAACCATATTGTTCGCTTAAATCTTATCAAGATCATGTACCTAGTTCCAAAACGTCGACAGTAAATAAATAAAGAAAAGGTTTATTAAAAAAACTTTTTTTTTATTACTTTTTGGATTCTTTGATCGAAGCTCTACAATATATACATATATATATATATATATATATATATATATATACATATATATATATATTAGAGTGGTCCTTAACAATGACATTTTCGAATTTCTTTGCTCCCAAGGGCGCCAATACTTCCAAATGAATAAAAAATGAATCTCTAATAGTATTAGCTCTTAATATAAACATAGATAGAGCGCACGCCAATTGAAAGTTTTTTATATTTGTTATTAGCATACGTCATTACGTAAATTCTTCCGCCATGAACTCAAGTATTATGACACATAAGAATATTTATAAGCTACTTAACCACTAATTATATCCATGTGAGCTGTTTTATAATATTTATTCATCACGAAATCAAGATAATAATTTGAGTTACAACATCACTAATTAAATAAATTTTTTGCTGCAAAATTAATCTTGATTCCACGATGAATAGGATTTAATTAGAGGTTTGAGTGGTTTATAAATATTCTTATGTCATAATACTTGAGTTCACGACGGATAGCGCAAGAAATTACTTAATGACGTATGTTAATAACAAATATAAGAAATTTGTTATTAAGAAAACTTTTATATATATATATATATATATATATATATATATATATATCTATATATATATATATATATATATATATAAATCTCGTATCACGATATTGGTTCGCGATGGACGCCCAAACTACTGAACCGATTTTAAATTTTATTGGCTCATCGTGTGCATATATATCCAACTTAGGTTATAGGAAATTTTGAAAAGTAAATTTGAAATATAAATATATAATTTTTAAAAATTTCTAAAAATTTTGACAGAAAATGACCAAAAAAAACAAAGCACTAAAATGACAGTCAAAATTTAAGGAAATTTCGATATATAATTTTTGAAAAAAAAAATGACACTTCAAAAAATAAAATTCAAAAACATGTACATATTTAGAAGTATCCAACATTTAAATCCAAATTTGATGAAATGCTATATTCAAAATCACTGTTTATAGTTTTAAATCTAATTAAAAATCAATGCTTAAAAATTTGAATAAATGTTGACATGTAAAAAAATTAAATGTCATTTGTCAGTATTTATGAAAATAATTATATAAATAAATTTACGATTTAGATTAAATTGATTAGCTTACCAAATTATTTCGGAAACCAAAACTTCATCAAAACATTATAGATCAGAGATCACAATAAAAAGCGGCATATTGAATTTAAAATTAATCATAAACAAAATTTTGACATTTCACAAAAAAATGTTTAACGACTTACTTCAATAAGAAGCAAATAAATTAATTATTCCAAGTTATGTTATAGGCAATATTGCCAAGCAAATTATAGATACAAAACATTATTGTAAAATAAATATTATCATATTATATTAATTTTGGACCAAGAAGGAAATATTTTGACATTTATAAATTTAGTGCATATTGGATATATGAAATTGACATTCACTATTTTTCAATTAAATGCAAATGTAAAAAATCAAATATTTATATAAAAAAATGTATATTTAGATAAAGATACTGCGTTGATTTAGACTAAAATTTAATTTATTCTTTAATTAAAAAAAATTGACATAAACAAAATTAAAATAAACAAAACACTATGATGCGTTGGAATTATTTATCGGGAGTGTAAAGAAATTTGTGTAATTAAAATATAATATTATTATTAATATATCAGTTAAGATATATTTTGATTGTCATCGCAAATGCTAACCTTACAGGAAATTGTAACCTCTTAAATGAAACAGTACAATCTGAGGGTATCATTGGAATCTGACAAAAACAAACTAGACAAACTAAATATTTTATCATATTATATTCAATTTTGACCGAAAAGAAAATATTTTGACAGTTATAATTGATTTGAAATAAAATGCAAATGTCAAAAATCAGATCTTTATGTAAAAAAATATTTATTTCCACAATATTTCTGTGTTGATTTGGCCAAACTTATGAATTCAACAATTATATAAATATTCATTGATGACTTAAAATAATTATTAATTTATTAACAAATAAATAATATTTGAAAGAAAATTTTATTGACATATATGACATGACAAAAGTATAATAAACAAAAAACTATGATGCGAGTGAATTAATTTTTGAAGTATGAAATGTCAAATAATTTTGAAAATTAAAACAAGTTTTTAACTATTTGTCAAAGAATCAGAGTCCAAATCTATTAAATATTTGATTTTTGGCACTTTTATTAATTTAGGCATATTTTTTATGGCAAAACAACGTTTGCCGGGTTAGCTAGTATATATATATATATATATATATATATATATTAAAACAATCGTTTTTAATTATTTTATTATTAATTCATTATACCCAAAGGTATTATTTAAGTATTCAGTCTTTGGCCGAATAGTATAAATAGTGCCGAATATACCAAATAACAAAAAGTAACCGAATAGTCATCGCAAGTCTAGGAATAAAACTTTAATAAATATTCAATGCGTTTGTAATTTAACAACTGCAGATAATGATTACATTAAAACAATCGAGTTTAGGCGTTAAAAACCTGCAGAATATTCAGTATTCGGTCTTGGAAGTTTACCCGAGCATACTGTTCGTTGCAGGTCTAATAATTGTCCTATAATAAAATTTAAAACCAAAACATTTTTTCCAATTGTTACACAGTGGTACCCCGCCTTACGAGCGACTCGTCATACGTGATTTTCGAGATATGAGCCGCGGTTTCGAGATAATATAGCGGTTATACGAACAAATTTCGTGATACGAGCCGCCAAAGAAGCGATGCCGCTTGCATCACAAAGCAATGAATCGTTCCTAGCGTATTCGAGAACGTACAAGTGAGAAGCGTAACATAAACTAATGGCGGTGCGAATGAAACTGATTCATCTAACAGCAATTGTAACAAAGATTTTCGTATGTAAAGTCGCATTTAACTAACATACAAATTTTAAAAGTAAATTATTTTGAAGTTAAAAAATTCAATTAATTAATTTTAATGTTATGCATTTTCGCAATACTATAATGAGTTGAAAAAATAAATAATGCTCATTGGACAGTTTTTTAACGCAAAAACTAGCACATATAATGAATACTTAATCATTTCTTGTTTAGTAATTTGCTATGTTTTTGCAGAATATGTATTAGATCTTACAATAAACGTTTCATTTATTTTTATTATTGATAAAAGCACTGTGCTAGAACGAATTAATAGCATTTTAATGTATTTATATGGAAAAAGTTGCTTCGACATACAAACAATTCGACATGCAAGCGTGCTTACGAAACGAATTAAGCTCGTAAGGGGGGTACCAACTGATGTGATAGCAATGTTATACGAACAATCAATAAAGCCATATTTGATTATAATAAAATATTTTATGTTAAAAGTAAATTTTATAATACTCACTCCATATCCTGCGACAGGTCCTATACTATGACCCAAGTAGGGATCAGCATATTCTCGGCCATATCTAAAATTTAATTGGAATTATATATATATATATATATATATATATATATATATATATATATATATATATATATAGGGTAGTCCTTAAAATAGTCATTTTCGAATTTTCTTGCTCCCAGGGGCTTAAATGGTTCCAAATAGAAAGTTTTAGCTCTTAACATTAACGTTTAGATAGAGCGCAATTCAATCGAAGTTTTGTATGGGAATAGCATGAATTTTTTTTCAAAAATTTTGAAAAAGTTTTTTAGATGTAATTTAGTTAACAAATGAATGAATAAAACTTATTCATTTGTCGCTAAGTTATACCTAAAACATTTTTTTTTAATTTTCAAAAATTTTTCCATGCTTTTTCCATACAAAGATTGATTGAATTGCGCTCTATCTAAACGTTAATATTAAGAGTTAAAACTTTCAGAGAATTGTTTTTAATCAATTTGGAACCATTTGAGCCCCTGAGAGCAAGGAAATTCGAAAATGACCATTTTAAGGTCCACCCTAATATATATATATGAGCCGTTCAGTGCACACAGTGACTAACTCCAAAAAACAGAAAGTGGAGAAAAGCGATGAAGTAATGCACATTGCTTTTAAAAATTCCTGTAATAATATAAGTTGGAAAATATAATGTAGAACGTATAAATACATATATAGCTTACATGTGACGGTATATAAGGTTAATTACAGTAAATAGTGAGTAAATAATTATAATTCAAGTTAAAGATTTGATATGACTTGTGGAGTTAATCAAGTTGTCAACTGAAAAAAATAATAAACCTAATTCTTATATATTTGTGTTAAAGCATTTTCATAAAAATAAATGTTAACTGTTGTAATATATTATTTGTGATTAATCAGTAATTCTATAAATAATATTTTCTCTATCAGCTGTATTCTATGATGATTAGAATAATTTCTGTCAATTTTTCGTAGTGGGGGGAATGAATTTTAGCAAATCCTTTATGTCAATTTTTCCTTTTTCAAAGTTCTAGCTTTATAATATAATAACGACTATTGTATATTATTCAAACATTTTGGTCAACCTGGTACAGACTTTCTTATATTAATAGCTTTAAAATACGTATCTTCATTATAGACACATTTAAATTATATAAGATTGGCTTATATAAGATTTCTAACTTTATCCAGCGTATTTTAAGCAAATTTACTGGACACTCTGTAATGGTTACTTTTCTGTTAGTGATTGTTCTAATCGCTTTGTTGATAAAAAATCTTCGTGGAATATTTGGATTAACTAAAATGGCGCTTTCCTTTTACATGTTTTTATTATATTGTACCAATTATCTAGTGAAAAAATGTCTCGATTTTTATTGCATCTGACTCAATAATCTAGAGTCAATAGGTAAATAGCTATTTCCACTGACCAGAAATTTCATTTCAATTGACTTAGCTCTTATTTCCGTATTTTAAACAAGTTTCAATAAACTTAAGGCAGTTTTAATATTTCTGTTTTGCCGGGTACACGAATTTTTGTATGTAAGTTTGTAACATCCTTGAGACTCTACAGTTTTTTGCCAAACAATCTTAGGGTTTATGTTTTTATCAAATTCTTATTTGTAATTCATGAAACCCGAAAACCGGTCCAGCCGGAACATATGCACTACACAAAATGGAGTTAATCAAAATGTCTTCTGAAATAAATGACTTATTATTCAGAGGTCAAAAAAAAATTATGTTTCACAGAGTTAATTTTCATTATTCCGGAAAGTCATTATTATCACTAACAGTTATGATTACACTGAGTACATTCGCACTAATATCTCAGTTTTTTCAAAAAATGGAGTTAGTCGATGTGTGCACTGAACGGCTCATATATATATATATATATATATATATATATATATATATATGTTAAAGTAGTTAATTTTGATGTTGAGAAATATGAGTAAGTTCTTCAAGGGCATACATCAAATAAAAGGCAAAGATTTAGAAGTTAATCTTTAATTTTTCAAACGTTTCGACATAGTATTTTATGTCATCATCAGTGGATATAAATATGGTCTTACATCAGTAGCTAGCGCTAGGAACACAATTTTGCACTATCATATATACATTAACTTGTTTTTTTATATATTAATTTGTTGAACAGAGTATGGCAAAATATTTGTGAAATATATAATATATTTTGCACAGAGAACGTAGTTTATGTGACAGAGCCCGAGGCTGTAGTAACATGTGTTTAAAAATTTTTAAACACATGTTACTACAGCCTCGGGCTCTGTCACATAAACTACGTTCTCTGTGCAAAATATATTATATATTTCACAAATATTTTGCCATACTCTGTTCAACAAATTAATATATAAAAAAACAAGTTAATGTATATATGATAGTGCAAAATTGTGTTCCTAGCGCTAGCTACTGATGTAAGACCATATTTATATCCACTGATGATGACATAAAATACTATGTCGAAACGTTTGGAAAAATTAAAGATTAACTTCTAAATCTTTGCCTTTTATTTGATGTATGCCCTTGAAGAACTTACTCATATATATATATATATATATATATATATATATATATATGTGTGTGTGTGTTAAATTTTTATAATTTTGATGTTGAGATATGTGAGATTCAGTCTTCAGGGCAAATACATAAATTAAAAACTTGTATGACTTTAAAACATTTTTATTTTTTCCATGCGTTTCGACACATAGTTTTGTGTCATCTTCAGTGGACTCTAGTTTGAAGGCACAGACAGAAATTATTAATTAAAACTAATATATAAGAAGTGATCGAAACTAATATAAAAGAAGAAGTTTCATTGTGCATTGTGAACATTTATAATTATGAAATAATTAGGATTATTACAATTACATGTAAGTTCATACCATATCACTTCTTATATATTAGTTTTAATTAATAATTTCTATCTGTGCCTTCAAACTAGAGTCCACTGAAGATGACACAAAACTATGTGTCGAAACGTATGGAAAAAATAAAAATGTTTTAAAGTCATACAAGTTTTTAATTGATGTATCGCCCTGAAGACTGAATCTCATATATATATATATATATATATATATATATATATATATATTCTTATATATAAAAATGAAGCTCTCTTTCAAATGTCCGAATAAAACTCGAAAACGGCAGAATCAATTTGGCCAGTCTTAGTCTTTAAAAATTCGTGCCAATCCAGAGAAAGTCCAAAAGGTGAGAAATTATTTCAATAGCGTTTTCATCCGCGTAGAAACTTTACATTTTTACTTTGAAAATTTTTATAGAAGCGTAATTTAAATAAAACAATGGACGGTGCCAATTTCGTGAAATGTCAAACGCTTTTGACAGATGATGTTCAATTACGTTTAATAGGATGTTTTACGCGAATATTATTTAATTATGATAAATTTAAAGTAAGTAGTTTTGTTTGTAGTTTTATTTATATACAAAAACGTTAGCAAACGGGCCGCAAGTGTTACTAGAGACTCAAAATATAAACTTTTTTGATATGTTAATATGAAAATGCACTTTTTAGCATATTTTTCTCAAACACGGTGCTCTGAAAGATCTCATTTGTATAATTATATACTCATTGGTATTTATAAAATATTTTCTAAGTTATATTATTTTTTATTTTTGTTATTTAAATTCAGAACCTAAATTTGGTATAGATCAAATGGACATTTTGTCGAATAACATTTTTCCAGTTATAATTTCCCAGAATTTATCGCAGAATAGATATTAATATATGAAGGTCCGGGATTAAAAAGGTCGACCACCGATGTGCCAAAAATCAGTAAAGTTAAGCAAAGTTTAACAACAATATTTGAAAGTAGAGGAAAAAAGATGTATAGCCAGCTACAACCTTGATTTGAAAACGATAATCTTTGAAATGGGGGAGATAATCTTTGAAAATCCATAATAAAAGTATTTTCTTCCGTTGGTAGTTTTAGCATTAGTTAAAAATGTAATTATTTTGTAAAATACCTTTAAAATTATAATAAGGCTTTAAACCTTTTGCCACCTGCCCGTTACAAGTTACCCCGCATATAGGATAAAAAGGTCTAGATAACAAATTTTTGGAAGACATCAAAAAAGCACATTTCTACAATGATGAAGTAGAAGTCAGTTTACTGAACGTAGTCAGATAATTGTTCGTTTGATATGTCTTATTTGTTGTGATATAATTGTTATGGTTTTCACAATATAGTTTATATTTGCTCAAAGTCAAATTGGACCTTTGTGTCTCGCCCTGCTCTACATATATACTTTTTATTAAATTTACTTTAATTCATCGAATGTTACTTGAAACTTTTCAAAAAGCAGGTCAAAGAAGAAATACTTAATTCATTTCTTATCTCTCCTCGCAAAAAGTTGAAAATTTTGTATAAGCTCAGTTGTATTATTTACTATTATACACAAAATCCAGAATCTAAAAAAAATCTGAAAAACTTGAAACGTAATTAATAAGCCGAAAGACCAAAAAAGACTCGGATTGGATTATACGATGTTTTCTATAGAAAGTGTATAAAACTTGCAGTTTGATTGTATTGGCAAAATATAGACAAACTAATGGGGTTTATTGTTTTTATAATACCTAATTGTATACAGCATTCAAACAACACATCCTTATGCACTTAAAGTATTAATATTTTTGATTCCCTAGAAATGATTTAGAATATACCTTATTTAGCAAAACAACGTTTGCCGGGTCAGCTAGTGTATATATATATATATATATATATATATATGAGCATGTATATGCATATATATACATATATGTATGTGTATGCGTATATGTATATGTGTACGTATATAGTTGTATTTACATAGATAGGTATGAGTACATGTATGTTTATACATGTATATATGTGTATATGTATGTATGTATATATGTATGTATATATGTATATATACGTAGGTTTATATATATATATATATATATATATATATATACTAGATGACCCGACAGACGTTGTCCTGTACCCACCTCTACGTTTTTTTAATATCCTATACTAATATTTATACCGTTCAGTTAAAAATAATCATTATTGTTTTTCGAGTTACTACACCAATATATGAGTGATGTTAAATGTAGTACTGTTTCAAATAAAATGATTATTCTCAATTCCCACAAATAAAACTTTAATTATCCCTTTAACAAATATTAAAATATGTTCCATAAAATTATATATTAAAAATTATACACTGCGATTTATAGAACAAATTTATTTCCAATAGCTCAATTTATTTTATTGAATTTAAGGGTTATACAATATTTTTAGACATACCTGTAGATGTGGATGTTTAAATGAATGATTTTCTGTTTATTCACAGCTAAAACATTGTTTTTCCAAATTTATCACCATGTATTTATTGTCATAGCATAGATACACGTGTTGAAAATTGAAATCTTTTAAAAAGTATAACAAATTCAGAAAGAATTAATATATAGCATGCGGTCAAGGTACAATATCACCTTGGATTTTTCTACCCAAAATAATTGCTTCAATAATGTTGCCTACAATTTTTATAATTTCGTACCATATTTTAACTGGCTTTTAGTATTTTAATATCTAAATTGCATTTTTCACACTAATAACTCAATATACATTATTACTTAAGTTCATATTTGAAGTGAATTAATTTGTCAAATTTTGTTCACATGTGCTCTATTCAACCTACTATCAACAAATTTATTGCAGTCAATGGAGAGGAAAAAAGCGTATGCCCAGCTAATCTTAATCTAAAGTTCAGAAGTGAAAACAATTTGCATTTCGTCACCACCCCCCGCATTAATTGGATTATAACTCTTAATTCTGATTTTATCATAACTTGTAATATACTATTTTAAAGGTGATTAAATGAGCTACAACTTTCTTTATCATAAATTTTACCGTAACTTCTCTTATTTTGAAACGGCGAAGGGTTAAAGGGCTCGAAAGACACTCCGTGTCGCGGTTGGACAGCCGCGCACTCTTTAAACAATTAGAACTCTATCAATATTTGTGTAACAAAAAATAATAAAAAGCAATAATTAGTCTGAAAAATACCTTGAATTTTCATATATATACTTTTATACGTATTCTTTCAGAGATATTATAATGAGAAATTGTTTTTTTTTTAAATGGATTTTTTTATGAAATGATGAGTTTTTTGAAAATCGTTTGTACTAATGTTATGGTATTTTCTAGAATCCATCAAGATCTCTCAAACCAAGTTAATTCTAGATGGAAAACGATTATTTTTAATTTTGGTGGAAATGGCACTCATAAACTATTTGATTTAAATGAAAAAAAAAAACATTGTATGCGTCTTTTAATTGCATGATAGCTCACTCATTTTACACGCAAAGAAGTACTTTCTTTTAAAGCTTATTTGGAGAACTATAAAAACCCATTTTCATAATTAACTTAATATTGTTCCTAGAACACTGTAAAATAGCGATTTATTAGGATTTTTATTGATATAATTTTATTTTTATTGATAAAAAACGCAAAAAAGAAACAAATTTTCAGTAGCCAGTAACTTGAAAAGTATGTGCTTTTTTGAAAAACATTATTAAACATTTTTCTCTTATAATTAGTTATTTTATCCACACCCAACGTTATTACACCACTAAAAAGAAATGGCATCCCCCCGGGTAGTGCAAAGGAGTCTCAATTGTTTTCACTTTTGAACTTGAGAGTAAGATGAGCCTAATTCCAAAATTCCAAACGAATTGGAAAACAGTAAAAAAAAGTTCAGACCCAAAGCGCTCCATTAAGTAAATATTCCGTACAAAATGCCAACCATATGAATTTTTGACACAATGAAACTTCTAAATAATTTTTTGAATAAGTATTTTTTTTTGTATTGTGACTTAGTATAGTAAGGCAAAACGACCGCAAATTGAATATTTTTGAGCGCAATCACTTATGGCTCGTTTCCTTTGCACGAATTCGTACGGCGAATCTGTTCGCAAAGTGCGCAAACAAAATTATTGCAAGCAAAAGCAAACCACGCGCAGTTGAGAACACGATTCGCCGTGCGCGTCAGACGCATGCGCAGACTGTCAGTTATATTATTTGCATCTTATATTATTTTAATTATGGCACATATCAGCTGCTTTTCGACAATAATAATGTAGACATTACATTTTCTTCATTTTTAATCATGATTAATGAAACTTACATTGTTACAGAAGAATTTTATATATGATATATATGTGTGTGTGTATATGTGTACTTATATATTTATTCATATTAGGTTGTCAAATATCTCCCTTCCGCTTTTTTGCTCTTGGTTTATAATACAAAAAGGCGGAAGGGAGATATTTGACAACCTAATATATTTTTTTTCTTTTTTCTTTTTTATCTATTTAATATCTAGTTTCTATTACCTTTTCTATCTATTATATTTTGTTTGTTGTTAAGTGTTGCTGTTCTGTTAATTTTTCTCTTATATATTTATAGTTTTCATACCAATCTAGTAAGTTCTTGTAGGGCGTCAAAGAATAAAAAGTAGTCAAAAGAATTCCTGACCATGTAGGTTTTCTGTACCAATTCGTGCAAATAATGCTGTTAATTTTATGTACAGTCACGTCTAAAAAGTTCAATTTGTTGTCGGCATGAACACGGGGTGTTCTAATATTGTCTAGGGTTGTCGGTTTGTGTTTCATGTGTGAACTGAACGTTCTTATTGTAATTGATAAAAGTATTGAGTATAACATCTTATTCTTTTTTATCTATTATAAAGAAGGTGTCATCTACATATCTAACATAGAAATATATTAGGAAATTTAATGTGGAGAAAACAGAAATTTCAAGGGTTTGTAAAACTAGATCTATAATACCGGGGATAATGGGCATCCCATAGCAGTACCTTTGATTTGTAAATAAAAACTATTGAAACAATTAAAATAAGAACAATTCAAGACAGTGTTAATGATGTGTTTGAAGGTGGTTATAAGAAAGTCGGTGTAGTTACAAATAGTGGGCCAGCGTTTTTCAATTGAATCAAGTATTAAATCATGGGGAACACATGTGAAAAGGTTAATTATATCAAGTGTTCTTGGTCCGCTGCTTTATATAATATATACTGCTGATATACCTACAAATGCAGAAACCATGATTGCTACCTTTGCAGATGATACGGAAATTCTAGCTCAACATGACAACCAATTGCTTGCCTCGGAAATCCTACAAAAACATGTAGATGAAGTAGAAAAGTGGATGAAACTATGGAGAATAAAAGTGAATAACTCTAAATCAGTTCACGTTACTTTTACCTTACGACAAGGTTCATGCCCCCCTGCTAGATTGAATGGTGATTTGGTTCCTGTATCCAATGTTGTTAAATATCTGGGAATACATTTAGATAGAAGATAAACCTGGCATAAACATATTATAAAGAAGCGTCAGCAGCTTCAATTGACACGAAGGCAACTTAATTGGTTAATGGGCTGGAAATCACAAGTCACAATAGAAAATAAACTCCTAATATACAAGACAATTATTAAACCAATATAATCCTACGGCCTACAACTATGAGGTGCGGCCAGTAAAACATAACTATTCTACTACAGTTCCAAAATAAAATTTTGAAAGAAATCGTGAACGCTCCAAAATACGTTCCCAATTGGTTGATACATCAAGATCTCAGAATTCGAACTATAGAATAAGAAATTAGTCTTTACTACACCAGATACAAAGCTCGTCTAAGTCGTCATCCAAACGTATTAGCGTTAGATCTGCTCAAGCCTTTACCACCAAAGCGTCTCAAAAAAAGAATCTGCAATGATTTACTACAAAATATAAGATAACATCTCTGAAGGCGCTATCGCAGGATAGCGATCCTTCTCACGCAGTCAAATAATATATAACTGTAACAAATGTAGCTGAATGTACTTTGTATACTTGCTATGAAAAATAAATAAAAAAAAATCAAGGCTTAAAAAAATTGATCGTCCATAATGTTTCGGTCTTTAATAAGATCCACAAATTGGTAAGAATTATTTACATAGTGAGGAGAGGAGTACAGAAAACCTACATGTCGCATTACGCGTCATATTGTCCCAAAAATTATAAAGTCAATACAATCATTTCTTTGATAGACCACGCAGTCATGTTGTCTCACTCTTCCTTTCATATTCAGAACATAACATTAGTAACCAAAACTTTATAAGAAAACGGATATTCCCTCATCCTCATCAATTCCATTACCCATAAAAGACTTGCCTACCATAAATCTAACAATTATCAATCCATCACCAAATTGTTCCAGGACAACAATATTAAACCTACTTTTCACAGTATGCCCTACATTGAAGGCTTATTTGATTATTTTGCCAAATTACTCAAAGAAGAAAATATTTTTATTTCAAGAACAGCTTTATATTCTTTTAAAGAAATGTTTTCAAAAATTAAATCCACCACCCCTCCTAAATTTAATACTAACATAGTTTATTCAATCACTTGCAAAAATTGTCAAAAACAATTAATTGGCCAAACATCACAATACATCCATAAAAGAATTAGACAATATGAATTAAGCGTCATTCATCATAAAAGCCGAAGTTTCCAAAGCACTCTTGTCCAACATTCTGTTGAAAATTCACATAGTTTTACCTTTGAACCCAATATTTTATATAGAGAGAATTGTACTTTTAAAATACTTTTTTCTGAAAGCAGTTTTTTCTTTTTGAATTCGTCAAATTGTGTTAATAAAAGATCAGATCATAATAGCATTCATGATTCGTATCTAAATTTTTTAAACCTGATTAAAAACGATTAATCCTTTAATAATTTTGTGTGTATATACATGTATATATGTAGTAATATATGCACATCCATATATGTGCTTATATGTATGTTTTTGTATATAAACAATATACATGTAGTTGCGTGCATGTTCGTGTATATAAATTGTATGTACATGAATATATGGATAGGGGGCGTCCATTGATCACGTGAGCGAGTATTTAAGGATTTTTGATTGATATTAATTGTGAAATGTGAAATATTAATTGTTTTAAGGATTGATATTAATTTGGAAATAAGAACAAACAACACTCTTTTCTGCACTAATTTATTAAATAATAATTTTCACAAACGTTTCGACACTAGGTTTGTCTCATCATCAGTGTGTTATAATTTAAAATTTAAAATATGGAAACCTAAATTAGCATTATGTGTTAACCATTACACGTTGTTCGAAATACTGTCTTCTGCCCCACCAACGATCGTCGGTGTCGGTGTCCGAATTCTCTAACCACTTGAAAACCACTTGAAATTGAATAGTCACGCATCAGATAGGAAGGGAAGGATTAGGATCCAGTTGAAAAATAGATGTCGTTAGGAGAAAAAAAAAATATATATATATATATATATATATATATATATATATATATATTGATGAGTTATTTAGAATCGGACAGTAACACCAAGTAAAAAAAACTAAAGTAGTTTTTGAAATACTTTATTTATCCATACGTTTCGGTCTTCATCGAGACCGTCATTCAGGGGAAAAAAAATTAATTATACAAAAATACACTACACTATTACACTGTTGTAAACTAAGCTATTAATAACTGGAACATTTAAACTAATTATTTTTTGACAATTTTTGGTTACATTGTAGTATGTACAGATTGACTAACGTCTAAATACTGAAATTTTCTCAGTTTTCAGTATTTAGACGTAAACAATTTTGCGCCATTAGCATGTGCTGAACAAGATGAAGAAAATAGTAAAAACGAATTGGAAGATGAATTTGTGACTACAAAACGCAAAAAACCTAACTCAACCAAACCGGAAACCTCAAATATAAAACCCCAAAAAGAAGAACAATTAACCCAAAAAAACAATGCCTGCAATTGATTTAGGAAAAAATAATTATGTTAAACTTCTGGCAAAACAGTGTAAGAACAAATTGCATGTGCAATACAAAGGAAAAGTGCACTACAGAATCACCACGTACAGCGAAGGGAATTACAAAAAAGTGTACGAAAGTTTGAAACTAGATAACAAGAAATTTTAAACATTTCCACAGAAGGGATCTGAATTTATAAAAATTGTTGCTGCAGGAATTCCACCTTACGTGACATGTGATAAAATATATCAAGAACTGATCATGGAATTCTGCAGAATTGAGAAAGTTATACAAATGACTAAAACTAGTGTATTAGGTGAAAAAATCAAACTACCAGTGTTCGTACTTTTCTTTCATCATGAACAGGATATGGCTCGTATTAGAAACAAAAAACACTTAGCAGGATACGCAGTCAAATGGGATAAATATAGATTGAATGGAAATATTATACAGTGCTACAACTGCCAAAATTTTGGTCACACTTCCTCTTATTGCAACCCTCAGAATAGATTGTGAAATGTACAAAAACGCATGAAGCGTTCAGCTGCCCCAAAACCAAAGCGGAACCAGCGCAGTGCATCAATTGTTTAGGTAACCATCCCGCAAATTCCAAATCTTGCCCGAAACTATTCGAAATCAAAGCTAAAAGAGAACAATTGAAAGCCAAGGCCAGACAAAATGTCTATATTCCGGCACCTGCTCCTCTACCGTTAACCAGTGTTACCACAGAAAGAGTTTCCAGCCCTACCTGAGCGAATGACGAACACCCTACCCTTACCTCAGAAACCAGTTCCATCGCCACACCCTCAACAACAAGCCGCTCTGGATCAAGAAACAGGTACACAACCGCAGGCCATTAATTTTAATTTATCAGGTATGTTTACATCGTTTAAATTCATTCAAGAGGTTTTTGCAAAACCCGCAATAAAATCATCTCTTGAAAAAAAATTTAAATTAGCCCAAACTTTAAATTCAGCAAATGAAAATGAATATGATAATATATTAATTAATCTTTTTATCTTTGGAAAATGATTTTAAAAATTAACGAATTAAATATACTTTACTGGAATGCACGCAGCATTAAAGCAAAAGCTTCTGAATGTAAACTATTACTTACTTATAACAACATACACATAGCATTGGTTTCTGAAACATTTTTAAAGTCACACATAAATTTTTATATTTATGGTTACAAAATTTACAGGAACGATAAAGATGACATCAAAGGTCATGGAACCGCTATTTTTATCAAAAATAACATTCCACATTCCCATATTCCTACCCCCGTACTTAATAATATAGAAGCAACAATTATTTCAATAAAATCTAATTTGGGACAAATAGCCTTCATTTCAACTTATATTCCCGGCCATAAACTTGATACCAATGACTTAGACGCTTTGCTCAACCTTTTTCCTAAAGTTTTTATAGCAGGCGATTTTAACTCTAGACATCCCCTCTGGAATTGTACTAACACTAACTACAATGGCTTAGTTTTACATGAATACCTACTAGACAACATAGATGCTGTTCAATTACATTATCCTCTATCTCATACCTATTTTCCTAACAATTGCAACTGGTCCCCAAACACTATTGACCTTGCAATCACTCGAAATTTGTTCCATGTTGCAATTCCGCACACTCTCTCTGCCTCTAGCTCGGACCATAATCCAGTAATAACATCTATAGCTATTGATAATTTAACAGTTAACAATAGCAACAATAAAAACTTTCTTGATTACAAACGCGCTAATTGGAAATTATTTAGAATGCATATAAACAATCAAATAACAACCAAAATTTCTTTAGATACTACAGAACAAATTGACAAAGCAATAACAAATCTTAACAAGTGTGTGAGGAATGCATTTAACAAATCGATCCCCACCCAAAAATCCTCACCAAATTCCAACTTTTTACCACAGAACATACTTGCAGACATTAAGTTAAAAAATTATGTTCGTAAACAATGGCAAAACACAAGAGACCCGAACATCAAACAATTACTTAACAAACTATCCAGACAGATCTCAACTGATATCAAAGAATACCACAACATCACTTGAAAAAACAAGCTAGATAACATTAATTCGGGGTTCAACACAATATGGACCACGGCTAGGAAACTGACAAAAAAAACAATCCGACTTATTACAAATGACACATTGCATACCTCGGACTCTGAAAAAGCTAACGCAATTGGAAATGAATTACTTAAAATTCATAAACAAAATGAAGACTTTGGGCACGACAATTCATTAAAATTAGTCCGAAAAACAAACTGAAAATTTTTTAAAGCCACAACAGCTAAACGGAACATTAAACTTTGGATCAAACCCAAAGACGTGGCAACATTTATAAATAAAATTGAAAGCCGAAAAGCCCCAGGACATGATAATATACAAAATATAATTATTAAAAACCTCCCTATAAAAGCCATAATTCTTCTAACTAAAATAATCAATAGCATCCTTGATACAGGCTACTTTCCCAATCAATGGAAAATTTCAAACATACTTCCTTTCCTTTAACCCGGAAAGCCTCCCCATCTCCCCAATAGCTACCGTCCCATCAGTCTTCTATGCTCGTTCAGTAAATTAGTAGAGAAAGTTATATTAAACCATATCAACAAACATATCACCAGTAATCATATTCTTCCTGAAACACAATATGGATTTAGACCTAAGCACTCAACAGCACATCAACTCACTATACTTACAAAACACGTTAAAAATAAATTAGCTAACAAAAAACTTACAGGAATGCTTCTATTAGATATCGAAAAGGCTTTCCCGCCAACATTATCCACCTCATCAAATCTTACTTAAGTGATAGATTTTTTATGGTTTTTGTAAACTCGGCAAGATCCTAACTGTACCCAGTACCATACGAGTTACCACAAGGATCAATTCTATCACCTACACTTTTTAATTTTTACATTCACGATATACCGCACGACGATAACACCACGCTATTAACATACGCAGGTGACACTGCAATTTTCGCTTCGGGTACAAATTTTAAAAAAATTCATAAAAAACTACTAACACACTTTAATAAACTATCTAGCTATTTTACCGATTGGAAAATAAGAATAAACGTAGAGAAAACCAATGCTATCATATTTACCAACAAAAAGAACAACTATATACTGCAAGGACCTCTTAATGTAGGCGATGTATTGTATGTCTAGGTATTTTACTAGATAAAAAACAAAAATTCAATGAACACATAAAAACAAGAGTAAACTTATCTATAGCTATTATGAATAAACTACACCCAATAATTGGCCCTCACTCCAAACTTAATATACACAGTAAACGACTACTATATTTATCATTAGTAAGACCAATTTTAACATATGGATCTCCGGTTTGGGGAAACACAACAAAAACTAATTTAGCAATAATGCAAAGACTACAAAATAAATACATTAGATTAATATTGGGAATCAGTAGAAACCCAATAGCCAAAAGATATGTATCAAATGAAAAAATTCATAACTCTATCAATATTCTATATATAACAGAATACATTACAAAGCTCACTAATAATTTTCAATTGTAGAACACATGTAAATACGACAATAGCAAATATAGCTGAACAAATTTTATAAATTCCTTATATACTAAGTTTGTACATTGTTATTTATTTCTTTGAATTGTAAATATATATTTTTATTATGTTTTGTTAACTAGTTGTAAGAACACTTGATGGCAGTATGTTTTTAATAGCTCTTTTCATACTTATATAAGTTAATTGAAACAAATATATATATGCAAACAGTATTATATTATGATAGTATAATGATATTCCCAGAATAGGTGTATACAATTTGTATCTTTATGTAAATGCTATGCTATTTTTCAACTGGATCCTAATCCTTCCCTTCCTATCTGATTGCGTGACTATTCAATTTCAAGTGGTTTTCAAGTGGTTAAAAATCAATGTATGTATTTAAGTCAAATAAAGCAAATTTTCAATTCAAAAAATTAAAAAAATTATAACAATTTAAAACAAATTTTATAAACAAACCGTTTCATTCATAGAATATTTTTTCTCCTAACGACATCTATTTTTCAACTGGATCCTAATCCTTCCCTTCCTATCTGATTGCGTGACTATTCAATTTCAAGTGGTTTTCAAGTGGTTAGAGAATTCGGACACCGACGATCGTTGGTGGGGCAGAAGACAGCATTTCGAACAACGTGTAATGGTTAACACATAATGCTAATTTAGGTTTCCATATTTTAAATTTTAAATTATAACACACTGATGATGAGACAAGCCTAGTGTCGAAACGTTTGTGAAAATTATTATTTAATAAATTAGTGCAGAAAAGAGTGTTGTTTGTTCATATTTCCAAATTAATATCAATTATCCACTCAGAATACATATATATATATATATATATATATATATAAAATTGTTTCTTTATTATATTATTTCACCATCTGAAGAAAAACCTCTCGCTTCATATATATATATGTATATATATATATATATATATATATATATATATATATATATATATATTGAATGGTAGAGTCTTGGATTTGTGTATATTTTGTAGAGTTTCGAACAAGAATCCAAAAATAATACAAAATAAAAAACAAGAAAAGTTTTTAAAAAAACAATTTCTTTATTTAATTATTTGTTTATTGTCGACGTTTCGGAACTAGGTACGTTCCATCTTCAGGACATCTGTCAAGAAACATGATCTTGATGAGATTTTAGCAAACAATATGTTTAGGAAAAGAAAATAGATTTTTCTTAAATAATGAATTAAATTGTAAAAAATATAATAATGTACAGAAATATGATAATATGTTCAAAATAAAAATGATAAAAATAAATGAGTGGATTATCAGAACAGGATATTAAACATAATAGAAAAATTTTTTTGAAAGTTATGGAAATTTTTTAAGAAAAGGTTAATGACAAAGTTGAATTAATTACCTGTATGTTTGAATATTTGTTAGCACTTTTTCACTAAACAAGCTTTTTTAACAAAAATGATTTTGTGAGTTAATTTTCCGCCGAATAATTAGATTTTGTAAATCAAAATTACTAAAAAATTTGTCTTTTTTTAAAATTATTATTTGAAAACACAAATAATATTGTTCTCTGGATGTTGTTCGATTGGTTTTCGAAAATTAACTAAATGAAACTGGTGTGCCTTTTGTAACACGTGTAAACACTTGAACGAGAGATGTGAGATTGTATGTGTGTGTTTTTATATGTCAGGGTGTGAATACTTAAATTGTTGATCTTAAAAGGAAGTCGATATTAATTGTTTGTCAAAAAGTGTAAAAAATTTAAATATGAATCATGTAATAGGTTGTGATCTGATCTAATGTTGACACTGTTAGAAACATTTATGAGGATGAGACAACTCTCCGCGAATAACCTTCTAAAGATGCAACTTTCGTGATATAAAATCTTTGGAGTGAAATTAAATGAATGGGCGTTTTCTATAGAGTGTTGTACTAGGGTACTTTTGAAATTTTTTTGTTTATGGTGGACCACACTTAGTTCATGTTGTCTCATTCTCTTGTGTACATATTGGGAGGTTTGTCCAATATATTGAAAAGCACAGTCATTACAAGAAACAGAATATACTACATTAGTATTGAGATTGGATGGGGTGGGGGATTTAATGTTCGTAAAGAATTGGTTGAAGGAGTGTAAGGATGAGCCTGATACTAAAATGTTTTCTTCTAACAAAATTTTGGCAAAATAATAATATAAATCTTCAACGTATGGAATGCTGCAGTAAATAAGATTGGTGTTTTTGATGTTAGTACTGGTATTGGGAGAATTAATTTGTGTTTTTAAGAAAGTTCGTCTTTTTTGAATAACTGAATGAATGAGATTTTTTGGGTAACCATTTTCAATTAGAGTTATTTTTACTAGGGATAAATTTTGTGGATGGAAAGTTTGGTGAGACAACAAAATAGCATGGTCTGTAAGGGAAATAATAGTGTTTATCTTATAGTTTCTGGGACAGTATGAGGAATAGTGTAAGTATCTACCCGACCATGTCGTTTTTCTATACCAATTTGTTCGAACAAAGTTATTAGTGTTGTAAACGGATACATCCAAGAAATTAAGTCTGTTGTTATTTTGTAGTTCATGTGTGAAAATTATATTATTGTTAAAATTATTGAAGAGATCTAGTACTGTGTTTATATGATTTTTGTTAATGATAAAAAAAGTGTCATCTACATATCTAATATAAAAGTTAATTTGAAATTTTAAAGTTGAGAAAACGGAAATTTCTAGTGTTTGTAAAACTAAGTCGATGATTCCGGGAGATAAGGGACATCCCATAGCTGCGCCTTTAATTTGAGAATAAAAGTTGTCTTGGCAATGGAAATAGGAGTAATTTAAAATAGTGTTGATAATATGAGTGAAGACTGTTTTCGGAAAGTCAGTAAAGTTACAAATTGTGTGCCAACGTTTATCGATTGAGTTTAGGATTAATTCATGTGGGACACATGTAAAAAGGTTGACCACATCTAAGCTTAGAAATAAGTGATTTTCAGGGATGTTGCGGTTATTAATTAAATTCACAAATTGGTACGAATTCTTAACATAATAGGGAGAATTGATTGTAACATTTTTAGGACATCAGAAATGAGTTTCGAAATATTGTAAAAAGGAGAGCCAATGTAGGAGACAATCGGTCTGAAAGAGCATTCAGGTTTGTGTATTTTTGGAAGACAGTACATCTTAGGGGAGATAGGGTGTTGTATTTTTAGGTTAAAAGCAAAATTCTCAGAAATTAGTTTTTTGTTTTTCAGATCATTGATTAATTTAAAAGCTATTCTAGAAAAACGTTGTGTGGGATCTTCTGTTAAAATATTATATGTTGTATCATCTTTAAGTAGGTTAAGGACGGAATTGTTGTAAAATTCTTTGTCAAGAATGACTGTGATATTACCCTTATCGGCTGGGCAAACTATAATATTATTAGATTTAATGAAAGCTTTAGTTTCTAAAATGTCTTTGTGGAGTTTCTTTAAATGAAAGTTTTGAAATTTATTATTTACTTTCTTTATATGTTTTACCAGTCTGTCACATAGTTTTGATCTAATGTTATTCTGTTTGTTTGTTTCAATGTTTCTAATGTTGTATTCAATATTACTTAGAATTTTTATGAAATCTGTTTTACTGTATTTCTGAGGAGAGTATGCAAATTTTGGACCTAATGCTAGAATATATTTAACATTTTCTGGAATGTAAATATCAGTTTTATTAACTAACCACTTATCTGTACAAGATTTAGAGATTTTGAAGGGATAGTTGTCATCTCTTTTTGAATTAAAGTTTTAGTTTTTTTAATATGTTTTTCTTTAGTAGTATTAAAATGTTTGTTAAATTTATAGTTTTCAAAAGCTAAAATTGATTTAAGAGGTCTTTGTTCAAAGTATTGGAAAGTGTATTGATTATGTTATCCAGTTGTGATTTCAAGTAATTTATGTAGATAAAAGTATTTTTTATTTCTAGATTCAAAACAGACATTTTCAGGTAATTAATTTGTCGTTCAATTTTATAGATGTTGAAAGTGTTGTATAAGAATTGTTTGTTTATAATATTAGAAATAAAATTCGGTATAATCCATTCATTTTTACATCGAATTAGAAATATTTTTTTGTTAATAACATTAGCATATTTGAGTTAAGTTTTGAATATTTTTTCATTAACATATTTGTTTGTAATCTACAGTTCTTGATAAGTTTTGAAAGAAATTTCGTTCCATAATGTTCTTGGAATATATTGAATGGTAGAGTCTTGGATTTGTGTATATTTTGTAGAGTTTCGAACAAGAATCCAAAAATAATACAAATAAAAAACAAGAAAAGTTTTTAAAAAAAACAATTTCTTTATTTAATTATTGTTTATTGTCGACGTTTCGGAACTAGGTACGTTCCATCTTCAGGACATCTGTCAAGAAACATGATCTTGATGAGATTTTAGCAAACAATATGTTTGGAAAGAAAATAGATTTTTCTTAAATAATGAATTAAATTGTAAAAAATATAATAATGTACAGAAATATGATAATATGTTCAAAATAAAAATGATAAAAATAAATGAGTGGATTATCAGAACAGGATATTAAACATAATAGAAAATTTTTTTGAAAGTTATGGAAATTTTTTAAGAAAAGGTTAATGACAAAGTTGAATTAATTACCTGTATGTTTGACTATTTGTTAGCACTTTTTCACTAAACAAGCTTTTTTAACAAAAATGATTTTGTGAGTTAATTTTCCGCCGAATAATTAGATTTTGTAAATCAAAATTACTAAAAAATTTGTCTTTTTTTAAATTATTATTTGAAAACACAAATAATATTGTTCTCTGGATGTTGTTCGATTGTTTTTCGAAAATTAACTAAATGAAACTGGTGTGCCTTTTGTAACACGTGTAAACACTTGAACGAGAGATGTGAGATTGTATGTGTGTGTTTTTATATGTCAGGGTGTGAATACTTAAATTGTTGATCTTAAAAGGAAGTCGATATTAATTGTTTGTCAAAAAGTGTAAAAATTTAAATATGAATCATGTAATAGGTTGTGATCTGATCTAATGTTGACACTGTTAGAAACATTTATGAGGATGAGACAACTCTCCGCGAATAACCTTCTAAAGATGCAACTTTCGTGATATAAAATCTTTGGAGTGAAATTAAATGAATGGGCGTTTTCTATAGAGTGTTGTACTAGGGTACTTTTGAAATTTTTTTGTTTGCTAACTAAAA
>NW_020538040.1:107170713-107178213 GCF_003426905.1 Ctenocephalides felis
CGGTGAAAGTTCCCAATACATTAGCAGAGAATGAATCAACATATTTATAATTCAAAAAACCCTAGACAATTTAAAACAATGTTTTCTGAGCACATTATTAATTTCAAACATTCGTTTAATACTGACCATCCTATAATTTTATATAAAGAAAAAAATGTAGACCTTAGAAGATTTCCGAATCATGTTCATCTTTTTACATTCTAATTGTGTTAACAAACGCAGTTCTTCTAGCTTACTCTCAGAAAGTTATCAAAATATAATTAATTTCTGTAAATCTGACGCCATACTACACCCCTGATATCCCTTCCCACATGCACGCGTGTTGGTCGCATAGCCGTCTACACGTCTCTCGACGCATTCTTAGTCCATTCGTGTTGCTATGCTTTGATAACAAATAATTATGTATTTTATACATTTTTACATCTACCTTTTTCGGTCTTTTCGTAAATTATTTTTGTTTTCCTACAGTAGTGTCATGTGATTGTGGTGTTGTAAAATGTTTTAGTAAAGTGGGTTTTTCCTGATCTGGTGTGTATAATTTGTTGTTTTTTTTTCAATAATTTTCCATTGTATAAATTCATTTTTTTTGAAACCTTTTCTTTATATTGTAAATTTCTTTTAGCTGAATGATGAGACACATCTAGTCTCGAAACGTATAAAAATATTAAATTGTTTACATTCGACGCATTGGCTGTTTTATTCATTTCAATTATATATATATATATATATATATATATATATATATATATATATATGTGTGTGTGTGTGTGTGTGTGTGAATATATGTGTATGTATATATGTGTGTATTTATATATGTATGTGTATGTTGTGGGTATATAGGTATCTGTATATGTGATGTTTTGTACTTTGGGTATACATTTGCATATATGAGTATGTATATATATATACATATATTTTTAATTATAACAATTTAGAACAAATTTTATAAACAAACCGTCTCATTCATAGAATATTTTTTCTCCTAACGACATCTATTTTTCAACTGGACCTTAATCCTTCCTTTCCTATCTGATGCGTGACTATTCAATTTCAAGTGGTTTTCAAGTGGTTAGAGAATTCGGACACCGACACCGACGATCGTTGGTGGGGCAGAAGACAGTATTTCGAACAACGTGTATCCTAATATAGCATATGATACAAAATTTTAACTTGATTACCACTGAATGATGGCTAAGATGCTAGCCGAAACGTATGGATTTTAAATAAATAAATTTAAAAAAAAACTCTCATACTATTTTTATTGATGTTACGCCCGAATATTAAACTCAAATTAAACATATATATCAACATCAAATTCAAGACTATTCAAAAAATATATATATATATATATGTATATATATACATGTAGATTTAAATTTTTTCGTTCGACGTTGAGATATACCTTGCATGTTGATTTTCAGCCAATCGTCGAAATAAAAAAAACATAAATAATAAAATATTTATTTATACGTTTCGACACGGATTGTGTGTCATCATTCAGCAACCCTTTTTGAAATTTCTGTTATACAGTATCTAAAAGAATTTTTACTAAGTTTAAAAAATTAAATTTTAAATTTAAAATATATTATAGGTTAAAAGATAAAATGACATTAAAAACTGATACATACCACACCAGGAAAAACATTTTTTTTTTGTTAATGAACATATAGAAAATAAACAATATAAAGTAAACATTTTTGTTGGTTTTAAATTTTAAACTGAAGATTTGTGTAATGTAAGTTCTGAGCAATGAGCCGAACGTATTCGATGAGACACGTAGACACACGAAGAGTGTTGTGGAGACACATTACATTACACATAAATATTTTAATATTTATGTTTTCTTTTATTACAACGATTGGCTGAAAATCAACATTCAAGATAAATATATAAATATATATATATATATATATATTTATATTACTAATATATATATATATATATATATATATATATATATCTTATATATAAAAATGGAGCTCTCTTTCAAATGTCCGAATAAAACTCGAAAACGGCTGAATCGATTTGGCCAGTCTTAGTCTTGAAAAATTCGTGCCAATCCAGAAAAAGTCCAAAAGGTGAGAAATTATTTCAAATCCGCGTAGAAACTTTACATTTTTAATTTGAAAATTTTTGTTGAAGCGTAATTTAAATAAAACAATTGATGGTGGCAATTTCGTGAGATGTCAAACGCTTTTGACAGATGATGTTCAATTACGTTTAATAGGATGTTTTATTTAATTAAATAAATATTATTTAATTATGATAAATCTGTAGTAAATAGCTTTGTTTGTAGTTTTATTTATATAGAAAAACGTTAGTAAACGGGCAGCAAGTGTTACTAGAGACTCAAAATATCAACTTTTTTGAAATGTTAATATGAAAATGAACTTTTTGGCATATTTTTCTCAAACACGGTGCTCTGAAAGATCTCATTTGTATAATTATATACTCATTGGTATTCATAAAACATTTTCTAGGTTAAATTATTTTTTATTTATGTTATTTAAATTCAGAATCTAAATTTGGTATCGATCAAATGGACATTTTCTCAAATAACATTTTCCCAGTTATAATTTGCCAAAATTTATCGAAGAATAGATAGTAATATATGAAGGTCCGGGGTTAAAAAGGTCCACCACCGATGTGCCAAAAATCAGTGAAATTAAGCATTGTTTAACAACAATATTTGAAAGTAGAGGAAAAAAGATGTATAGCCAGCTACAACCTTGATTTGAAAACGATAATCTTTGAAATGGGGGAGATAAACGATAATCTTTGAAAATCCATAATAAAAGTATTTTCTTCCGTTGAAAGTTTTAGCATTAGTTAAAAATGTAATTATTTTGTAAAATACCTTTAAAATTATAATAAGGCTTTACACCTTTTGCCACCTGCCTGTTACAAGTTACCCTGCATATAGGATAAAAAGGTCTAGATAACAAATTTTTGAAAGACATCAAAAAAAGCACATTTCTACAATGATGAAGTAGAAGTCAGTTTACTGAACGTAGTCAGATAATTGTTTGTTTGATATGTGTTATTTTTTGTGATATAATTGTTATGGTTTTCACAATATAATTTATATTTGCTCAAAGTCAAATTGGACCTTTGTGTCTCACCCTGCTCTACATATATACTTTTTATTAAATTTACTTTAATTCATCGAATGTAACTTGAAACTTTTCAACAAGCAGAATACTTAGTTCATTTTTTATCTCTCCTCGCAAAAATTTGAAAATTTTGTATAAGCTCAGTAGTATTATTTACAATTATACACAAAATCCAGAATCCAAAAAGAATCTGAAAAACTTGAAACGTAATTAATAAGCCGAAAGACCAAAAAAGACTCGGATTGGATTATACGATGTTTTCTGTAGAAAGTGTTTAAAACCTGCAGTTTGATTGTATTGATAAAATATAGACAAACTAATGGGGTTTATTATTTTTATAATACCTAATTGTATACAACATTCAAACAACACATCCCTATGCACTTAAAGTATTAATATTTTTGATTCTCTAGAAATGGTTTAGAATATACCTTATTTAGCAAAACAACGTTTGCCGGGTCAGCTAGTATATATATATATATATATATATATATATATATATATATATTAGTGCCAAGTCGAATCAAGTGATTCGAATCAGATTTTACTTGATTCGAATTAGTGATGTGCCGACTCGAAAATTTCCTGATTCGAGTGATTCGAATCAGAAAAAAACCTGATTCGAATCATGATTCGAATCAATTCGAATCAAGTTCATATATGAACAATTATAATTTAAGAGAAGAAATAATATCATTTTAATAATTTTATAAGTGAAATAATTAATTTAGTAAGCAATTAATTCCAAAAAGTGCAGAGATGAGTACATTTATATTATATATATAATAATAAACTAGCCACAAATATAACTAATATTTCAAGTGAATTTACAGTAAAATATAACCAAACACTTCTCTATCACTAAAGCATATAAAACAATATTCTTAATCTTACGTTGAAAGAATGCATGTGTATATTATTGATTGTTTAGATCTAATATAAACAGGGGGCTGAATCTAACGTCTTACGAATGATTTAAAATTCAATCCACTACTGTAAAGATTGATATTATTTTATTTGTGTGAATTTGCCATTACTTGCATAATTAAATTATGATAATTTTGTATGTGTATAAAACTCGTTGTGTAGTTTATTCTGATAATAATTAAAATCTAAATCGCGTATTTATTACCTAAATGAGTTTTTGATATTTCATGAACAAATTTGCTCTCAGCGCTTAGACAAAAATAAACAAACACTCAAGACCCATACGCACTGCATCTCGGATAAGTCGGTACGCTAAAACAAGGACATATGTTTCGAACTCAAGTCGGAATGATTCAGTTTGAGTCATATGAACTCGGATAAATTCATTTCGACTTGAAGTCGAAATAAGTCGGTTTGAGTCATAGGAACTCGGATGAATTCATATCGACTTGAAGTCGAAATAATTCGGTTTGAGTCATCGGAACTCGGATGAATTCATTTCGACTTGAAGTCGAAATAAGTCGGTTTGAGTCATAGGAACTCGGATGGTATTGTTAGACAATGAATGCGGTTAAAGTCATATAAATTGGAGTCGGGTGCAGTCGTGTGATACATTTAAGCGTATTAAAGCCGGGTGACTCGCATGATTTAATTCAAGATTTATTTTTTATATTTATTGTTATTATTTTTTTATATTTATTAATATTATTATTTATATTATTATAATATTGAATTAAATTAAAACATTTTTTTTATTTATAAAAATTTGTGTTCACACATGTTTTATCACAGTAAATATTTCGCGGCCTGATACGAGTTGATTCGAATCAAGTAAAATCTGATTCGAATCAAGTCGTTAAAGGCTTGATTCGAATGATTCGAATCACTTGATTCGACTTGGCACATCACTAATTCGAATCAACTCGTATCAAGCCGCGAAATATTCACTGTGATAAAATATGTATGAACACAAATTTTTCATAAATATAAAATTATTCATAAATATAAATACAAAAAAATGTTTTAATTTAATTCAATATTATAATAATATAATAAATAAATATCATAAATATAAAAAATAAATAATGAATTAAATCATGCGTGCCACCCGACTTTAATATGCTGAAATGTATCAGCCGACTCCAATCGTCTTTATATGACTTTAACCGCATTCATCGACTAACTATATCATCCGACTTCATATGAGTCAAACCGAATCAAGCGGCGATATGAGTTATTCCGACTTCAATTCCGATTCGAATCATTCCCACTTCAAGCCGTTCGAGCGATATGAGTTAACCGTATGGGCGATATCAAGCGACTTCGAAACAGATACAATGCGTCGTCGTTCTTGCGTGTTTATTTATTTTACGGAGCGCTGAGAGCGATTTTGTTCGGTAAATATCAATACCCAATTTTGATAATAATTAAGTGTTTTAGATTTTAAATGTTATCAAAATGAACCACTACTCGAAATTATGAAACGAGTTTCGGGAATCTTTCAATATAATTCTCTTTTGAAACAATTACTAAACACCAGAAAGTCAGTAAATAATATGTTAACTTCTGATTATGTGAGTAATGGCATTTCACATTAATGAAATTAACTTTCAGCTCTCAGTTTAGATGCGATCCTTTACTGATTACATAGTAAAATAAACAATCGACCCATGATTACAAATATTATTTTATACGCTTTAGTGATGCACAATTGTTTGGTAATCTATTATTGTAAATTAATTTGAAGATATGTTTCAGCCGTCCTCAAAATTATATCATTTTTAATAATTTTCAAAATATACTTTTTGATAGTAATTTATGTTTACAATTTCTACTTTGTCGGCTATATTGGTTAAACTGACAATTTTGATTATAAATTTGGATCACTTTTACTAAATTAATACATCCATGACTTTTTTTGTCCATATATATACTTGATTCGAATCAGGTTTTTTTTCTGATTCGAATCATTCGAATCGGGAATTGCTCGAGTCGGCACATAACTAATATATACATATATATATATATATTATAGAATTTTATGATATGAGTGGAACGAATATTAATTGTTTAATATGAACAAAACAGCACTCAGATTTGTTTAACACAACTTTATTTTATGATTACAGACGTTTCGAGACCATGGTGTGTCTCATCTTCAGTGTAATTTCAAAAACAGTTACTTATATACTACACATTCTTTAATACTTTATTTGAATTTCATTTAATTTTTGATATACAAAAAACACCAACTATTCCTTGCAATGCTTGACACAGTACTAAAGAAACATATAACACTTACAGAAATATTCTAAACAAATTTGAAGTACTTTCTAGATGGAGACAGAGAGGGTATCATTATAATGTAAACAAAAGGAGTGCTATCGCATACAAAAATCGATAAAAATGAAAAAACAAATTAATTTATTGAAAAGAATAAGATAAATGAAAAAAATTATAAATTATTAATGATGTTTATATAGGTGTCATGTAAAATATTTGTGTCGGTTCTTAGATTTATGCTATTGTTAGTCCGAACTATTAACATTGATTCTGCCATGCTCCGTTTAAATAAGTCTTTCTCATGGAATAAAATTTGGGGATTGTTAAAATCAAACTTATGGTTGTTGATATTAGCATGATCCACAAGTGTACTTTTGAAATTTTTTGTTATCTATTTTTTCACATTGTAATTCATGTTGCCTGAGTCTCTTTTCTAAGTTCTGGCAGGTCTGGCCAATATAAGAGCAATTACAATCCAAACAATTTACTTTATAAACTATATCTTTCTTTTTTGTTAATGGAGTTTCATCTTTAATTTTGGAATATAAAAATTTTAATTGTTTTAATGGAGAAAAAGTAATACGAATATTGTGTTTTTTGAAAAGTCTTTTTGATAATTGGTTAAAATTATTGTCAAGATATGGAAAATTAATGAAAAAAGTTTTTTCAGGAACACTTGTTTTGCCAGGCTCTTCCGGTTTCTTATCAAAAGGTTCAAGTAATTTTGCGACTCTATTTTTAATAATTGGACAAATTAACTTATATGGAAAATTATTGCCAAGTAGGATCGTTTTAACTAATTTTATGTTTGTATCATAAAACAGGGGATCAGATAATAAAATAGCGTGATCTACAAGATTTAGAATGGTAGAAATTTTTATATTGACTCATTATTATAAAACTCATTAATAAAGGCGGTGTATGTTATACAGACTGGTACAGAAAAGATAGTTGGTCCGGGAGATACATTAATTTTAATTCGCATGTTCCTCTCAATATAAAAATTTCTACTATTCTAAATCTTGTAGATCACGCTATTTTATTATCTGATCCCCTGTTTTATGATACAAACATAAAATTAGTTAAAACGATCCTACTTGGCAATAATTTTCCATATAAGTTAATTTGTCCAATTATTAAAAATAGAGTCGCAAAATTACTTGAACCTTTTGATAAG
>NW_020538040.1:107183213-107185713 GCF_003426905.1 Ctenocephalides felis
CAAAAACTGCCACTATGGAAGTGGATACACACGAAACTGACGAGGGTCTGCCAGTGCGCACAAACCGAGACAGACTTCATTCAGCTCCGATTGGTAGCGGTCGCCCATCTCCCGTTGAACGCTTGGGTGAAAAGATTCATGAACTGCTGGTTTTCATCCAAAAGAAGACAAATGTCCACGGTGACATAAGACGTCTAGCAGGTTCAATAAGTACGGCGTACAACCTGGCACTGAGTGATCTCTCTACCACGCTCGAAAAACCAATGAAACGAGTTGCGACGACGACTCAAACATCACCAGGGATGGCGACAACTGCGCCGCCGTGCACACCCATACCAAGCAAAGTGGAAAAAGATCCCAAGAAAAGGCAATTATCTTCGCCAAGCCCGATTTTATCCACTGAACGTCAAACCAAAAAGCCCACACAAGAGGGCGATTGGAAATTAGTTGACCGGAAAAAGAAGAAGGCTCCAGAACCGCGCGAGAACGATGCGCAAAAACGAACGGCTAAAGCGAGTCAAGAAGGCAACGGGCGTAAGGATGGCCCCGTGAAAGTGCTTCAGAAAACAAGGCGGAAAAAAGCTCGGACCAAGGCAATCCTCATAAAGCCTTCGGCTGGACAAACCTACGCTGACTTGCTAAAAAACATAAAAGGCAAGGTAAACCCCGAAGAAAACGGAGCGAACATTAAGTCCATACGCCAAACAAAGGAGGGCGGAGTATTGCTAGAGATTAGCAAAAAGACCAATGATGACACAGCTTTCACGGAAGCAATTAAAACGGCGGTAGGCGGCTGTGGAACGGTCAAGCGATTGACGCCGATGACCACCATCGAAATACTTGATCTGGACGGAGTGTCTACCGAAGCCGAAATCCGGGAAGCATTAACGAGAGATTACGAAGAAAACCTTGAGATAAGGCGCGTGAACCTAACTAAGGTTACCCCTAGAGGTCAACGGGCAGCCTTCTGCGAGATCGATGAGGCTAGTGCTATGAAGGCCCTCGAAAAGGCCCGCATCAAGATCGGATGGGTGAATTGTCGCATTCGATTAGTGGCAAGAGTACCTCGGTGCTTCAAATGTCTCGGATTTGGACACCAGTCTAGCTACTGTAAAGGACCAGATCGGAGCAAATGCTGCTATAAGTGCGGTGGCGAGAACCACAAATCAGCAGACTGCACGGAACAACCAAAATGCTTTCTGTGCACTTCAAATGGATAAGACAAAGATAGCGTGTGCCATATCTCCGGTTCGGGTGCATGTAATGTATACAGAGCCGCCCTAGCGGAAGCGACAAAAACGCAGAAATGACACGAATACTTCAAGGAAACTTGAATAGATGTTCGCTTGCGCAGAACCTACTTTACCAGCGCGTAGCTGAGGACAAAATTGACGTCTGCATAATCAGCGAACAATACCAGAGCGCCCTTGTTAAATCATGGTACGTGGATAAGACGAGTACAGCAGCTATCTGGTTAGTGGCTCGGAAGATTACTCCCGTAGATACCGGATCTGGGGATGGTTATGTCTGGATAAAAACCCCTGAAATGTATATCATGAGCGTATATTCATCTCCCAACGAAGGAATCAGCGTGTTCCGCCAGAAGCTGACTAGCATCGAGAACACCATCTGTGGATTTAATGGCGAAGTCTTAATAGCTGGAGACTTCAATGCTAAGTCTGTGGAATGGGGCGCAGATTTCTCAGACACCAGGGGAAACGAAGTTGCGGACATGGCAGCGAGGCTCGATCTTACAGTCCTGAATACTGGAGTGACGTCGACATTTAGAAGACCTGGTTATCGAGAGTCAATTCTCGATAGTACTCTGGCGACTCCAAAAACTGCCAGCAGAATCCAGGACTGGAAGGTCTCCGTGGAATACACTGGAAGTGATCATCAATCCATCATCTACGGGATAGAAGAGACTACCCACCACGTACACCGAGATTACGAAAGATGCAGCTGGAATACCAGGAAGTTGGACATTGATGCTCTACGAGAATCCCTCACGCGGGGGTGGGTGACACTCGAATCACATCCGTTCCCAACTAACAGCAGCGAGACGGAAAACATTGTAACAAAAACGATGAAGATTATAACCGCAGCATGCAATGCTTCTATGCCACGCCGTAAAACACAGGACTTGCGCCGGCCAGCATATTGGTGGACATGCGAAATCGCAGAGCTGAGGAAAAAATGTCACCAACTCCGACGACGAGCAACAAGAGCTGCTAAGCACTCCCCAGATCAGACCTACTACTCCAATGAGTACAAGGCGGCCAAGAAGGAGCTCAATAGAGCCATCAAGTCCAGTAAAGGCAAGCTGTGGGCAGAAATTTGCAACGACCTCAATAACGATGTCTGGGGCAAAGCCTACCATATAGTCGCAAAAGGATTGGGTAGAACCTTACCAGAGCCGCCAAAAAGCCCGGCTATGATGAACCAGATCGTTACTGAGCTCTTCCCAAACCACCCAGCGCGGAAGAAGAGTCGCTACAAG
>NW_020538040.1:107195713-107206493 GCF_003426905.1 Ctenocephalides felis
CTATAGTTCTTTTTCCAATTTCTGTCATTTTTTCCTAGATTATATTAATTTTTCAATATTCATTCTGTAGATCCACTGATGATGACATAAAATACTATGTCGAAACGTTTGGAAAAATTAAAGATTAACTTCTAAATCTTTGCCTTTTATTTGATGTATGCCCTTGAAGAACTTACTCATATATATATGTATATGTGTGTATGTGTGTATGTATATATATATGTATATATGCGTAGGTTTATATGAGTGTACTTAGATATTTTTGCCTATATTTTTTAATTATTTATTTAATTCTAATCTCTACTACCTTTCCTATCTTTTATATTTGGTTTGTTGTTAAGTGTTGCTGTTTGTTAATTTTTCTCTTATTGTATAGTTACTTTACCAATCCACATATATTATAATTACCTAGATATACTAATTTTCATACTGTTTTTAGATCCACTGATGATGACATTAAATTGAATGTCGAAACGTTTGGAAATAAAGATTATTTTATAAATCTTTGGCTTTTCTTTGTTTGATGTATCGCCCTCAAAAACTCACTCATATATTTCAACATCAAAATTAACTACTAAATCATATATATATACGAGGTCTGTTCAAAAAGTACCCGGAATTTTCGTTTTTTCAAAAAAATATTTATTTATTCGTCTACATTAATGTGGTCCCCTTCAAAGTAGTCCCCCCCAGATATAATACACTTATGCCAGCGTTTTTTCCAATTTTCGAAGCACCCTTGATATTCACTTTTTGATATGTCCTTGAGCACTCTCAGCGATTTTCTTCAATCGAGGAAAACCGCCGTCCTTTCATGGGTCTCTTCAACTTTGGGAATAGGAAAAAGTCACACGGAGCCATATCTGGTGAATTTTTGCACTTTGCAACACTTTATTTCATTTTTTACGCAAAATTTAATACAAATTCTTTGACTTTTCAATTCTTCCATTGTAAAAATCGCCGAGCTCAGAAAAACACGTCGAACCTTAGCGACTACCACAGACAAAGTAAACAGTGAATATAGCTGAAAATTTCATCATACTTTAGGGGCATGTATACCAACACAATAAAAAAAAAATTTTGACAATCAGACACTCCAGACCCGCGAAATTTAATTATTAGTAATTCCGGGTACTTTTTGAACACACCTCGTATATATATATATATATATATATATTTTTGTAGAGTTTCGAACAAGAATCCAAAAATAATACAAAATAAAAAACAAGAAAAGTTTTTTAAAAAAAAAACAATTTCTTTATTTAATTATTTGTTTATTGTCGACGTTTCGGAACTAGATACGTTCCATCTTCAGGACATCTGTCAAGAAACATGATCTTGATGAGATTTTAGCAAACAATATGTTTAGGAAAAGAAAATAGATTTTTCTTAAATAATGAATTAAATTGTAAAAAATATAATAATGTACAGAAATATGATAATATGTTCAAAATAAAAATGATAAAAATAAATGAGTGGATTATCAGAACAGGATATTAAACATAATAGAAATTTTTTTTGAAAGTTATGGAAATTTTTTAAGAAAAGGTTAATGACAAAGTTGAATTAATTACCTGTATGTTTGAATATTTGTTAGCACTTTTTCACTAAACAAGCTTTTTTAACAAAAATGATTTTGTGAGTTAATTTTCCGCCGAATAATTAGATTTTGTAAATCAAAATTACTAAAAAATTTGTCTTTTTTAAAATTATTATTTGAAAACACAAATAATATTGTTCTCTGGATGTTGTTCGATTGGTTTTCGAAAATTAACTAAATGAAACTGGTGTGCCTTTTGTAACACGTGTAAACACTTGAACGAGAGATGTGAGATTGTATGTGTGTGTTTTTATATGTCAGGGTGTGAATACTTAAATTGTTGATCTTAAAAGGAAGTCGATATTAATTGTTTGTCAAAAAGTGTAAAAAATTTAAATATGAATCATGTAATAGGTTGTGATCTGATCTAATGTTGACACTGTTAGAAACATTTATGAGGATGAGACAACTCTCCGCGAATAACCTTCTAAAGATGCAACTTTCGTGATATAAAATCTTTGGAGTGAAATTAAATGAATGGGCGTTTTCTATAGAGTGTTGTACTAGGGTACTTTTGAAATTTTTTTGTTTATGGTGGACCACACTTAGTTCATGTTGTCTCATTCTCTTGTGTACATATTGGGAGGTTTGTCCAATATATTGAAAAGCACAGTCATTACAAGAAACAGAATATACTACATTAGTATTGAGATTGGATGGGGTGGGGGATTTAATGTTCGTAAAGAATTGGTTGAAGGAGTGTAAGGATGAGCCTGATACTAAAATGTTTTCTTCTAACAAAATTTTGGCAAAATAATAATATAAATCTTCAACGTATGGTATGCTGCAGTAAATAAGATTGGTGTTTTTGATGTTAGTACTGGTATTGGGAGAATTAATTTGTGTTTTTAAGAAAGTTCGTCTTTTTTGAATAACTGAATGAATGAGATTTTTTGGGTAACCATTTTCAATAAGAGTTATTTTTACTAGGGATAAATTTTGTGGATGGAAAGTTTGGTGAGACAACAAAATAGCATGGTCTGTAAGGGAAATAATAGTGTTTATCTTATAGTTTCTGGGACAGTATGAGGAATAGTGTAAGTATCTACCCGACCATGTCGTTTTTCTATACCAATTTGTTCGAACAAAGTTATTAGTGTTGTAAACGGATACATCCAAGAAATTAAGTCTGTTGTTATTTTGTAGTTCATGTGTGAAAATTATATTATTGTTAAAATTATTGAAGAGATCTAGTACTGTGTTTATATGATTTTTGTTAATGATAAAAAAAGTGTCATCTACATATCTAATATAAAGTTAATTTGAAATTTTAAAGTTGAGAAAACGGAAATTTCTAGTGTTTGTAAAACTAAGTCGATGATTCCGGGAGATAAGGGACATCCCATAGCTGCGCCTTTAATTTGAGAATAAAAGTTGTCTTGGCAATGGAAATAGGAGTAATTTAAAATAGTGTTGATAATATGAGTGAAGACTGTTTTCGGAAAGTCAGTAAAGTTACAAATTGTGTGCCAACGTTTATCGATTGAGTTTAGGATTAATTCATGTGGGACACATGTAAAAAGGTTGACCACATCTAAGCTTAGAAATAAGTGATTTTCAGGGATGTTGCGGTTATTAATTAAATTCACAAATTGGTACGAATTCTTAACATAATAGGGAGAATTGATTGTAACATTTTTAGGACATCAGAAATGAGTTTCGAAATATTGTAAAAAGGAGAGCCAATGTAGGAGACAATCGGTCTGAAAGAGCATTCCGGTTTGTGTATTTTTGGAAGACAGTACATCTTAGGGGAGATAGGGTGTTGTATTTTTAGGTTAAAAGCAAAATTCTCAGAAATTAGTTTTTTGTTTTTCAGATCATTGATTAATTTAAAAGCTATTCTAGAAAAACGTTGTGTGGGATCTTCTGTTAAAATATTATATGTTGTATCATCTTTAAGTAGGTTAAGGACGGAATTGTTGTAAAATTCTTTGTCAAGAATGACTGTGATATTACCCTTATCGGCTGGGCAAACTATAATATTATTAGATTTAATGAAAGCTTTAGTTTCTAAAATGTCTTTGTGGAGTTTCTTTAAATGAAAGTTTTGAAATTTATTATTTACTTTCTTTATATGTTTTACCAGTCTGTCACATAGTTTTGATCTAATGTTATTCTGTTTGTTTGTTTCAATGTTTCTAATGTTGTATTCAATATTACTTAGAATTTTTATGAAATCTGTTTTACTGTATTTCTGAGGAGAGTATGCAAATTTTGGACCTAATGCTAGAATATATTTAACATTTTCTGGAATGTAAATATCAGTTTTATTAACTAACCACTTATTTGTACAAGATTTAGAGATTTTGAAGGGATAGTTGTCATCTCTTTTTTGAATTAAAGTTTTAGTTTTTTTAATATGTTTTTCTTTAGTAGTATTAAAATGTTTGTTAAATTTATAGTTTTCAAAAGCTAAAAATTGATTTAAGAGGTCTGGCACACAATTTGTAACTTTACTGACTTTCCGAAAACAGTCTTCACTCATATTATCAACACTATTTTAAATTACTCCTATTTCCATTGCCAAGACAACTTTTATTCTCAAATTAAAGGCGCAGCTATGGGATGTCCCTTATCTCCCGGAATCATCGACTTAGTTTTACAAACACTAGAAATTTCCGTTTTCTCAACTTTAAAATTTCAAATTAACTTTTATATTAGATATGTAGATGACACTTTTTTTATCATTAACAAAAATCATATAAACACAGTACTAGATCTCTTCAATAATTTTAACAATAATATAATTTTCACACATGAACTACAAAATAACAACAGACTTAATTTCTTGGATGTATCCGTTTACAACACTAATAACTTTGTTCGAACAAATTGGTATAGAAAAACGACATGGTCGGGTAGATACTTACACTATTCCTCATACTGTCCCAGAAACTATAAGATAAACACTATTATTTCCCTTACAGACCATGCTATTTTGTTGTCTCACCAAACTTTCCATCCACAAAATTTATCCCTAGTAAAAATAACTCTTATTGAAAATGGTTACCCAAAAAATCTCATTCATTCAGTTATTCAAAAAAGACGAACTTTCTTAAAAACACAAATTAATTCTCCCAATACCAGTACTAACATCAAAAACACCAATCTTATTTACTGCAGCATACCATACGTTGAAGATTTATATTATTATTTTGCCAAAATTTTGTTAGAAGAAAACATTTTAGTATCAGGCTCATCCTTACACTCCTTCAACCAATTCTTTACGAACATTAAATCCCCCACCCCATCCAATCTCAATACTAATGTAGTATATTCTGTTTCTTGTAATGACTGTGCTTTTCAATATATTGGACAAACCTCCCAATATGTACACAAGAGAATGAGACAACATGAACTAAGTGTGGTCCACCATAAACAAAAAAATTTCAAAAGTACCCTAGTACAACACTCTATAGAAAACGCCCATTCATTTAATTTCACTCCAAAGATTTTATATCACGAAAGTTGCATCTTTAGAAGGTTATTCGCGGAGAGTTGTCTCATCCTCATAAATGTTTCTAACAGTGTCAACATTAGATCAGATCACAACCTATTACATGATTCATATTTAAATTTTTTACACTTTTTGACAAACAATTAATATCGACTTCCTTTTAAGATCAACAATTTAAGTATTCACACCCTGACATATAAAAACACACACATACAATCTCACATCTCTCGTTCAAGTGTTTACACGTGTTACAAAAGGCACACCAGTTTCATTTAGTTAATTTTCGAAAACCAATCGAACAACATCCAGAGAACAATATTATTTGTGTTTTCAAATAATAATTTTAAAAAAGACAAATTTTTTAGTAATTTTGATTTACAAAATCTAATTATTCGGCGGAAAATTAACTCACAAAATCATTTTTGTTAAAAAAGCTTGTTTAGTGAAAAAGTGCTAACAAATATTCAAACATACAGGTAATTAATTCAACTTTGTCATTAACCTTTTCTTAAAAAATTTCCATAACTTTCAAAAAAATTTTCTATTATGTTTAATATCCTGTTCTGATAATCCACTCATTTATTTTTATCATTTTTATTTTGAACATATTATCATATTTCTGTACATTATTATATTTTTTACAATTTAATTCATTATTTAAGAAAAATCTATTTTCTTTTCCTAAACATATTGTTTGCTAAAATCTCATCAAGATCATGTTTCTTGACAGATGTCCTGAAGATGGAACGTACCTAGTTCCGAAACGTCGACAATAAACAAATAATTAAATAAAGAAATTGTTTTTTTTTTAAAAAACTTTTCTTGTTTTTTATTTTGTATTATTTTTGGATTCTTGTTCGAAACTCTACAAAATATACACAAATCCAAGACTCTACCATTCAATATATATAAATATATATATATATATATATTCAATAGATAAGTCCTGAATTTTTTCAATATATTGATTGTTTCTTTTCCGAACAGTAAATCCAATAATAAAAAACAATTTGTTTTTTGAAGATGTTTAATACGACGTTTCGGAACTAGGTACGTTTCATCATCAGGTTATTCTGTCAAATACAATGTTTTTTAAAAATATTGATTAACATTAATTAATGATGGTCAATACAGATTAATTAGAAAAATTTTTATAAAGGAATGGATTATGTACCGGGGTAAAGAGTAATAAGAATTAACTAAAAAAAGTTTTATATAAATTGAGAAGCAAAAATTATTTACCTGTAATAATTTATATATCCATATCACTAATATTTTTTGTTAAAAACACTCGATTTTTTTGGAGGATATTTGTAGATGTTACGACTACACAAGACTTAAACACACTGATATGGAGTTCTGTCGGCCAGATGATTTTTTATTATTGGATTTACTGTTCGGAAAAGAAACAATCAATATATATATATATATATATATATATATATATATATAAGCGGTTAAGAGCAACGGGACTCGTTTCAGAGGTCCCGGGTTCGATACACACTTCGAGCAGCCTGTTGTCAGGCAGCAGTGACAACGATTTTCACTTGGAAATATAGATAGCAATATGTTACCAAGTAAAAATAGCCCTTGCCCGAAATTGCTGCACCAATAAAAAGTCAGCCCTATTAGATTAATTCTAATAACAAAAATCATCAAATATGGATGGATTAACCATTGGGTTACCCTCTAAAAATACGAAGCAAGGAGAAGTTTCAGCCCAACAGCTCATAGGACGTAAGGTTCTGATTGCTGTTAAAATATATATGTATATATATATATATATATAATTATATTTATATATATATAATTATATATATATATATATATATATTTATATATATATTAATATTTCTTGTGTCAACAAACGGAATTCCTCTCATCTTTTACATGATAATTACAATGTCATAAAAAGTAATTTTTTACATTTTTAAAATCTTTTGTTCGTTATATTCCTTCTCTGATTTCATTCCTCTTTTGTTTTTACACTCCGCATCCACTCATTAAACTGCACGTGCTGCGTAACCTTGATCAGTTTTCATAATGCACTACGATTGAATACATACAATATAGAAGGGCATTATGTGCTCCTTTAATTTTTCGTTTATTAATATATTAGTATAATATTCTTTACACAATTTTAGTGTTCAATAAATTTTGAATAATTTTTTCTGTGCTTTTCCTGGTATGTATCAAATTTTCTCCTTTTTATATATCTATATTTATTATCAATTTTTGTATTTATGTAATATCTTTTTTAGATTATTGAATGATATCATCATGTGTCAAAACGTTTAATGGAATAAATAATTTTTCTATCTAATCTTTTTTTAATTCGACAATTGGGCTGCAAAAAAATATTTCAAATATATTTATACAGTACATATCTAAAATGTTATACATTTTGTATCATTTGAGAACATAGAACATCTGTAATGTTTTTCTTTTCTCTAATATGGTATGGAAACGCCAACGTGAAGAGAAATTTCGGACTGTTATACACTCACTCACTTTTTCAGTTTTAGTAAAAAGCAGTTCACAATAACTGGAAAACATAGAATAAGCAAGACGATAGCATAACCTTATCTCTCATAAAGTTAAACAAAAATGCATAAATATTTATCATTCAAAAGGTAGCCTCAAGTAAAACTAATGATTTACCCCGCGGCTACTGCAGCATATCCAGCAACTGGCTGTGCAGCTGCAGCTGCCGCGCCGGCATAAGCCGCGCGTGCAGCCACTGCATTGTTGTATGAAGCAGCAGCAGCAGCGTACGTCGCTTGTTGAGTTGAACTCAAGGGTGTTTCAGCAGTGGAGCGGTTGTGGCCTGAAATAATAATAAAAATAATTTATAATACTTGTACTACCATGAATTTATGAAATTCGTTACTAGTATAGTAATCAACTATGCTTTTCTAATCATTTTTGTTTGGTTAGTCAAAATAGTTTTGTTTACTTGTCAAAATAAAAACACATGTTTGGCTGAGATAATGTCATTTTACTCAATTTTAAGAATTATGTTTTATTATGTTTATTGTTCATATTATTTCCTTATTCACTCATCAGGATAATTTTATTTTTGTTAAATATTTTTAGGAATGTAATTTATTTTCTAATACAACATATCAGTGCAGCAAATATCGAAACATACATACATATTTTGTAGGGTATCTTATTTATTAAACATGTTTAAAATTCCTTTAAAATTTAAGACACATATGCAATGCAGTAAACAATGCAATAAACTCATACCTCCAAAAAAATGGGACGCGGATTAAAATGCCGCAAAATTAACTGAGATTTTCTATCACAGAGCATATATAATTATTTTAAGTGTAAATAAGTGGCTCAAAGTTGGCTGAAGTGACATTGTTGGGTTTTCAAATTAAAAAAAAGTAAATAAAAGTTTCTAACTCCGAATAGCTTCAAACGTAAAATGAAAATTAATTCCAATTAAGCAGTTATGCAAGTCCGAAAAATCGCAAAACGATGTAGAGATAGAGATGATACATATTGAAATGTTGTTGTAGTAGGGTTTGTGCAGATAGAGTTCAAAGTTTTTTTTTTAGATTACAAATTTGCACTTATTTTGTATAGGACGAACAAAAAGAAATAAATGAACGCATAAGTGATTTATCAATTTACAAAACGCATTCTGTAAATAGTACATAAAGCCACAACATTGTGTAGCATAATATAATTGCGACTTTCTATAAATATTTATGTAATAATTGTATTTTCAAACAATATTTCATCCAAATAAAATTGTCTCCATAACAATTTATCAAAAATAGTGGATAATACATAATGCACTGATATATATCTTATATATAAAAATGGAGCTCTCTTTCAAATGTCCGAATAAAACTCGAAAACGGCTGAATCGATTTGGCCAGTCTTAGTCTTGAAAAATTCGTGCCAATCCAGAGAAAGTCCAAAAGGTGATAAATTATTTCAAATCCGCGTAGAAACTTTACATTTTTAATTTGAAAATTTTTGTAGAAGCGTAATTTAAATAAAACAATGGACAGTGGCAATTTCGTGAAATGTCAAACGCTTTTGACAGATGATGTTCAATTACGTTTAATAGGATGTTTTACGGGAATATTACTTATTTATGATAAATTTGTAGTAAGAAGAGTTTTGTTTGTAGTTTTATTTATATACAAAAACGTTAGTAAACGGGCCGCAAGTGTTACTAGAGACTCAAAGTATAAACTTTTTTGATATGTTAATATGAAAATGCACTTTTTGGCATATTTTTCTCAAACACGGTGCTCTGAAAGATCTCATTTGTATAATTATATACTCATTGGTATTTATAAAACATTTTCTAGGTTATATTTTTTTATTTATTTTATTTAAACTCAGAACCTAAATTTGGTATCGATCAAATGGGCATTTTGTCGAATAACATTTTTCCAGTTATAATTTCCCAGAATTTATCACAGAATAGATAGTAATATATGAAGGTCCGGGATTAAAAAGGTCCACCACCGATGTGCGAAAAATCAGTAAAGTTAAGCATTGTTTAACAACAATATTTGAAAGTAGAGGAAAAAGCTGTATAGCCAGCTACAAACTTGATTTGAAAACGATAATCTTTGAAATGGGGGAGATAAACGGTAATCTTTGAAAATCCATAATAAACGTATTTTCTTCCGTTGGTAGTTTTAGTATTAGTTAAAAATGTAATTTTTGTAAAATACCTTTAAAATATAATAAGGCTTTAAACCTTTTGCCACCTGCCCGTTACAAGTTACACTGCATATAGGATAAAAAGGTCTAGATAACAAATTTTGGAAGACATCAAAAAAGCACATTTCTACAATAATGAAGTAGAAGTCAGTTTACTGAACGTAGTCAGATAATTGTTCGTTTGATATGTCTTATTTGTTGTGATATAATTGTTATGGTTTTCACAATATAGTTTATATTTGCTCAAAGTCAAATTGGACCTTTGTGTCTCGCCCTGCTCTACATATATACTTTTATTAAATTTACTTTAATTCATCGAATATAACTTGAAACTTTTCAAAAAGCAGGTCAAAGAAGAAGAAATAATTAATTCATTTTTATCTCTCTCGCAAAAATTTGAAAATTTTGTATAAGCTCTGTAGTATTATTTACAATTATACACAAAATCTAGAATCCAAAAAGAATCTGAAAAACTCGAAACGTAAATAATAATCCGAAAGACCAAAAAAGACTCGGATTGGATTATACGATGTTTTCTATAGAAAGTGTATATAACTTGCAATTTGATTGTATTGACAAAATATACAAACTAATGAGGTTTATTGTTTTTATAATACCTAATTGTATACAGCATTCAAACAACACATCCTTATGCACTTAAAGTATTAATATTTTTGATTCTAGAAATCAAACAACGTTGCCGGGTCAGCTAGTATATATATATATATATATTAGGGTGGTCCTTAAAATGGTCATTTTCGAATTTCCTTGCTCCCAGGGGCTCAAATGGTTCCAATAGATAAAAAACAATCCTCTGAAAGTTTTAGCTCTTAATATTAACGTTTAGATAGAGCGCAATTCAATCAAAGTTTTGTATGGAAATAGCATGAAAAAAATTTCAAAAATTTTAAAAATGTTTTTTAGATGTATTTAGCGAACAAATGAATATAAATAAAACACATTCATTTGTCGAGAAGTTATACCTAAAAAACATTTTTTTAAATTTTCAAAATTTTTTCCAT